>NC_080088.1:120790480-121097702 GCF_950005125.1 Chionomys nivalis | reverse complement strand
CCCCAGCCTGGTCAGAACACACAGGGCCAGGCTGCTGCCAGTTGCCACCTACACAGCCCCTCAGAACTGTCAAATGAGCCCTTAAAGGAGTGTCACTTAGGAAGCCCTGATAGGTAGTCAACACCTATAAAAATAAATACTGCAACAAAGGCTCTCACATACATGCCAAACTCATTCATACTTTTCCTCCAAGAGCCAAGAAAGGCCGGCTCCAGGCTCTCACGAGAAGTGGAGTCCTTAGACACAGCTTGTTCAGAAGGGTGCACACCTGGGTCAACACAGAGGCAATCCACTTTGTCGAGAAATATCAAAATAATCATCTGGCTTGTTACAAAAGTGTCTCCAGACTCCAGGGGGAAGTGGGAGGTACCCTGAAGCCTGCACAGGGTCTGAGGGGCAGGGGCAAAGGGAGGGTGGAGGGCAGCTTGCGCTTGCCCGCTCACTGGTGGAGGTGGGCCCTGTCATCGGGACGCTTGATGTGGATCCTCCGCACTCGTTCAATCCTCTCCCGTTCTCGTTCCTCGTCCTCGTCCAGGTGATGGGAGCGTCCAGCTGCCCCACCTGTGGCCTCGAGGAGTGCATTGTCAGGTCCTCGGCCATCCTGGGCCTCGTACAGCAAAATGTTCAGGGTCTCCTCATAAATGCGGGCTTCGGGGAACTCAACCTGTGCCCCAAATACAAAGCGGGTACATTAGAAGGCTACATATGGCCACTGCCTTGAGCTGTACTTCTCAGCAGGGTCATAGGGCTAACAGGCTCCTAGGCTGACAATGAAGACAGTCACGGGGAGCCAACAGTGTCGGACTTGGGAGGGGGGGACGCCCCTTTGTCTGCTGTTTTCTTATACTGGAGCCTCTAACAGACTCATGGCTGCAACCAGAGCCTTCAGCTGCTCAGGTGATGCCTTCCTTTCTGGGGGAGGGCGAATCAACACCTGCTGCTTTTTCTCAGCCTCGAGCCAGGCAGCCTCAGACATGGGCCTAGGCACGGAAGATGCAAAGCCCTAGCTTTTGAGCCACCGAAAGGAGTAAGCCCAGGACAATGAAGGTCCTGGGGCTGTGAAGAGGAAGCCCCAGAAACTATGAACACCTAAACTCCCCACAGTGGCAGGAACTGCTTCTCCACATACAAAGAGCAGTGGGACACAGCCACCTAGACACACAGGCGTGAGAGACTGAGGCTGGGAAATCAAATTGATACTACAACTCTAATCACAGGACTGGTTTGAACTTGTGGCCTGAATCCCACAGTGGCAATTGCCAGCAAAACCAAAACAATATATATTGGGACCAGTGAGATAGCTCGGTGGGTAAAGGTGCCAGGCCTAACAAACTGAGTTCAATTCCCAGACCCACATGGGGTAGAAGAGAACCAGCTCCCACAAAGTGCTCTCTGACCTTCATCAATATGCCAAGGTTGTGGGGGGAGGACAGAGAGAGAATATTAAAAACAGGAACAACAACAATAAAACCACAGCTCCCTAGGAACGGGACAAGACCTAGTGTCCTACACTGATACTCAAACAGCTAGGACATGGCTGTAAACTACTTGGGATTGTGAAGAAACAAGAAAATCTCAGCCTGTGGGAAAGCTCACTCAGCAGATGCCAGCGCCACAAGGACACAGCATACTAGAATCACCCAACAAACGCCCAAAAGCAGCTGTTACAACAAAACGGCAGCAGCAGCAAGAAGTGAAGACAGGGATGCAAATGCATGCTGCAGAGCTGAAAACCACAACGACCCAGAGACAGGCTCAGCCATGGTGCTGACCACAGGAAGAGTCTGCAGAAGCCACAACTGAACAGTGACGCCAAGGGCAGACACAAGGAAGGGCACAGCGCTGCTGGAATAGGGGCCGGACTAAAGGTTGCGCAGGGCTGAGCGACGAGAAGAGCAGCCGTGACGCACCCGGAATGCCGTCATCCAGTCACCACCAGGCAAACAGAACAGGCAGCTTAGACCACGGCTCAAGTGTGGAACCACACAGCTCAGCGCGTGGGGAGGAGCAGGAAGAACTGTCATCATCTAGGACCAGTCCTGCCACCACCAGTTACCCGGAAAACCACGGCCTTGGGCTCCCCTGAGGGACACAGTCATCACCAAAGGAGCCAGGGAGAAGAGAAGGGCCCTGACCCTCCCAGCCAGGCTCTGCAACCAACAAGGCTAACAAGCAAGCTCGGGCTTTCTCCTGGAGACTTCTGTTCGTCTAAGATCATTTGGGCTCCAAGGGTGTGTTTGTTCCCCAGTAAGCTCTAAAATGAGAACTGGGAACACTGAAGAACTTAACGAGAGCATGAAGCAGCTTGCACAGTGAGCAGGCGGCTCTGGCCCGCAGCCATGTTTGAAACAAAGAGCCTCAGCACTCTCCCCTTGGCTATCTCAGAAGCAACCCCTACCTGTCAGGATAGAGTCTGAATACCTGTGCTTAGCATGGGCTTAGCATAGCAGTCAACCCTATGCAGGGGAGGAGCAGGAGTGCATGGGGAACCACCCTCCCAAGGTGGCCGTGACGCTCGGTGATGTGCAGCACTTGGCATGACACTTATCAGCTCCTGTGGCTTCAATTTTCATCATCAGTCAAGGTTCTGGCTTCTCTCTGTGGTCTGGTTTTGTATCACCAGTGTTTTGCTAGCTTTGGGACCCACAGAATTCCATCTCCCACAGCTGCAGAGGTGACAGTAACTTGATCCAGTGACAGACTGCACACAGGGACTACAACCGTGGCAATCTGCTTTTGGTAGAATCAAAATGTCACAGGTAATCCAATTTCTCTCAGTTTGAGCAGGAGACAACAGGATGCAGAGCAAGCAGAGGGGAGAATGGGGTGGAGGGAGGCCACCCTTTCCCCGAGTGGGCAAGCAGGCCGAGAGAGTGCAGCTGACAGCCAGCTGGGCTCTAGCAGCACCCTGCTATATGATCCAGCTTTGTAGCACAGCTGAGCAGGAGTGACAGACACTACTGGCTTGAGAGAATGATGCAAAGATAAACCCAATACCCAGCTCAGTGAGAGAGTCGGGTGGCTTGGAAAGGTGACAGGTGGGAGGCTGAAGGGATGGCTGTGGGGTTAAGAGCATTCATTGGTTGCTCTTATAGAAGACCTGAGTTTGGTTGCCAGGAACCAGCTCCAGGGAATCCAATGCATGCAGATAATCAATAATTTAAGAAGGAAGGGTGTGTGGGGCCTACGACAGTGGAAGACAGATCTAGATCAGCAGACAAGAGAAGGACAGAGGGTAGACAGTCAAGGGGCAGCTTGGAAGGCAGCAGTGCCATCTGAGTCTCTGCAGGGCTGTGCTGGTAGGAAGACTCCTGCACAGGGAGGACAACTCGGCACAGATGGGCCGTCAGAAGGGCCAGCAATGCCAGATGGAGAAGGCACTGGCAGCCAGGCATACACGGGTGCAGGAACAAACCTGATTCTGCCTGGACTGGCCAGAATGAGCGGAGAGCATGGCCACCTCTGCTTGCCCAGTGTCAGCAGGAACCACACTTGTTTCCCTGAGGCCTAGATACAGACCTGCCCCTAGCCCAACGAGGCAGGCAGGGAAGGCATACGTGTCAGTACGCACTCAGGGCCCCCCAACAGCTCTTACTTTGGTCTGCTTCTTCTCCGTGGCATAGACGATGGAGGTGCAACAGACTTCCGCAATTTTTCGGCCCTGGCCGTAAAATGACCAGCAGCAGATTTCGTCCCCGATGACGTCCTTTATGAACAGGACCCTCCCATTAAAGCGCAGGGAAAGTTTATCAAAGAGCTCGATGTTCTTCAACATATTGTCATCAGAATTGCTGCAAAGAGCATTCAGGGAGGTGAGCACAGGCTGCAGCCACTGCAGATGTCCACCCAGTACGTCACACGGCTTCCCCAGCTCCTTTTCTTCCCGTGTTTCTACTTAGTGACCCTTTGAGAGAGAGGCACTGTAGTATCTGCCGCCCAAGGAAGAACATAGAAGCTCAAAGACAACAGTTCACTGTCCAAGTCCACAAATGTATAAATGGCAGAGCGGGGTCTCAAAAGACAGCTGCGGCCTGAAGGCTGTGCTCATAACCCACGATGCACACCTGCCCTACGCAGGCCTAAGTACATTACTGAATGCAGGGCCTCTGGGCACAAGCTACTGAGCCTGCCCCATGAGATACATAACAGCAAAGCCCAAGGAAGACTTTTGTTTTTTCGAGACAGGGTTTCTCTGTCTATCCCTGGCTATCCTGGAACTCACACTATAGACCAGGCTGGCCTCAAACTCACAGAGATCCGCTTGCCTCTGCCTCCTGAGTGCTGGGATTAAAGGCGTGCGCCACCATCGCTCCTCAAGGAAGACTTTTCATCCTTGGTCAGTCCGTGGGTCTTTAATGAACCCATTAAATCCTTACAGCTCTCAAGTTGCTCATTTACAGAGCATGTTCCTGAGATTCAAAGGGCACTTGCTGGTGGCATTGTTCAAACAGTGCAGTCCCCACGAACTGAACAATCACAGAAGACCAGCAGCCCACTCCTAGTGTCTAGAAGAAAGGAGTACCTAAGTCCACAAAGCACGTGAACTTGAATTCCTAGCAGAATCAGTCATAACAGTCACAAGCCTCAACAACCCAAATGCCCATGCTGATGGCAAATGAAATGTGGAGGTCCGTACGATAAAACAGCCAGAGAGGAGAGACGCACTGATGGCACTCCAGTGCATGAACCCTGAAAACATTACACTAAGTGAAGGGACTGGTCACACAACCACGGGACATGTTTGAAACAGGCACAATACAGACACAGAAATGTAAACTAACAGCTGCTGGAGACCAGGGAAGATGGGGAGACTGCCAGTGGGGTGGGGAATGTCCTGAAGTAGAGGTGGCTGCACACTGTGGCTGTGTCTAAACCACTCGATGGTACAACACCAAGGGTGGGTTGCACAGCATGGGGATTCCACCGACATTCCCTCTACCCACCCACCTATCTACGCAGCTAAAGTGCAGAGGCCCTCCGCTGTGACATGGACAAGGCAGAGCCTGGCCCGACTGCTGTCTGGCGCTTACCTGGTGTAAGAGTATTTGTTGTTACTTCTATTGTAGAGCAATTTCACGGCTGGCTGTGGGTGGGTTAAAGGAGAGGAGTTACTAGGTATACAGGTTCAGCGCACACTAGCTTCCCAGAGGTTGTAGGCACAGGCTTGCAGAGCTTACAGGAGGAGGAGGAGGAGGGTTGCTGCACGCTCCAGGAGCAGAGGTAACACAGATGGGGCTTCCTATTCAGAATCCAGTCTTTATCTCAAAACACAGGCACTGCCACCCTACCCCAAACACCCCCCCACACACACACACAGAGAAAGAAAGAGAGAGAGAGAGAGAATCCCCACACTCACAGACACATTCACAAAGACAGACACACACACACATACACACACACACTCACACCCCATTCCCAAGCCCCTACACACCTTATTTGAAGTCGCTATAAGCCTCTGTTCTTCCTTGGAGGAGGTGACAACAGGAACCTTGCAGAAGGGTTCATAAGTATCTTTGTTCTGCTGGAACAAAAAAATGCTTTCAGCCCAAGGCTCTGCCTAGCGCACCGCTGCTTAAGTTGGTCAGCCAGCAAGCCAGGCCCTGATGAGACACAGGACAGTCCCTGTTATTAGGAAGGGTTAAGACTAGGGGAGGAGTCTGCTGTGTTTAGGGCTGTGGTAAAAGAGAAGATGACACAGCTCTCTCTGCCCAGGAAACCCTCAGTATGGCAGGTGATGGCATCAAAAGCTCCTACAACCCACTATAATGAGAGCAGCAGAATGAAGAAAGAGAATGCAAGAAGAGAAGTCAGAAGACAGAGGGGTCAAAGGTTGAGCTGGCAAGCAGACACCAGCTGAGAGACATGGAGAGAGCCAGAAGCAAAGCCCATGCGAGGGAGGAAAGAAGCCTGACAGGTTAGGGCCAGGGCGAGGGCAGAGCCATGGCAGGCAGTGGAGAAAGGTCCACATTCCTGCAGTGATGGCAGAGCAGTGGACAGAGATGTGTTGCTACTCTCAACTATGTGTAAGTCCCCAAGCCTGCCAGCCCCAGATGACATTCATTCATGCTTACATTCTACAGACAGAAAAGAGTACAAGGCTTCTTTGGTTTTTAATGAGAGGGTTGCTACGTAGGCTGGGCTGGCCTCAAGCTTGTGATCCTCTGCCTCTGCCTTCTGAATGCCCGAATTTCAGGCACTACACACCTGGCAGCAGAGGGCTCCTTACAGGGCAACACCTTCTCCCCAAGAGGCTCCCATTGAAAAAAGCCAGCCATATTGTAGCTTTTCCTCAGGCCTCAAGAGAAGCCAAGGGCCATCCAATTACGTATGGAAAGCTTCTCAAACACGACACTGGAACCAACACAGCGAAAATGCAAGGGAGAGAAAGTCACTGACGGAGCAGACAGGCAAGGACAGATACGGCACCTTGTGAAACAAGGGCAACACAGCACGAAGACAATTTTCAGACGGGAAAGGGAACGGACAAGGAGGCAAGTCCTAGAGGCTGACCCTCGAATCTGAAGCCAGAGAAGCCAGAGGACATGTCCCAACACGGAGATGACACAGAGGATCCTGGTGTTATCTGGACAGTCCAGCATGAGACTGCCCTACCTGTGAACTTGGGGCTCAAGTAGGGATAGATATACAATTAGAAATCAAGTAAACAAAATGCCCCGGGGAACAATAAGATTGACAATGACAGGGTGAACTCAGGACACTGTCTCACTCAAAGCTGTGATTAAACTCTTCTGCGAGAAGGAACACGTATGCTTGATGGAGGGGAGGGAACTCACGAGGTGAGGTCTAATTTTCTCTAAATCCGATAGGTCATGTCTAAAGCTGGGAACAGACAGCAGCAGAAAGCCTACTTCAGGAAGGGGTACGGAAAGTGAGGAGGGCCATGGTGGCACAAGCCATCAATTACCGAATGCTGCTGTAGTTCCTAAAAGATGTACCTGCATAATGTCCATACGTACAAGAACGAGTGTTCGTGAAATTTATAACATTTACAAGGGCTCACAGGCAAGAGATGTGTGTACAAGGCCAGTACCGTGAACTCAGGACCACGAATACTGTTCCAGTGAGGGCCAGACAGAGCTCCAAGGCTCAGGGAAGGCGCAATCACAACCCTATGGCAGCACATGTGTTTTGTGCACTTGGCTCTCGCTGCCCTGCTTCAGTCCACAGCAAGAGTGAAGGGAGTGTATCTGGAGGTTTCTCCCAACAGTGACGACTGTGGAAGCCAGTATCCCGGTGGGGCCATGCAGCCGCCCAGGCCCTGAGATAAAGGTCTGAGCACAGACAGCGTTTCTGAAGTGCCATCCAATATCCCTTAGTCATCAGCATCCCAGATGGGATGAACAAACAACCAGATTGTAACGGCAGGGGAATGGTTCCCCGAGGGGCGTGTTCAAACTCTTCGGAAGCAGGCAAAGCTCTGCTTCAGCAGGTCCCAGGCTTACTCTGCAAAACGCCTCCCAATGTCTCAGTGAGGCAGAGCCCATTTGCAGGGAGGAAAGGAAGGTGACAGATAGACCTGGAATCCCTCATGTGGGCAGACAGACAGAGGGGTGCCTACTTGTAAGGCCGCCTGGCACTCTTCTAGCAGGCCCTGCACCAGGTAGTACTTGGCCTCGGCTAGCAGCTCCTCGATCTCCCGGCGGCTCTCAGGCAAGGGCACAGCCCCGTCTCGAAGGTAGTTGAGTATTGTCCCGAAGTGCTTCCCACAGCGGTCAATGAGGATCCAGCCTGCAGTGAGGTGATAGGGTACTTCTCAGGGGAGATGAGCACCATGGCTGGGCACAATCTCCCCAGACTCCTGTGGTCATCAGCCCCATGAGACCCCAGGGCAGCTAAAGCCTGAAAATGCACTCTCAAAGACCTGGCAAGGGGCTGGAGAGATGGCTCAGCGGTTAAGAGCATTGCCTGCTCTTCCAAAGGTCCTGAGTTCAATTCCCAGCAACCACATGGTGGCTCACAACCATCTGTAATGAGGTCTGGTGCCCTCTTCTGGCCTGCAGACATACACACAGACAGAATATTGTATACATAACAAATAAATAAATAAATATCTTTAAAAAAAAAAAAAAGACCTGGCAAACCCGAGACACCAAAACCCCAACTCCAGCAACAGAGCCGATCCACCAGACGTCCCTGACTGTGACCTCCGGTCAGCAGGGACCTAGTCATGACTTCACACAGCAAGCACTCCAGGGTTAGTGACAGCAACAGAACAACAGACTCTGCCATCAAAGGGTTCAGTCAACAAGAGGCGGTGAGCGAGCTCTCACTGGATACAGAAGAATGTCCCCTGCTGGCCAGCACCAGGCGTGAGGGGAATGGTCAAGTATAACCTTTGCTAACCAATTGTCACTAGCTTACTTCTCCTCCACCTGGGCCCACTGGCTTTCAAAATCTTCTCTTGAAATGTGACCTCTTTGGAAGGTGTTCAGGAGGTCAGGCCTGGAGCCTGGTGACAAAGAAGCAACAAAAAGAGGTGGAAAGGGGCAAAGACCCGAGACCTCTCATGGGAGCATGGGCAACACTCAAAAGCAGGCAGCGTGTGGGGATGGGGTAAGAGGGTGGAGGGGAAGGAGTGGGGGTGGTTAGGGAATGGGGACTAGGTTGGAGAGATGGCTCAGCAGTTAAGAGCACTGACTATTCATCTCAAGGACCAGGGTTCAATTCCCAGCACCCATATGGAGGTTCACAACCACCTGTCACTCCTGTCTCAGAGCATCAAGATCCTTTTCTGACCTCTGTGGGCACAGGACACTCACGTGGTACACAGATTTATGTGCAGGTAAACTGTTCATACAAAAATAAATAAATCTCAAAAATTTTTAAAGCAGTCAGATGGGTAAAAGTCACATCACACAGTGACTGCAGGCAAGGGAGCACACCCTTTCCCCAAGTGTGGCCTCAACCGATTCAGCCAAAAATGACAAAAAGGGAAAAGTGGGCCCAGGGCTTCTTCAACTCTAGCATTCCAAGCAAGTCAGAGATTCTGATTTTTCTGTCAATCTCCTCATTTTTGAAAGATGGTAAATTCATTTAAACAGCTCTCAACCCATCAAAAGGTAAATAAAACATGTGTATGTATGCAAGTTCAATTCAGCCTGCATGCATCCGGCCCTAGCCCCCAAGATCCTCAGACCAAATGAGGACACAGTATGGAATGACAGTGTTACCTCCCCAACTGCTCTTCTAGGAAAGGCTTATTCTCTGCGTTTCTACAGATGCAGAGTCCCCAAGATGCTTGGTGCCATTCCAGTGTGGGGTGGGGGATCAGGATTCAGCCACTGGGAATAAGGACCCTCAAGCTTCAGGAGAAAGAGCAGTCAATGACAAACTCGGCTGACAGGAAAGGGCCTGCTTGTGTTTTGCCTTCCATGCGTGATCAGCTCAAGCTGTTGGGGAAATGCCAAGAGGCCCCAATTCCATTACCCAAGTGACAGCCCAGAGTTTCCATAAACGAACAGGCAGGCTGCGACACTGGGCTCTGGCTCAAGAACGTCAGGAAATGCTTGTGGGGAAGGCATACTTTGAACAAATAAGGGCAAAGGAGCCAGGCACATTCTCCATGAGGTTTCAATTAGCATTTGGACTTGAAATATTTTGGTTACTCTCAAAGCAGGAACCTATAGCTCATAGCTCAACCGCCTACATGGAGAACAGCAACCAGTCATCAAGCAGTTCCTTGCTCCTTGGAGCACAGAGAATTTAGGACAGCTTCCAAGGCCATCAGGACGTAGGATGGGCGATGCAGCCCAGAGGCCCTGACTGTGCTCCAGATGCTCCATACCTACACAGTGGTGATAAGCCGGGGCCCCTGCCAAACCCCATAGGTCACCTGCCTGCTCCACACCTCAGTATCCCCTTAAGCTCTGTCTTACAGTCTCTTCCACAGACGGAATGTAATGCTGGCATGCAGGTATGACAGAGAAGAGACAGAAAGCACACAGCACAACACCAGCCTGTCGGCAGCACTCAAAGTCACAGGTCGGTGACAATGAACGCACCACATCATCGGTGCTGGGGAGGACAGCTGTAGGACTGCAGGAAGCGGCAAGTTCCAGAACCCAGGAGGGAGGGAGCCAGTGTGGCTTCCAGGGTACCAAGGAAGAAGGCTGCTGCGGGAGGGGGTTGCAGGGCATGGGCTCACCTCATGCAAACACACTGTTGTTTCCTCTCTGGGGAAGCCTGAGATCTCCTTCTGCTTCCCTTCCTTCTCTAGGAATACTGTCCCCACCGCGCTCAGGTATTTACAACTCCAAGCCGGCCTAGTCTCCACAGTCACTCTGTTACAAACTCAAATTACCTGTTATAAAGATAGCTTTTACAAACGCAAATTCCCAGCACTGGCTCTACTGATCAAGTCGATAAGATTTGTGAGATGGCGCCTCTGAGGCACTGAGCAGCATTCCGGGCACCCAGGTTGTGAACCAAAAGCATCTCTAGACATTGCTAAATATCCCTAAGGTCACAAACAACAACAGTTCTTGTCTGAGAATCACTGAGCCAGCTCAGGACCCGTCAAGTGCAGACAGAGTTCTGCCTAGCAAGTGTGGTCCCCAGGCTCTATTCCCAGAACTGGGAAGGAGAGGGAAAGGGAAAGGGAAAGAGGAAGAAGGAGAGAGGAAGGAGAAAGAGAGCTGACTGTAAAAGCAAGTGTAAATGCAGAGGCACTGAAGAAAGTTGAGGTAAGTCAGAATGGGAGAAGATGTCTACAAACAGAATCACAAGGAAGCAGGGTCCAGGACACGTACTTTACAGAGCAGCAAGATTTAAAGGGGGGGATTGTAAATTAGATGCATGCTGTGAACTATTTAACTACGTAAAGGTGTGTTCATTTGTGTATGCTGTATTTGTTTAACTATGTAAAGATGTGTTACATTTGTTTATGCTGCATTTGTTTAATTATGTAAAGATGTGTTGCTGTTCACCTTGCCTGCATAAGGCACCTGATTGGTCTAAAAAAAGCTGAATGGCCAATAGCTAGGCAGAAAAGGGTAGGCGGGGCTGGTGAGCAGAGAGAATAAACAGGACAGAGAACAAGGAGGGGAGAACAAGGGAGTAAGAGAGACAGACGTCCAGGGTCAGTCAGGCAGTGACCAGCTAGCAGGCACAGAGTAGGGCATACAGAAAGAAAAGATAAAAAGCCCTGGGGCAAAATGTAGAGGAAGAGAAACAGGTTAAGTCCTAAGAGCTAGCAAGAAACAAGCATAAGTTAAGGCCGAGCATTCAGGAAGTCTCTGGGTCACGATTTGGGAGCTGGCTGGCGGCTCAAAAGAGAAAGCTTGGTACAGATGCAGTCAAACCAACTCCAATAAAAGAGATGCACAACACACTAGAAATTAGAAGTGCAAAGTCAAGCAGGCGCTGGGTCAGAAGAGCAGCTTGGCAGTAGTTCCGGGTTCAGCAGTGCCCAGTGCTAGCACAAGGGCAGACCACTGTAAGGCCTATGTACTGACTCTGACAGTACCCGATGCAGTGGGAGACACTGTCCCCACCTGCTTCTGGAAACAAACTAGAGAGGGACAACAGCTAAGAGCTGAATGCTGCAGAGGCTGAGGTTGGGAGGCAGGAGAGGAAAAGTCCCAGCCCTTGCCCCACAGCCCCACAGAAAAGTCAACACCCCGAATACCGGGAACTGGAAGCAATTTGTTGGGCCAACAACCAGACATGTTCCATCGGCAGCAGTGAGTGTCTAGAAGGGATTGCCACAGGGAAATACCTGAGAAGGGGCTATTTATTCATGATGTCGTAAGTATAATGATGAATGAACAAGAGCAAAAAAGAACAGCAAGTACTGTCTGAAGCCACACTAACAGAACATTGTTTAGTGACCTCCACAGCGGTGGTAAATGCAACACAGTTCCCGATCCTGGATCCACCTGGAGATCTACTGCGCCAGCATCGGTCTAACACCTGTTTGCCTGGGCCTGGAGTCCCTGGGTGAGAAGACTGCCACTCAAAAGGAGAGAGGCAGACAGAGAAGGTACCGAGGCCAGACTGTATAGACTATGTGGCTTTCTGAGAGGATGTGCAGGACGACTCTGCTCAGCCTGTGTCTACTCCTAATTCAGAATGCGTTCAGTCAGAGATCTGAAACCCTGGGCGGGGGTGGGGAGCAGTATTAAGTACCAAGAAACAATGCACTGCAAGCCAATGCTAAAGAGAAATGGGGGAGAAATGGGGGGGGGGGGCGGACAGGGTCTTACCATTCCAGGCTGGCCTTGAACCCCTGACCCCCCTGCCTCCACTTCCTGAATGCCAGAACTACAGGCACATGCTATGCCCAGAATTTTATCTGCTGTGGACTGAACCTGGCTTCAAGCAGGATCTAATTCTTCCTGCAGGAGCTGCTGCATACGCCCACTGGGCCACTGACGATGTCGAGGAGAGCTCATGGGAAAATTCCAGCATGGCCAGAACTCAACTTTTCAGAGAAGTCAGGGAAAAGTCTGCTCACTGCCACTGTGTCAGAAAAGGCACCCTGAAGGTGCAATGGCAAAATGCAGCACATCCACTCCTGTCCCCTGCATGGCTCTTCCATCTCTCCCCCTTCCAGTTTGCCAAGGCATTCAGCACCGAGACCCGCCAGCGTTCTCCAGTGTCCTCGCGCACTCTCCTCACTCTGCTGACATCATGAGAAGAGGTCCAGAGAAAGCCGCTCACTCTGTCACAACTGCAGTCAATGGCCAGCAAGGCCAAACTGGCACCATGCCTGACATCAGGAAGGGCTCCATAAATGCCAGTGGTGACTTTGCGATGTGGTAAGGGATAGGCAGGACTCAGTCGAGGTGCTCCGCACACCCACGCTCTTCTTTACTCAGGAAGAGTGTGCACACGGTGCAGTGCTCAGGCAGTGGCAGTGCGAGAGGCGGACATAGGGCCTTGCCTCCAGCCACTCTCTCAGTCATGCTCCAAAGGGCACATAAACCACTGGGACTCCGAAACCCTCCCTCCTCATGAGAAGCCCTACTGTGGGGTCCCCTGCTCAGCTGCCGCTTTTGACATTTGCTTTTTTTTTTTTTTTTTTTTTTGGTTTTTCGAGACAGGGTTTCTCTGTGGTTTTGGAGCCTGTCCTGGAACTAGCTCTGTAGACCAGGCTGGTCTCGAACTCACAGAGATCCTCCTGCCTCTGCCTCCCGAGTGCTGGGATTAAAGGCGTGCGCCACCACCGCCCGGCCTTGACATTTGCTTTTTAAAGCCAGAGTCTGTGTGCCCATATGGCCACAGAAGGCCTCAGATACCAGGCAGCAGGCAGCCATGAGCTGCCTGACGTGCGTGCTGGAAACCAACCTCAGTCCTCTGCAAAAGCTGAACCACGTGTCCAGCCCTGGCATTTCTGTTTGTAGCACACCTGAGAGCAGCTGGCAGTGATGGGGTCCCCAAATCAGGGTGAATCCTTAAGATGCAGAAAGTCTATTCCTATTGTGCTAAGAATGTTCCTAGTGGCTGACGTAGTGATCTGGTTAAAGTGATGGGACCATGCCCAACCACAGAGAGTAAGAATCAGAATCTCCAGGTTGGTGGTGGCTTAGCCCCATAGCGCTAGAAAAAGCATTTAACTGATTCCACAGGAAAGGCCTACACTGAGGACTAACAGAAACAATAGCTGTGAACTGCTAGACCAAGAGTTCTCCTACGGAACAGGAGGTCTGGTGTCTGGTGGTTACACGTGACATGTGTCTGGCACACTGGTGACAACACTGTTTCCCCAGACAGCATGGACAAAGGCTGCCCTTGGCATGCAGCTCCAACAGGAGCAGGGCCTGCTGGTCCGGCGAGCAACAAGGGCGTGAACCCTGTCTCATTTGCAATATGGCCTTATGCCACCCAGAGGAGGGTCTTCTTCAAGAAGCTTCCCTCAGCCTTCACAGCTTCTCAGCTGCCCTTCCAGAACGCTGCCAGGTCTGCAAAAGGGAGGACCAAAACTCACAACAATCCTGGGTTCTCAGATAACATCTGCTTCCTCCTGCAGCTGCGGTGCCATTGTCTTGATTTCCACAAACACTCTGCAGTATGGGATGTGCCACAGCAAAAGGGCACCTCCCACCCAGAAAACACAGTTCTGAGTGTGAGCACAGCAGCAACTGGGGCGCTGACCCCACCTAGCTGGAAAAGCACTGGTAAGGGGAGTCGCCCTGGACCCCGTTTTACAGAAGCAAGCTGAGGCCTGGAGCAGAATCTTGCTCAAAGTCACACAGCAGGCCAGCGAGGTCACGACTAGAAGTCCTTGTCTACACAAGTAACTCCTGCTCAGTCTGGTCTCAGCTCCAGTGCCACTTCCCCAGGAAGCCCTCCCTGACCAAGTCTAGCCTCCCCAAGTCTCTCAGGGCTTCCTGCACACAACCATGTGTACAACTACTCCGGAACACTGGACTCCAAACAGGCAGACGTCCTCCAGCACTAGCGTGGCTGTGGCACTCAGCTCAATGTCAAACCAGCAACCAGCAGCGGGAGGCTGGCAGGTGCACTCACCTTCACTGTCGGTGAGGACTTCCATGCGGCCACTGAACATGGCCTTCAGCATGGTGTCCTGCTTAGTGAGCGTCTGCATGGTGGTGTAGTAGAGGGCTCCCCCGACGTTCAGCTTCACATACTTGGAGCTGGGACTCGCGCCCTTGAAGGAAGTGGTGCGGGTAGCAGCTGCTGGCACCGCTGAGCTCACCACACTTTCTCCTGACATCTCTTCCTGCCAGTGAGAAGACAGGGTCAGACACCAGGCTTCCCTCCTCCCTTCTGCTCCAGGCTAAATTCCCACAGAATTCACCCCAGATACTGTTTGGTTTGGTTCATGTATACACTGCATTTAAAACTTTCAATGCTGAAAACCTAAGAGCTCAAAGGAGAAAAAACAAAAACAAAAAACCCCTGATTTCTGGTTTCTCTTAAAATCAGACACCAAGTGGACCAGGTGGGCAATGGTGGCTGCTGGGGACTGGCTTCCCCCAAGGAGAGGACTGCATCCCTCAGTTCACTCACAGGCTGGCCTTGCCACTGACCCTGCTGGCACGAGTCCCCTCTAAATCTATCTGTATCAACAACACCTGGACGGCACGTTGAGGCGGCCAAAGCCATGCCTGGGCTGTTCTCCCTTTCCTTACAGCAGCCACACACGAGCAGCTGAAAGGAGCCCCTTTAGACGGCCTTCAGATTAACATGCTTTTGTGAGCTAGGCAGGTCCCCTACTCTCGCTCCTACAACTTCCTATGGGGGAAGTGATCCGAGCATGGCAACAGTGGATGAGAAGGCAAATGCAGAAAAAGGAGCAATTTCCTGTCCTAGTGTCACTAGACAGCAAGATCCTACAGCACCTAGACAGCACCTGCAGGTACGGGGACTCAAACCAGGGCTAGCACTTGGCCCTCACTACTGCAGGAAACTGATTTCTTAAATATGAATCTATCAAATTCTAGAGCTTGAGCTGCCTAGGGGTGGGCTGGATCTGCTCCCTGGAGCAGGAACTGAGAAAGAGAAAAGCAGACTCCACAGACAGCGTGGGCTGCCAGCACTGCAAGGCCCTGGAAATGTCACAGAACTTCACCATTACATGAAAGCCAAGACCATTCCACCCTCGCACCTGAACACACAAAGGACTTGGGCCTTATCTGGAATACCAGCATGACCCCATACAGCCTCTCCTGCTGGCTGCTACCCTGCTGGTCCTGGTGCCCTAAGCGCCCTATCTTCAGGATGGAGTGAGCCGCCTGCTGACAGTGTCTCACACATATCCAGGCCACTTCTCTGACACTGCTGCTCTTCCTCTTCCTGCGGTACCTTCCTCTCTCAGTGCAACCTGGATGTAACCCAGCCACACTGGGCACAGGGAAGCTCCTTCTTTCTTTTGGCTAGAGGGCACTGGCAGAATTAAAACTACAAGCTACCTGAAAATGATGGTTTTCTTATTTTTTACCAGAAAGATTTTTCCATAATAAATGTTTACTATATTATAAATGACAAAACATCCCTCTTTCTATTAGGTGGGGGACAAACAGACGCAATCTGTTACAGCAGACAGTGAGCAAGTGACAGGAAATACGGTTTAAGGCTACCAATTCTCTTCAGGCATTTCTTCTTTTGTCCCCCTCTCCCCGCCTCAACGGTGGGTGGAAATCCCAGCTGGGGAACTTGTGTCAGAGCCCTACCGGCTTTAAGTGCATGTGCGCGCGCACCAAAAGCTCAGGTGGGGCTCTCCTGGGGTCTAAGGCGTGATGCCAGGAGGAAAGCAGGACCCTGCACTTCCCCCAGCCCCCAGAGCTGCTCGATTAACAGTCATGGCCAAACACGGCCTCCAGAAACAATGCCACCTGGGGCAGGAGATTCTAGGAATCAAGCATTTTCCAACTTTGATGACCCGGAGGGCAAAAGAAAGGCTTACAGGTGCTGGGGGTCGGGTCAGAGGAGGGAGTAAGAGGAAATTTGCCCCTAATTGGAGATACTTTTCTACATCCTTTCAGACATAAACTCGTAACACACACACAGACAAAATATACAGTCTGCGGCCGCAGTGTAGCACCTTGCAAGGCCCCTGACGTAAAACCCACAGACCAGGACATGCACACACCTGTGCACTTCCGTGTGGACACCGCATGTGCTGCATCACACCGTGTGCACGGACGGCTGGGCTTTAGAGAATGTGCATCTGTGCAGCCCCACTCTGAGAAGTCAAAGAACACTGACACACTCCAGACTTATGGCCTTGACCACTTGACTGACAGACACAACCTGAGAGGTAGGGATTGCCATCTCCATTCCATGGCTCATAGAGAGTCAGTCACTTCTCAGAGCCATGAGGTCAGGGACAAGCAAGCAAAGGACGTGGACAAGGTCTGGCTGGCTCTATGTTATTCACGATGCTCGGGATATTTAGAGCTACGATATGTTAAGTCAAGAAAGGAAGAAAATATGGATCTTTGACTCTTCTGAAGAGAGGCCACAAAAGAAAGCTGGAGCCATCAATTGCGTCCAAGCCTGTGGAAAAGGTTGAGGACTGCTGGGAGCTCCAGATTATCCCAGAGTTACTGGCACATGGGCGCAAAAAATTATTGGATCTGCTGAATGAAGGCTCAGTTCGGGATCTGCGCAGCCTGCATCTCATTGGCCAGAAGAAGGCCCAACTCATCATGGGCTGGAGGGAGCTCCATGGCCCCTTCAGCAAGGTAGAGGACTTGGAACAGGTAGAAGGCATCTCTGGAAAGCAGGTGGAGTCTTTCCTGAAGGCGAACCTCTTGGGCTTGGCTGCAGGCCAGAACTGTGACACCTCCTGACTACCAGCTCTTCACACTCCCTTTTCCTTTTAAAATCCTTGTATAATGATGTTTTTATTGTAAATAACAGTTTTTATTCCAAAAAAAAAAAAAAAAGAAAGGAAGAAAAACGCAAAAAGACAAGCAACACGTAGTTAAGGACTCAGTTGAGAGACCCATGTTCAAGGCCCCAACTCTGTCAGTTAGTAGTGGCAGGAATATGGGCAATCACCTGAATGTCCCAGCTATTAAACAGACACTGGCTTTCTCCCCACTGCAGGAGGCCAGCGAACAGAAAGCACTCAGCACAGCTCCAGGCTGGCTGAACACTCCAATTATGACTACTGAAGCCTCAAGTCACTGTCTCCTCTTCCGAGACTGTCTCCAGCTATGAATTACTAAGGGACAAAGGCATTAAATATCACAACGGAGCCTGTGACACCAGGTCCGAAGTAGAAAAACCTAGAAACTTCCCATCACCCCCTCACCCCAAGTCAACTAATTAGCCTAATGCCAGGAGAGACCCTTGGGGAACAGATTCTGGCTGCATCCATGTCCCCTGAGCTCAGTGACGGTGACCTGCGGGCAGGAAGCAGGGCTGCCACAGCAGACTTCCCTGCCTTCCTCAGCAGTAAGTGCTGCTGTTTGCCCTATTACATGCTGACCTCATGAGTGAGGGATGAGCGGAGCACAGACGTGGCTACTGCGGGGGGGGGGGGGGACCGGGACACCTCGTGATCTATGGATTTGTTTGTCTGAAACATGTCCCAGTGCTATGAGTGAATCTAGGCTTCTCTCCTCACCAACTCTGAATGGTGGCTCTACCTGGACCCCAGGGGAGCGTTAAAAGGACAGAACGTTTGGGTCCTCTTCACATAAATTCTGATGTTATCATTCTTCTGGGTGTGACCCAGGAACAACTTTTTTTTTTTTTTTTTTTTAATTCCCCAGCTGGTCCTAATGTGAGGAGGCCAAGATGTCAAGCCTCTGTTGTAAAAGGTTCTGTACCCCTTAATTCAGGTATAATTAGCTCTGTGGTCTTGATGAAGCTCTCTAACTTCTTACTCTGCTGGCCCAGTGAATTCCTGACCCACACATAAAAACCTACCAAAGTGTCATAAATGAAAGTCTCACTGCAAGGCTTCAGAGCTCAGGGCAGGAAGCAGCCATCTGCATGCTTGAGAAGAGTTAAAAAAATAAAAATCCACAGAAAGGTGAGAACTATTGGTTTTGAGGGGAAAACCAGACAAATAAGACAGGAAAAATAAATAAATAAATAAATAAATAAATAAATAAAGCGCAGAGAATACCAGATCCCTGCAGCCCATCTCATGAGCAGAGGGAAACAAGCCTGAGGACCTAGCAACCCTGGTCTGCAACTCTTAGGCCATCTTTCTGTATGATGTTCACAAGAGCGATTGAACCTAAGACTCAGTTTCCCAACTTGCGAAACAGACTTTAAAGCTATATATAATCTTCCAAATACTGTTCCCTCCCTCAAAGATAAAGCAAGGGCCATCTAACCCTTCTATTTATAGGTTTCTCTTCTACCCCTAAAGTTCCTTAAGACGAGGTGTTAAGCTACTAGAGTGATCTGTGCTTTCAAAACACCGGTGCCTGCCTGGATTAGACCCCGACCAGCTAGCTAACCAGAAGGCTGGCAAGCAGCGGGTGATGCTGCTAGTAATTTGGGCTTAAAAGGTTCTTTCAGGTGGTTTGGATGTTAAGTAGCCTCAGGATACGAGAATTGATCCCCCAGAGAAACTGAGGCACTACTCACTCACTCATGGTGGCTAAACCATAACACGTTCCTAAACTGAGGTCTCTGTTGCAATGCAGAAAAGGCTGCAGCTTCATTTGAAGGCAATTCTCTCTCTCTCTCTCTCTCTCTCTCTCTCTCTCTCTCTCTCTCTCTCTCTCTCTCTCTCTCTCTCTCAGTTGTTTGATACAGGGTTTCTCTGTGTAGCCTTAGTAGTCCTGGAACTTGCTCTGTAGACCACGCTGGCCTCAAACTCAGCTCACCTGCATTTACCTCCCAGGTGCTGGGATTAAAGGTGTACGCCATCCACTGCTCGGCTCTGCTAATTTTTAACAAGCTTCTCAACTGTCTAGTGAGGATATTGTCAATCCTGCTTTACTAGGGAAGGAAGCTAAGACTTAGAACTGTGCCAGGGCTGACACCAATTGCCTCCATCTCACAGCAGAGTTTGTAAAAATAAGTCGACGCGCCCTGTGCCCAGATTGTCTGTGCTTAGGGCTGAAAACCGGGCAGCTCTGAACAAGTCTCAGGTTATGCTGCTGGCCCAGGGACTGGCTGAAGAGCTACTGGTGCTACTGGCCTTCTTTTGCCGAAGTGTTTCTTGTTTTACACAAACTGGAGCCGATCAAAGCCAGATATATATTTGTCTTCGGTTTGGGACTGATCTTCAAGGGAGTGAGTGGTAAAAAGGACCTGGATTGATCTCTCCCCATCGCCACCCAAGGACAAAGAACCATTCAAGAAACAGACCCTTGAGAATCCCAGGTAAACAGAAACCATTCCACAGCCCAGACACAACAGGAGACATCCTGGGATCCCGAGGTGTGGTCACTGAAGGCCTCAACGGAAGTGACTATAGGTACCCTGATGCCACTTGAGGCTAGACTCTGTGGTCAAGATACCCTGACCTCAGATACCTGGCATCCCTCCCTAGAATTGTAAGCATTGACTCTACAGTCGTTTCGCTCCAGACTGTAGGCTTAGAGGAACATGGACGCCCTTTTCTGTCTTGCCCGAAACCCAACTACTCAAGACACAACTTCCAAGAGTCCCACGCGCCCCTCTCCACACGCCCTCGAGTCTCCATTTCCAACCCCGAGCGTCGGTTTCGGTGCCGTCTCTTTGTTCTAACAATCTTCCAAATCCCATCTCCAATCAACGCTCGAGACTCAGAGCACGTCCGCTCACTGCCCTGCACATCTCCGCAAGTCCAAATGCACCTTCGCAGACCCCCCAGTTCCACATCCAAGGCCCGTCCCCCGCCCGACCTCGCCCGCACGCACTACCCAGCACCCTCCGCTATCGCGCCCATCGCCCACCGCGCCTAGTCCAGCGGGTCCCTCCCCTTCGGCCTCGCCGCCGCCCGCCGCCCTCGCTGGCCCGTAGCCCCCCGACAGCGGCCACCGCCCTCACCATGAAAAGTCGGAGGACGCCGGAGTCTACAAATCCGGACTGAAAGGCAGGAAACACCCAGCTCACTCAAGGCAGGGGCGGAGGCGGGGCCGGGGCGGGCACTTCCGTTGTCCACACCCCACTTCCGCCCCGCAGAGGGACCCTTCTTAAAGTGTCCCCTGGAGCCCGACATGAGCACTCTTTTTGCCATTCAACCACTCCCTCTCTGGTGGGTTCCACTTCCCCATGGCTGAGTCAGGTATTTATCCTACTTCTGGATGTTTCTTGTTTTTGGCTGCCAAAGAAGAGGATAGGATGAAGAGAGGTTTTCTTTCCCGGGCAAAGAAACTGTACGGAACCATTGTTTCCCGGAACTGTATAATTGCTTCTAGGCGGAGTTTGGAGCACAACACCCGGGGCAAGATGGCGGCCGGGGTTCGGCCGCTGCCCCGGGTCTGGCCGGACTCTGGGGTATCGGGCTGAGGCGGCGGCAGCTGCGGGCCGGACCCCGAGCGTGGGGGCCTCGAACGGATAAAGATCTCCGGCCTGCGGGTAGCAAGTGGAAGCAGGATGGTCGATTCTCTGGGTGGCGGGACCGAGGACTGAGGGAGGTTGTCTGGGGGCCGAGTCTTGGCTTAGTGAAGTCGAACGGGGAGGTTCTGGGGGCTGACTTTCTGGCTCCAGGGATCTCTCCGTGGCCCCTTTCCATCGATTTTCTTGTTGGAGGCAACTGGCCTTAATAGCCAACTATCTATGGACGAGACTTACTTGTTATTGTCGTTGTTGATGTTGGGCCTTAGGAGGCACCCGAAGTGGAGTTGAGTTCTGTGCGCTGGCTGTGTGACCTTGGGTGAATCCAGTCACGTCTCTGACCCCGAGTTTTCTCCTTTTTAAATGGAGTATTTAGATTGCTTTATAATACATTTTAGAGTGGTTCCTGTTAGTTCTTTTTTTGTTTGGTTGGTTTTTTTTTGTTTGTTTGTTTTTGTTTTTCGAGACAGGGTTTCTCTGTGGTTTTGTAGCCTGTCCTGGAACTAGCTCTTGTAGACCAGGCTAGGCTGGTCTCGAACTCACAGAGATCCGCCTGCCTCTGCCTCCCAAGTACTGGGATTAAAGGCGTGCGCCACCACCGCCCGGCTCTGATAGTTCTTAATACAGAAAAACTTGACCCTATTTTTGACCGAATGCCTAGCTACAAAGGAGCCTGGCATTCTCAACTTCTCTTCATGGTGCCATTCTGTAAGTGGGGGAATCCTGAATCTTGTTTGACTTGCCAGTAAGTAATTCCTTTGGGGTTCAAATTCAGGAACCCGGAGGACACAGTCAAGTTTTGTGCCCTCTCTGCATTTCGCTGTAGATTTCTACGAGCCATTCCTTGGATTATTTGAGACCTATTGCTTATTCTTAAACTAATGGTTTCATTAAGACCCATTGCCTATTCTTGAGCTTTTAAAATTGGGGTATTGTAACCTAATAGGATAGGGCCGATGTAAAGGAAGAGCAAGTTAAACATCCGTACAGTTTCTGTTTTGTGACCTGCCCTTAAAAGGTGGCCATTAAGCCTGGCGACCTAGCTTTTTCTATCAGAAAGGAAAATCCTTTCAGCAGTATGTATTCATTTTACTACACAGTCAGGACCCTTGTGCGGTTTTGCGGCTCTCTTTGAAGTTAGTCCCATCCAGAGTAGCTGGGTTTTAAGCAGGTTGCCTAGGAATATAGAGGTAACGCAGAGTCTGAATCTTGTCTGTTAGCATTGAAAGCTTGGCTCTGACACTTATTAATTGTATAACCCAGACTAAGTCTTGGGGGTGGGGTGGCAAGAATTGATCTTCTCACAGTGTTGCCGTCCTTGTTAGGTGAGACACTTAGAGGACTTATTTTCCCTTCCAGATGCTCTGAATCCTTACCAACTTACTGTTTTCTAAACTCCCTTCCTGTACACCTCTTATTTATTTCCCTAACCAAATTCTAGGCTTTGTAAGGACAATGTAGTAAGGTTTCCTTAGATATGATCAACTTCCAATTGCCAGTTATTAATATTTTCCCATTCATTCCTAATCTCAACAGCGCAGTGATTAAATTACGGTTAAGAAGGGCAAATGTCCCATGCCCTCCTTTAGCAACCCTGAGATTGAGTATTGTCATTATCCTCAGGAAACAAGGGCCTAGAGTACTTAAGGGACTGTAGAATAAGAAGTAGGATCAGGACTAGAAAGGTCTGAGGGTCATTTGCTCAGATCTGAGGCCTCTCTGTTACAGTCTTTGCTGTGTTTCTCTGTGACTTTTGGGGAATGAGAACGCACTACTCAGTTGTGAGTCTTGATTCCTGAATTGTGCAAGTGAGGAGGTATAGGAGAGAATGAAGAAAACCGTACACTTAGACTATTGTGCAGTGTAAAAAGAAGCCATGTATAAGATTTTTTTCATGGGAATAATCCCAAGAAAGGGATCAGAGCCTGGGAGGTCCTGGGGAGAGGCGAGCACTCTCAGGTACAGTCTGCTGTGTGCAGCCATTTGTTTTTCCGCTGGGAGGGCGCTCCTGCGCTCCCCTGTCCTGCCTGCTACTAGGGATCTCGTTATTCTTTTTTTAAAGATTTTTTAAAATTTTATTTTAAGTGTATGAGTGTTTTGCTTGCATGTATATATGTGCATGCCCATGACCAGGAGAGGGCATTGGATCTTCTAGAACTGAGTCCTGGTTCTCTGCAAGAAGAGCCGGCACTCACAGCCCTGAGCCAGCTCTGCAGCCACTAGTAGGACCATCTTGAGGAGAGGACTTGGTGTTGTAGTCGAGCCTTGAGCCCTGCTCACACCTCTCAGAAGCTTGACAGTTCATCATTTCAACAATAGGCCCAGGGGTTCGTGGTCCCATGTGCTGGGTCTGACAAACCTTAGTTCATCTGGGATAGGGAAACAGCTTAATGCTGCAGATGGGACGATTATAAAAAAATAATAAATGGGTTGGGGAGAGATCAGTGTTTGAGAGCACTCGCTGCTCTTGAAGAGGACTCAAGTTCTAGTCCCACATCACATGGCTCATCTCCAGGGGATCTGACACTCTCTTTGGGCCCTCCTGGGCACTGGACTCACATCCTCACAGACAGACACACAATTGAAAATAATGTCTGTAAAAGCAACACATCTGCTGGGCTCTGTTAGCAGCTCCATAGAACCATGGTACACACTTGTCTGTTCTCATGACAAGCATCAAACCTGATTATCAAAGGCAGAAAACTCTGGGACCCCCTGCGAGTAGGGTTGACAGAGCCAGAAGGGGTAGGCTGGTGCCCGCTGTGTGTGAGACTCAGACCCATGTACTTCTTGGGGGGGGGGGCTCCTCATAATCCCACGACACAAAATGGCCAGTTTCTTTTGTTTTTGACCCTTCTTTTACCACGCTAGAGATCAGACCTGAGGCCTCAACTCTGTTTCACTGCTGTGTGGTCTCCAAGTGTGCACATTCGCTTGCCTTTCCACTGAGAAGTGCAAGCCTGTGCTCTCACAGGCAGCCGTCCTTGCACTTCTGAGGCATAAACATTTTTCCAGAGCATTGAAAATGTGAAGGGTGATTGTCTTTTAACACTGTACCACCTCTTGCAGTTACTTTTGAAGTAGTGTCACATTTAGAGGGGACTTTAGTAGATTGAGAGGGCTTGTTTTAATGATTTAGTTTTATGTGCATTGGTGTTGTAACTGCATGTGTGTCTGTAGAGGGTGTTAGATCCGTATAAGTGTTGGGAATTGAACCCAGGTCCTCTGGAAGAGCACCCAAATGCTTTTAACTGCTGAGCTATCTCTCTGGTCCCTAAACAGTTTTTTAAAATCAATCACACTATATTACTTGCACTTAGTAACATTGGGATGCCACACCTACAAAACAGTACTAATTCTGATTTTTTTCTTATGCCAGAAAACCAACTCCTCTGAAACCAGAGGCTTGCGAGGTCACTGATGGTCACCTAGCATCTCCGCTGTACAGGCAGGTTCTCAGGTGAGCTTCCGGGCCTGGCAGAAGAGGGAACAGTTGGGGCTTTCTGCCTGTCTAGTTCTAGCTCTTTCCCTATGGTTAGCAGACTATGCTGGTCTGTTTCAGTAGTTGCTGATGGCACTGGCTGGTAGTAGAACTTTGTGGTAGTGTGTCTGACTAGCCTGCACAAAACAATGTTTCCTTGAGTGTTGCCGGTGATAGACAGCCCAGCATGCTGGCAAATCCCTGGTGTCATTTGACAGGCGCGAGTCAGGCGAGGAAAGGGCTAGAGGTCCCTGGATCTATGTTCATGTGACAGGAGTCCAGTTCCACTTTTTGTTCTATATGTGTTTCAGAGTGGCTGCTACTTTGGGTGGATTAACCTGATGAAAGATGCTTTTCCAAAACTCTGGGTTTACATTAGTCAGCTGGGCTGATGAAGCCATGTTTGGGGATCGCCAAAGAAGTCACCCAGTTGTGAGGCTCCGTGGGTCAATGCTGTCAGTCAAAGCCACCCGCTTGGGGCAGAAAACAATTACTAGTGATCCTGTACTGTTTGGTGTTCTGCCCTGCACAGCACCTGTTAGTGAAGAGAATAGTTCCCCTGTGTGGCCTGGCTGCATAGTGTGTGACATGTAATGTCCCCTATCCAGATTAAATGGGTTGTCATGGCTGCTGGAAATACGCTTGGTGGAAAAAGCCCTTGCCATGCAAACATGATGTTTAGAATTCAGGTTCCCAGAATCCACCTGTGCTGGGCAAGTGTGGCACTTAACTGTAATCCCAGCACTTCAGAGGCAGAAATGGTGTCCCTGAGGGCAATTCAAAATAGGTAGATCATGTGATTTGTGAGCAGTGGGCTCAAGTGAGAAACCCTACATTAAAAAATAAAATGGAGAGTAATAGAGGAAGACATAAGTGTCAGTCCTCTATGTACATGTGCACACACATGTGTCAATTCATATGGAACATGCAACAAATACAAGAATAAAAATGACCTTGGAGGCCTGCAAGATGGTTCAGTGGGTACAAAGGCATCTGTGGACCAGCCTGACATTTGAGTGGGATCCCTGGAATCTACATGGTGGAAGGAGACTACTGACTCCTGCATGTGTCCTCTAACCTACACACCTTCCATCTGTGCACATACTCACATACACTCATGTGCATACACATACAAAATATGAATGTCATTTTTAAATGTATTTTTAAAAAAGATTTATCAATCTATGTATCTGAGTGTCTTGCTTGAATGTGTGGATGTGTATCTTGAGTGTGCAACACCTGCACGGCCAGAAGAAGGCATCAGATCTCTGTAACTAGAGTTACAGGTGGTTGTGAGCTACTTTGTAGCTTCTGGAAACTAAACCTGGGTCTTTGCAAGAGCAGCAAGTGCTCTTAATCCATGAGACAGCTCTTCAGCCTCAATAAATGTAATTTGTAAAGAAAAACCTTGGGATGCTGAGCTGCCTCAGGTAGAGGAGCAGAAGGACCAGGGGGTAGAGTTCAGCTGGCTCAGGGGTAGCGTTGCGGCTGATTGGGGTTTGGGGTACAGGTGGCTCAGGGGTAGAGGTAATTGCAGATCTGGCAGCCTGATTTCAAACTCCAAAATCCATGTAAAGAAAAATCAACCCTCTGATTGTTTTCTGATCACTACACATGCACACTGACATGCTTGCCCACACAAACACCACACACACATATATACAATGATAACTTTTTTAAATTGCCAGCTAATTGGCACAGCAGTGAGGGCCTGCTGCCCAGCCTGGCAGCCTGACCCCCACCTGCAGGACTCACGTGGTAGAATGAGAGAACTGGGTCATACCTTGTCCTCTGATCTTCCCACAGGCATGGGGGTGTGCACTGCGGCTCCGGTATGTGTCTATACAGATACACACTTGCTCATTCATTCTTGCTCAGATAAAACATAATTAAACACTTTTAAATAATAATCTTTTGTTTTGTTTTATTTGCTTGTTTTTGTTTTTGATTTTTCAATACAGGGTTTCTCTGTAGTCTTGGAGCCTGTCCTGGAACTCACTTGGCAGACCAGGCTGACCTCGAACTCAGGAGATCCGCCTGCCTGCCTCCCAAGTGCTGGGATTAAAGGCATGCACCACCACCACCTGCAATAATTTTTTTTTAACTTTTTTTCCCCATGTTTTGCTGGGCATAGCATAGGCATCAGTAAAACATTTGTTGTGTGAATGGGTGACCAAAGTGATGACAACATAGATTTCTTCCTTCAAGCCTTCCTTGCCACGATGGAAGGTGGCTGTGTTATTGCCTTCTAAGTATGGGGAACATAGTGGAGAAAGCAAATGTCTAGGAACCTTTTGGCACATGGAGTTAATTGGCGCTCTCTGGATAGGGAAGATTCTCTGCTCTCCACCAAGCTCTGCGATTTCCCCTAAGAAAATGTGAATTTTCCCCTAAGCCACGGAATCTCTGTTCTCTGTGGGTGTTGTGACAGGAGCTGGCAGGAAGTTGAGACTTGAATCAGGAGAGCCATGAGCTCTGTGGGGGATGGAGGCTGCTCAGCACCTCTGCTGCTGCCCAGGTACCACCTGCCCTTTGCATCCAAGCCCCACCCGTGTGTGCACAGGTGCCCTACACTAGCTCCTCTTGTCCTTGCAGGGTTCCTGCCGGTTTGCAAACATGTTCACTGTGTCTCAGACCTCCAGAGCGTGGTTCATTGACAGAGCGCGGCAGGCACGAGAAGAAAGGCTGGAGCAGAAGGAGCGGGAGCGCTCAGCGGTGATCATTCAGGCCATCGTCCGTGGTTTCCTCTGCCGGAGGCGACTGCACAGAGACCTCAGGTGGGAGCAACTCCACCACACGCTTTCTGCCCACTGCTGATGGACAGAAAGTGAATCAATTTTACCTCATAGTGCTTGAAAAGCGGTCCTGTTGCTTAGTGCTCCTGATTAAGGATGTCTTTTTATTTTATTTTATTTTGACCCTTCCCTATCTAGGAGAGAGACTGATGAGTTTTTTAACACAGATGACTCTGGGTCCAATAAAAGAAGTGCACTTTGTATTTTTAAGATTGCCAGGAAACTGCTGTTCATATACAAAACTAAAGAGGACAATGAGGTAAGCCCTGTGTTAGTCAGGGTTTCTGTTGCTATGATGAGACACCATGGCCACCACAGTTCTCACAAAGAAAACATTTAACTGGGCTGGCTCACTTACACTTTCAAAGGTTCAGCCCATTGTCATGATGATGGGGAGCATGGCGGCCTGCAGGCAGACATGGTGCTGGAGCAGAAGCCAGCAGAAAGTCAACTGACTGTCACACTGAGGGAAACGAGCAAATGAGACCTCAAAGCACCCCCCCCCCACACACACACAGTGGCACACTTCCCCAACATGGCCACACGTCCTATGAGAGTGGGATCAGTTACATTCAAACTAGCACACTCTTTTGTAATTTTAAAAACAGCACAAGAGAGTGAGGCCATGCAGCAGAGTTCATGTGGAGGGGTTTTTATTAGGGGAAAGGGAACATAAGAAGAGGGGAGGGCAGGGAGGAGACCAGCCTCTGGGAACAGGAGCAGCAGAAGAGAAGAGAAAGGCAGAGAGAGATGAGGAAGAGAGACAGGCAGAGTGGGAGAGAGGGAGAGAGATGGGAGGTGGGCAGGCCCATTTTAAAAGGGAACATAGTGAGTGTGCAGAGGAGGTGCTCTTAGCGGCTGCAGCTGAGGATGCATCCTGTCAGGATCCCAGAGCTAGGCCAGTACAGATGCCTGAAGGCTAACATTCCTCCATTTTTATCACAAAGAGGTTAGGAGTTAGAAAGGGGTAGCAGGTGAGGCAGAGATGAGGACGCCATGTTCTCAAGACTACTTCTTCCTGACCTGGGGGCATTGTTCATCTTTGGGGGGACCTGGGAAAGCTGGGGTGCTGGCCACGTCCTGGAGTATCTGGCTGTTTCGCTTCACTGTCCAGGCTCTGTGGAACCATCAGGTGCTGCTTGGACCTGGCAAAATGCTGTTTGAGGTGGAGCCAAGTCGACTCCCTAGGGCTTAGAGCCCCTGATCCTTTCCTGGACGTATCTGATGGTCTTGGGCCCCCAGCTCTATGGCCAACAGCTGGTAGTCCTGCAACAATAGCTGGTTAGGAATAGCCAGTGGGTCTCCAAAATCATCCCAGTGGGGCAAGGAGGCATAAACAATGATCCAGTTCCCAGGAATGAGGCAGAGAAGATCCAAGGGTCTGCAATTCCTGGCATCCCAGGAATTCAGAGAGGGTCAGTGTCGAGACAGCACAGGCTGGCCAGTGGGTTGCCATGCAGAGGGCAGGGGCCAAGGGCTCTGAGTTCAAAAGAGATACAGTTACCTGGTACCAGGACTTTGAGAAAAGCCAGAAGGCGAGGAGAGGACTGTGTGCAAGAAATGAAGCCTCACATCCAGGGGACTGGTCAGAGGCTATATAGAGAAACCATCTTGAAAAACAGAAAAATAAAAACACATTTCTAGGACCCATGAGTTCTGTAAGCCACCAGTTTAAAACCTGCCTATAATTTGTATCTGTAGTGTCAATGTCTCTAAGAGGGTACTGAGTATGATCGTGCACATATGAACCACCTGACATGTTGCCTGCATGTTTCAGGTGCCCACCAAACGTGTAGTCCCCTCTTTCTCATGTTTCGATTAGTTTGGAGAATTCATAACCAGCTTTTCTGCCCCTGCAGAGATTGGAGAAGTTGTGCCGTAGCATCCTGAGCAGCATGGACGCAGAAAATGAGCCAAAGGTGAGTAGACCAAGCTGAGAGTCTCTCACGAGTTCTAGAATTGCTTACATGGTTTGAAAGGTCCTGCTTAGGGGATCACACAGATAAACAGTTGAGGATTGGGTGGATGAATGATGCTGTGGTCCTCATCTACAAAGCCGTGCTTTGTTCCTGCCTTTTATTCAACATAGTGACTGCCTTTTCTGGACTCTGATCTCGGGGGTTAGTGTTAAAAGTACATGCTGCTTTCCACTTACTCATGCAGACAGCCCTACCTCATCACTGCCCACACTCCTGCTCTTCTTGTGTCCTGTAGGTATGGTACGTGTCCCTGGCTCTTTCCAAGGACCTCACTCTGCTGTGGATTAAGCAGATCAAGAACATCCTGTGGTACTGCTGCGAGCTTCTTGAACAACTCAAGGTAAACCAAGCCCCCAGACTCAACCCAGCAAGTCTGTGCACACCTGGTACCTCAGTGCCATCATTTGCTCTTTATGCCTTCAGCAGTCTAGCAGAGAATTGAATTGAAATGGATGTCTGGGATGAGCAGGATAGATGCTCTGGTTACTGTGACCCCGTCTTGGGAGCACGTATTGAACACTGATTACATTTGCCACAGTCTCCCACACCAAAGAACCCTCTTCAGGGACAGGGAAGTGACTGAGTGAGTAAGAGTGTTGTGTAAGCAAGAGGACCTGAATTTGAATCCTCAACACATGAACTTTGGCCATGGCCATGAGAGCCTATAAGCCCAGCAATGGGGAACAGAGACAGATAGATCCCAGGAACTAGCTGGCCAGCCAGCCTAGCTCAAATGCTGATCTTTGGGTTCAGTGAGAGACCCTGTCTCAAAAAATATGATGGAACAATAGAGGAAGACACTGAATATCCAACCTGCCTCTACACACATGCACAGAGCATATACCAGCACACCACATGTACACCACACCACACATGCATAACCTCCACCTCCCTCCAAAACACAAACTAACTCAACAGTCAGGAAGCTGTCCTCCTTCCCGTTCTGGTGTGATGAATTCTTGTCTCTTGCGCTACTAAAGAAGCCCCTTGTTAGTAGCCTAAAGAGACACATTAGTACACCTGCGTGTGACAAGCTGAGCCAGAGCCATTTTAGAATGCATTCTAAAGCATGGTAGCTGTCCCTTCCTCTTCCTGTCATCGCATAGCCAGCAGTTCTGACCTCAAACTCTGACCCTGTCCTGTCTTGACCACAGAGAAAAGGAGGCCACCTTTCCTAGCTGGGAAATTCCTGAGGACTTCTAAAGTCCCAGGAAGATCCCGAGCTCAACCCTGAATCCTTCTTAGAGACACAGCCTGGTCCTGTGGCCACTCTCAGGTTGTACACAGAGGAGGGCAGGATGTGAGTAGACAATGAGCTGCCATCTCCCTGGGGAGCCAGAGCTTGCAGGTGATCAGTGCATTGAGTGTCCCCAAAGCCCCCAGTGATCCTGTTGAGGGACGGATGGATGACTCTTGCCACAGCCCTGCCAAGGCAACAAGCCAGTAGCAAGCTGCACCCTTCACAGCTGATCAGTGAGGCATCGAGGTACAGAGCAGGGATCTTCACACTTTATACCCCATCCTTAGAACTCCAAGATTCCCACCAGAGTGCCTCAGGCCCGCGCAGGCAGGTTAGTCGTGTGCATGCGCATGCGTGTTCACACTGCATTCCACTGTAGATCTCTGCCACAAGACCCTTCTCCTTTGAAAACCTAAGAACAAGCTGCAGAGATGACTCAGCAGTGGAGCGTGCTGGCGGCTCTTCAGAGGACCTGCGTTCCATCTCCAGCACCCCATCGGGCAGCTCTATGCTATACTGCGTACTGCAGGTCTCTGAGCCTAGAGAGCAGTCGCACATTTGCCTGGTTTACTCTTGCAAAACAGGAAAAGCATCACAGTTACAAGAAGCGGCAGTAGAACCTGGGCTGAGCTATGAGCCAGGCACTGTTGTCAGTTTCTGTGTGCAGTAAGCCATTATTCCTCACAAAGCCCCAGGAAGAAAGCATTCCTGTCCCAGGTCAACAGCTAAGGAAAGCAAGGCACAGAAACTTCTCTAAGATCACACAGCTAGTAAATAGCAATGCCGAAGGCTGTCGCCCAAGGCCCATTAGTCTGTGTTGCAGCTGTCCTCTGCTACAGCTGTGAGCACAGAGTGAGGCAGCCTGGGACCTTGTCTCCCAGGAATGCTCAGTTCTCTGTTCTCGGCAGCCTTTGGGCCGGGGAATTCTAGAATGTATTGTGTGGACTCCGGTGTGAGTCAGCTGCACAGTGTAGGATGTACACGCTTCGTGGAGTGGGGTCACGGGCATGAGTTAATCTTACTCCATTGTTTGCAGCCGGAAATCTTGCAAGACTCCAGGCTCATCACACTGCACCTCACCATGCTTGTCACCTTCACAGACACATCAACATGGAAGATTCTCCGGGGAAAAGGTGTGTGGGCCCGCTTCAGAAATCTTTCCCGACCAGCATTTCCACAGAGGGAGACGCCTCCTACTCATGAGAAGCACTTTGGCCACACAAGCTCAGGGAGGCTTCCTGCCAGGCTCCTTCATAGTACCCAGTGTTTGTTAGCATGTGCCTGCCTTTAAACTTTCTGTGTAAGGAAGTCTGTTCCCTGCTCTTGTTTCTAACTCCTCCAATACCCTGTGTGAATGGTGGACTCCACTGAGGCCTTCTTGTGTTACATGTTTTTTTAAAAAATTAAAGAAAAAAATTAGTAAGGGGCTGGAATGGAATAAGGGGCCCAATCATTAGGAACAGTGACTGCTCCTCCAGAGGACTCCTGGTTGGATTCTCAGCATCCAAATGGTGGCTCACAACTATCCCTGACTCCAGTTCCAGGGGATCCAGGCAGACGTGTTACACATGCATACATGCAGGAAGAGTGCTCATACACATTAAATAAAAATAAATCTAAAAATTTTTAAATAATAATACTATTTTGCCCATAAAATCTCAGTGAAGAGTTTCCTCCTTCCCAGTGTTGGACACAGTCACTCAGCATGTAGCCTCATACATGCCAAGCCCTGTGGTGTCACTGGAGATAGAGTGGTGGGCAGTGCTTGAGAGCTGGAGTCTGCTGAGTTGATAGCTACCAAGCAGAAGCAGCATCCACAGCCTGGGAGTCACCAGCTGCAGACTGGACATACATGGAAGAACTTGCCCCTGTAGGAATGCATAGGTTCTCAGTGTGTTGCAGCCTCTCTCCAAAGCAGTTATGTTGTACCAGGTGCTGGAAGTTGTCAGCTGGTGATCTAAAATTCATGGAAAATTCTGTTCCATGCAAATCCTACACCTTGAGCAAGCAAGAAGTGTTGGTTTTATGCATTTTTTTCTGGACTCAGGAAGGGTCCCAAAGCTATTAAATTCTGAGCCCTGCTGGGCATACAGGTCCTGGTAGGCAGAGGAGGCAGGACCAGCAGTGTTTCTGGCTAGGGGTCAGATGATCGACCCATTAAGTAACACACTTGAGCCAAACCTGTGAGAATGGGCCTCCCAGGGCTCTAAGGGACGAAGAGCATAGGCAGAATGTCTCTTCCCTTGGGGTCTTGACTCCGGACTTTGTGTCAGATGCTTGTCTGTAGCTCTGCTAAAACACATGATAAAAGCACTTTAGAGAAGAAAGGGGTTCCCTTTTGCCTGACTGTTGGGGCGGGGAAAAGGTGGGCAGCAGGAGCTAGAGATGTCAGTGGGGAACCAGAGTGGGCTCATCTTGTACCAGGAAGCAGGGACAGAGAGCAGGGCAAGGCTATGAAATCTCAAAGCCGTACCCACACACACACCCTGTGACGCGCTTCCTCCAGCAAATTCCTACTTCACAGCTTTCCAGTCAGCATCACCTGCTGAGGACAGTGTCCAGTTGCTGGGGCATTTCTCATTCAGCCCCTCCTCTGTCCTGCATAAATTGCTCACATTGTGGCAAGAGATTGCCTTCTCACGCTGTTTCCTTCATTTAGGTGAGAGCTTTCGACCAGCCCTGAACCACATTTGTGCAAATATAATGGGCCATCTCAACCAGCGTGGATTTTACTCTGTGTTACAGGTCTGTGACCCCATCCCCAATGTGTCCCTGCAGTGCCTGAACTTGAGTTTCCTGTGGGTTCACATGTGCCTTGTGTCCTCCCTTGCAGGGAGAGTTGAGTACACAGTGTCCTTTTCATCCCTCACTCAGGTCACTGTGGTTTTGTAGGGAGGACAGTGGCACTCAGCCCCAAGAATGTTGTAGCAAATGGATTCGAGGGCAGCCCAGAGTCTTGACTGACAGTGAGGCCGTGGTAGGAGGCCCCTCCTTGGTGGAGGGGGCCATGCGTTTCTAACTCAGCATCCTCAGATGGCATCTGTCAGTTCCGTACGCGATGCCAGTTCTCAGGCCGGAGAGTGGGCAGAGTAGGTTGCTCCTGAGATGCTGTGGACTTTCCAGGCTTTAGAAGGAATGTTGATGCGACCCTTCCTTCTTCCTGATGCTGGGATGGTCCGTCTCCCAGTTCAGTTGCACATCTCCACAGCATGGTGGTAGCGAGTCTGCAGAACGTGTCATGGTGACTGTTATCCTTGACTGCAACGAGGAGGAGTTAAGCTTAAGTCACATTTCACGTGGCTTTTTTAAAACTCACTGTTTGAGGATTACTGTGCTGCCCAAGCCAACCTCAACCCCCAAGACGTGAGTGCCTCAGCCTCCTGGGAAGCCAAGACTGCGGGGGGCACTGCACCCCACCCGCAGACACTCATTTCCTTAGCTGTTATTAGCTGTTCCTTAGCTTAGGTGCATGGAGAGGACATTACAGTATTATGCTGAAGCATAGTAGTGATGAGCGGAAGGGCCCTCCACACTCAGCAGCTCCCTTCTTTGTGAGCGGTTTATCTCAAGTGTTCCTGTTACCTTTCCACTTCCTCTTTGTTTTGTTTGAGGTGGGGTCTGCTGTGTAACCTGTTGTGTAGACCAGGCTGGCCTCAACCTCAGAGATCTTCCTGCCTCTGCCTCCGAGTGCTGGGATTAAAGCATGCGCTACCACCGCCAAGCCCCTCTTCTGAGTGGACAAACGGCTATGCTCGCTGCTCAGGCTGACAGCTTGAACGTTCTTTTCAGGTACTGCTGACCCGCGGCCTGGCCAGACCCCGGCCCTGTCTGTCCACGGGCACTTTAACAGCGACCTTCTCTCTGGCATTACGGTAAGACGCCAGCTGTGAGACTGGTGCCCCTTGCTCACCCACCTTGTCAGAATCTGTAAGTGTTCATCCTCGTCAGAGTGCCATTTCTGCAACAATTGATGCTGTCCCTCAACCTTCAACAATGGATCTTTTGCCATGTTATATTAGGGCAGTGATTTGCAGTGAATTAGGTAACTGTATGGAGTTATTCTTCCTTTTGAGTCCCTAAGAGTAAAAGAAGGAGGCCCAGCCTAGGGCAGGGGGAAGGTCCTGAGAGAACAGGGTTGGAAACACAGACGGGAGATGCTGGCCTTGGAGCAGCAGAGAGTGTGTGAGCGTGTGGTGTGTGCATGTGGTATTCACCCGCACTTTGTTGATATAGTGTGTAAATGTATAGACATGAGGTGTCCTTAGAGAACTGCCCAGTGGGAAAAGCTGCATTCCTAACTGCTCTAGAGTATTCACAGTTTGTTGAGAGATCACATACATACATGGAGAGAGGTTGGTAACTGGCCCTGAAGGAAAGAGCCCCACTGTCGAGTTAGCTCAGGATGCGCAGCCTCCGCCTCTGCCAATGGATGCTTGGCACAGCCCCCAGTGCTGAGCACTCTGAGGCCTGTGGGTCTCACAAAGCCCCTTCCATTTCCTTGGTCAGATGTCTGGGCATAGAGTCCCCTACCCTGTGTTTGCATGGCGGGTGTGTCTATTCTTATCCTGGGTGTCGTGTCCTATGGAGCCTCTTTGCATGGTGACTCTGCCAAGCCTGTGTTGGTGATCATCTGTAAAGGGCCGAAAAGTAAACAGTCCCAGCTCCGTGGACCATTCGGCCTCTGTCACAACTCCTGTTCCTGCAGTGGGAGGATGAGCTCAGCGAAGACGACAGGTAGTCTAGGCTCAAGAGTTTTCCATCGCTACCATCAGCCCAGTTGGCTGGGCTGGAAGACCCTGGGTTTGATCCCCAGGACCACAGACATCGGTACTGTGGTGCTTGCCTGTAAGGAGGCAGAGGCAAAAGATTAGAAGTTGAAAGTCACCCATGACTACACGGAGGCCAGCCTGGGATACCTTAGCCCCTGCCTCAGAAAACAGCACGAAACAAATGTAAACTCTGTGGAGCATTCTACTGACTTCTCCTTAAGGCCAGCCTTCTCCACAGCCTTTTCTCCCTCTGAGTCTGCAGATAATTGAGCAGCATCAGGGTTGGCAAGATAGCTCCAAGGGAAAGGCGCACACCTGGGTGAGCCTAATCCTCATAAAGGTGGATGGAAGAAGACACCACAAAATTGTCCTCTGACCCCAGCCCTCAGCTGGCACCCCCACACATGTGTGTGTACACATGCACTGTAATAGTAAATAAAATAAAAAAGACATCACCATTGTCAGGAATATAGTAGCAATCCAGGAAGATATGTTGTACTTGAACATGACCGCTAAATCCTTTGTGCACATAGCTGGAAATCACAAACCATGCATTCTTCTGGGTTTCTTAGACTCACTCATGGATTCTTCACATCTTCTCTTATCTCCATTTTATAGGAAAGGAAGCTAAAGCCCTGAGAGGTCAGAACATTCAGTGTCACAGCGGGGAGAGGTCAGGCCAGGCATTAAGCCCACTCAGACTCTGGAGCCCACACTTGGAACTTTATTCTCCGTGTCTGCTTGCACAGTGGACACACTTGGATCCTAAGAGCAATACACATTTGAGGAAATGGCACAGGGGACCCTCCCAACCTTGTGCTGTTCCCTGAGGCTCTCCTGGCGCACGTGTGTAGCTATGTGCTCAGTAGTTGCGGTTCCTGTGTTGCCTGTCACCATCCCCAACCTGGTTGCGTTGTGAATTCTTTGCCATGTCTACCCTTTTTTATTCTGTCCTATTTAACTTTTATTCATTTTTTTAAAGCAAGGAATTTACTTTATTGATATTGATAAAATAAATTTTGTTGAGTCCATGTCCTTGTGGCACGATTGAGCATCCTTTGGATATATACCCAAAAGTGGTATTACTGGGTCTTGAGGAAGGTTGTTTCCTAATTTTCTGAGAAATCGCCACACTGACATCCAAAGGGGATGTACCAGCTCACATTCCCACGAGCAATGCAGGAGTGTTCCCTTTTCCCACAACCTCTCCAGCATAAGTTGTCATCATTTGATCTTGGCCATTCTTACAGGTGTAAGATGGAAGCCCAGAGTTGTTTTGATTTGCATTTCTCTGATGACTAAGTATGCTAAACATTTTCCTTCAGTGTCTTTCAGCCATTTTAGATTCCTCTGTTGAGAGTTCTCTGTTTAGATCTGTACTCCTTTTTTTTTTTTTTTTATTGGATTATGTGATCTTTTGGTGTCCAATTTTTTGAGTTCTTTGTATATTTTGGAAATCAGACCTCTGTCTGATTTGGGGTTAGTCAAGATCTTTTCCCATTCTGTAAGCTGTCGTTTTGTCTTGTTGACCGTGTCCTTTGTTTTACAGAAGCTTTTCAGTTTCAGGAGGTCCCATCTATTAATTGTTTTTCTCAGTGTTTGTGCTTCTGGGGCTATATTTAGGAAGTGATCTCTTGTGCCAATGCGTTCAAGTGTACTTCCCACTTTCTCTTCTATGGGGTTCAATGTATTTGGTTTTATGTTGAGGTCTTTGGTTCATTTGGGCTTGAGTTTTGTGCATGGCGATAGATATGAATCTATTTTCATTCTTCTACATGTATGTATCCAGTTATGCCAACTCCATCTGTTGAATATGCTTTATTTTTTCCATTTGATATTTTTTTGCTTCTTTGTCAAAAATCAGGTGTTCATAGGTATGTGGATTAACAGGTCTTCAGTTCAGTTCCATTGTTCTCCTGTCTGTTTTTATGCTAATACCAGGCTGTTTTCAGTACTGTAGCTCTGTAGTAGAGTTTGAAGTCAGGGATTGTGATGCCTCCAGAAGTTCTTTTATTGTGCAGGATTGTTTTGGCTATCATGGATTTTTTGCTTCCCCATATGAAGTTGAGTGTTGTTCTTTTGAGGTCTGTGAAGATTTTTGCTGGGATTTTGATGGGCATTGCATTGAATCTGTAGATTGCTTTTGGTAAGATTGCCATTTTTACTATGTTAATTCTGCCTACTCAAGAGCATGGGAGATCTTTCCACTTTCTGGTGTCTTCTTCAATTTCTTTCTTCAAAGATTTAAAGTTCTTGTCACACAGGTCTTCCACTTGTTTGGTTAGAGTTACTCCTAGATATTTTATGTTATTTGTGGCTATTGTGAAGGTTGATGTTTCTCTGATTTCTTTCTCAGCCCATGTATCATCTGTGTAAAGGAGGGCTACTGATTTTTCTTGAGTTAATCTTGTATCCTACATTACTGAAAGTGTTTATGAGTTGTAAAAGTTCCTTGGTAGAATTTTTGGGGTAACTTATGTAAACTATCATCTTATCAGCCAATAGTGAGAGTTTGACTTTTTCTTTTCCGATTTGTATCCCCTTGATCTCTTTTTGGTGTCTTATTGCTCTAGCTAGGACCTCAAGAACTATATTGAATAGATATGGAAAGAGTGGACAACCTTGTCTTGTTCCTGATTTCTGTGGGATCACTGGGAGTTTCTCTTCAGTTTGATGTTGGCTGTTGGCTTGCTGTATATTGTCTTTATTATGTTTAGGTATGTTCCTTGTATCTCTGTTCTCTCTAAGACCTTTATCATGAAGGGGTGATGTATTTTGTCACAGGCTTTTTCAGCATCTAATGAGATGGTTGTCTAGCCTTCTTCACTACACAGGAAACACCACATTTATGTGGACAGCCAACTCATTACCTGAGGTCTGAGAGCAAGGAAGCCAGAGAAAGGCTCTGCTGACTGTCATCTCACTGGCAGATGGGAAGCGCACATATATGTAGGGCTGTCCTCTGTGCCCGTGTGTGGCATTCTACCTGACTTTACTGACCTAGGTCCGGCTGAGTCCTGGGAAGCATATCCCAGGCTGAAATCTCCAGGTGCCCGCAGAAAGTGTCCATGGTTTCACCGCCACTCTCTTGTGCCTTTGCTGTTGAGGGAGCTGTGCCATGCTGTTTTAAGCCCCCTTCTAAACTGTAGAACTGGATTTCTTTTCTTTCACTCAACTGAAACCAATGATATTAGCTTGGGTGGCCAAATGATTAGCATAAAATTTCAGTCTTAAAATTTTTTCTTATCCCCATAATGGCCCTCTTCAGAGTACATTACCACATAGACTCCAGTATTGTGCTAGGGTAAGCTGGGAGGAGTCATCATTTGCTTTTGTTTTTTGTTTTTCTTTTGTTTGTTTGTTTTGTTTTTCAAGACAGGGTTTCTCTTTGTAGCCCTGACTGTCCTGGAACTCACCCTGTAGATCAGGCTGGTCTTGAACTCACAGAGATCTTCCTCCTCTCTCCTGAGTGCTGAGACTAAAGGCGTGCGCCACTGCCACCTGACTAGTCACTTGCTTCTTGTCAGTGTCATTCTTTTCCATTGTTGCCTGCATGGCTTCTGTGCTGGTTAGTCTTCACCGTCAACCTGACCCCACTGAGTCACCTGGCAAGAGAGTCTTAATGGGGCTGGACTCACTTTCTGTTGCTGGGGTAAGATGACCTTGCAGATCCGGGAGAAGACTGTGTCACCAGCACGTCAGGGAAGCTGGAGCGGGAAGCTGGGAACTCATATCTTTAACTCAAGCACACACACAAAAAGATAATGAATTTGTCAGTGATGAAATGGCTTCTGAAACCTCAAACCTCCCCCCACACTGTGATGTTCTTCCTCCAGCAAGGCCACACATCCTTAACCTACCGTAACAGTGCCACCCACTGGGGACCAATATCCAAATACCCAAGACTAGAGACACCATGCAAGGAATTCTCTAGACCAGATTAGCCAGGGGGCATATGGGTGGGGGTGTCTTGATTGCTAACTGATGTAGGAAGACCCTGAGTATTGAAGGCACTGTTTCAGTGTCTGAGAAGCTTGTCTGAACAGGTGTGCACGCGTGTGAGTGCCTTCCCCAGAACAATGGACTGTGACCTGGAACCGAAGCCGAGTCAGCCCTGGCCTGCATTGCTCTCTGCTGGGCTGTAGTCACAGCACCAGAAGTGACCCACTTGCAGCTTCTGGTGTTTGGTCTGTTTCCTGGCCCTGGGAATTGAACCCCATGTATGTTAGGCAAGTATGCTACCACTGAGCTATGTCCCTAGCCCCAAATCCTACTTACTAAGGTGTAGTTCACATGTGTGCCTCACCCATTTTTGAAGTGTCAGTTCCATGGTGGCAGTTGGTGTATCCATAGAGCAGTGCCGTGATCGGGAGTGTTCAATTCTGGAGTGCTTTCCTTGCCCTAGAAGGAACCTGCCCGCTAGCAGTTGCCCTCATTTGTTCTCTCCCGAGTCCTGCAGAACAGTTCATCTCCTTTGAGTTGGCCTGTTCTGGACAGCGCGCCTGAGTGGGGTCAGACACCATGTGTTCTGTTGTTAGTAGTGTATTTTATTTGCACAGTGTTTTCAGCTCATCTCTTCAGTGATCCAGCACCTGTTTATGGCCCAACACTACTGTGCGAACAAACTGGATGGGATGTTGTGTGCCACAATCACTTCTGTATGAGTTTGTGTGTAGGATGTGTTTCCAGTTCTCTAGGAGTGAAATAACATGGTCATGGACACTTAACATTGGCGAGAAACCACCCTGCTGTTTTCCAGAGCATTCATTCCCACTAGCAGCTGGTGGGGATGCAGGCGCCAGGTTCTCCCCAGCCTTACCAGCTGCTTCGTGAGTATGAAGTGCAGTCTCACGGCCTCACGGTCATTGGCATTAGTAGTCCCTGGAAGCTGGTGACAGCCATGTTTTCAAGTGTTTATTAACCATTCATGTCTCTTTCAGAGAGATGTCAGTTGAGTTCTTTTGGCTATCTCCCTGCCCTGGTTTTGTTCTTTGGTTTGAACATAGTGTTAAACAATGTAGCCTGGGCTAGCCCCAAACCCTTGCTCTTCCTTTCCCTGCCTTCCTCGGTGGGACTACAGGCATGCACTACCTATATGGCTGTTCAGCCATCTTCAGATTGGGTTGTCTACTACTGAGTTAGTTCTTTCTGCTCTCCAGATGCAAGCTTTCTTCCTGGTAGTTGACGAGGTCTACAGACTCTTCCACTTGGTGCTCACCTCTCTGCCTTCTGGGTAGGGTGTGTGATCACACACCGTACTGGCTTCGATGTTGTACAATTAGTTACTTTTCTTTGTACTTACACTCTTAGTGCCATATCTGAGAAATCTTTATCTAACTCCAGGGCCCAAAGATGTCTGGTTTTTTTTTCTACAAATATGATGATTTTAGTTATAAAATTATTCTGAGTTAACTTTTGTAGATGCTGTGAGATATAAGTGTCACTATCTTTTTGGTGCTTTTGTTTTGTTTTCTGTGCTTGAGCCATGGTGTGCTGGACGAGTGCCCTGCCACTGGGCTACACCCTTGCCCTCAGTGTTTTGAGACTGGGCCTCATATATAGCCCTGGTTAGCCTTGAGTGTGATTCTTCTGCCTCAGTCTCCCTGTGCTGGAGCTACTTGTATGGCTGCCATGCCCACCCTGGGTCGTTCTTACGGGATAATGCATGCTTATTGTAAATCCCAGATAGCACAGGAAACAGAAGGAAGGGGCCGTTCCCCATGTTCACGTTGCCCAGAAAAGCATGTTGTTCACCTTCTTCCTCTGTTTTTCAGGTTATTTTGTACTTTTATATTTTATATCTTATGTGTATACTTTAAATGTTACTATCAGGCTGTGGTAAACTCTGCATAAAGTGTGTCTGTCCATGTATCCCCCCGTCACCCCGTCGTTTGTACTCACCCACTTATCTGCCCTTTCTGCCTAGCCCTGTAGTTGCTGCGCAGTTCTCAGACAATCTGATGCGACCGTTTGTCATCCACATCATGTCGGTACCTGCTCTCATGACTCATCTCAGCACAGTGACCCCTGAGGTGAGCCTGCCACTTCTGTCTCTGGTTTGTTTGCTAGACTCAAAAGCAAGACTGTTCCTCTGCTGATTCCCACTCCTTCCCCCAGTTTTTCCAGTCGCTGGTGTAGACATGTTTCTGTTAGTAGCCAGAAAAATCAGATTCCTGCTGTCACCCTCCATCTCCCTAACACTTGAAAGCAGTGTTCTGCCTGAGTGAGGAGTAGTGAGCGGTGCCAGGCCCACGCTTTTCAGGAGTGCCTGCCCGACCCCATGTTAACTATCTGCCATGACTTTCAGCGTCTCAGTGTTTTAGAATCCCACGACATGCTTCGCAAATTCATCGTCTTTCTAAGAGACAGTGACCGGTGCCGCGATGCTTGTGAAAGTCTAGAAGGCTGCCGTACTCTGTGTCTGATGGGTGAGTCTAGGAGGTGGGGTTTGGGTTGGTTATGGCCATGGGGGAAGCCTACATGTTTTGTTAAGTATATAAAACCAGGCTCATCTCCGTAGTGCAGATGATGAACAGATAGAATCTCATGTAGAATGGTACTCAGTGGACGCTGTATGGTTAGTTGGCTGCAGAGTTCTTCCCTGAAAGGGAGGGGCTCAGATCAGAGTGGTGTCTCTGTTACAGTGTCTTTGGTACATTGTGGGTGGATCAATTTTTTCTCTGATAGAGCTGTTCTTAGAGATTGGCACTCCTAAGACCAGTCAAACTCAAGATAGCCTTAGTTATAGCTCTTGTGTCTAGGACTGGACCCCAAGGGGAGAGTACTTCGGTAAATACTGAATACAGCCATCTCCCAGGACATATAGCTAATGCTACATCTTAATGTTCCTCCTGGTTTTTAAGTGTTACTGACGCATTAAAATGCCATGCTGAGTGTCCCTCTGTGTGCCTGGCAGTCCAATCTCCCCTATAGTAGCTGTAGAGAGCGTGGGCATCGCTACTCCTGCCTTACAGCCAAGGATGTGATTTCAGGCTGGATTGAGAGCTGTGTCGCTCATCTGTGACCACGCTGGGATTTCAAGTCAAGTCAGCTTGGTTCCTTCAGCCCCTGGCGCTGGCTGAAATCATTCGCATACATTCTCCTTGCTGAGTAACAGCCACCTGAGCCTCGGGCAGAGAGCAGGGCTGCGAGACCCCGCACATCTGTCTGGCATCGCGTTCAGCCTTCTCTCTTCATAGGCAACATCCTCCACTTGGGCTCCCTCAACCCCAAGGTGTTAGAGGAAGAAACAGATGGGTTTGTGAGCTTGCTCACGCAGATGCTGTGCTACTGCCAGAAGTACGTGTCCCAGAAGAAGTCTAACCTCACCCACTGGCATCCTGTGCTTGGCTGGTTTTCCCAGTCTGTGGACTATGGGTATGTTTGGAGAAAGCTTTTCGCTCGTCCTCCCTCCCTCCCTCCCTCCCTCCCTCCCTCCCTCCCTCCCTCCCTCCCTCCTGTTCTCGCCTTCCAGCTTTCGTGGTTTTGTTTTGCTATAGAAGTAATAGGCACTTATTATATAATATAGATACATTATCTCACTGGTGGAGGGCTTGCCTAGCAGGTACAAGGCTCTGGGCTCAATCCCCAGAGCCAAGAGAACATTAAACCACCCAAAATCCTCTTATGCAAATAATCTGGGCAATTGGCCTTTCATCCTTTCCCTTCATTGATAGTTTTAATGTGTAGAGATGACATCATGGTTTTTCACTTTTTTTTAAATTAGTAAATGATGAACCGTGTCCATCTTCTCCAGTATCACTTTCATTGATTACGAGGCAGCCATGCCTCAGAGACACTGAGACAGGGCAAATGATTCAAAGGGGTAACAGTCCCGCTGGCCTTTCCACACAGTGGAATATGAGCGTCTTATAGACTCAGAATCATTAGAACCGCAAGAGTGGAAGAGCAGAGGCGAAGGCAGGCAGCCACCTGACAGAAGTGTGTGCCCTAGGATGGCACCAGGCTGAGGCATCTCCGATATCCCACTGGTCTCTGTCGGGTACCCGAGGAACATCCTTGAGACCCATCCAGACATTAAAAGACATTGCCCCAGGAAGACACTTCTTGTGACACCTCACCTGGGGAGCAAGGGCCCGTGCACTAGGCACACCTTGCCTTCTTTACTGAAGCTCTTCTCTGCTCCTCACCCATTTCCTCATCTGAAATGTAAGGTGATGGCCCCACGTCTCCGAGAGCACTCTGGGTCCTGATGGGGTTGTCTTCATGTCTTGATGCTGCACACCACGGCCTGGCTTGTGCCCAGTGGGTTGTGGCTGTCCCCACAAGATGGTAGGAGCCAGCTTAGGGTCTTGATGGATTCTAGGAGTTGGGATGGTCTGGGAATGCAGCCTGAGTGGAGAGGTGCCCCTAAGGCAAGGAGACCCTGGAGTCTGGTGCTTTCTTAGGCGTTGGACTGGCTGAGTGCAAGAGAAGTGCAGTTGCTGATGGCAGCGTAGGAGACAGCGTGGGAGGCGGCTGGAGTGACAGGCAGATGCAGGCGGGATGCCTGTACAGACCCAGCCCCTCAGTGGCAGTTTCTTCTTCCCTGTTTGTCTGTTGGTTTTTAGACAGAAGCTCATTATGCAACTCAAATTAGTGTCTAACTTTCAACATTCCAGTCTCCTGAGTGCTGGGATTGCAGGCGAGTGACTTGCCAGCTCTGTCCGTATTTACTTTGTCTCCTGTATGGAAGCCACCTGGGACGAGAGTGGGCTCTCCCTGGCGGACAGTGGGTGGCACTGACACTCCCGTCTCCTGCTCTGTCCTAGCCTCAATGAGTCCATGTACCTGATCACCAAACAGCTGCAGTTCCTATGGGGAGTGCCTCTCATCCGCATTTTCTTCTCTGACATCCTCAGCAAGAAGCTGCTGGAGCACCCGGAGCCAGCTCCTGCGCAGCCATCATCCCCACAGAATGTGCTTCCAGTGAAGAGTGAGTGGCTATGCTCAGCCAGAAGGCAGCTCCTGCTCCTTACTGTGTGAATGCCTCACCGCCTGTGGGTCACTCACCCCTCCCACTACCATCTGCAGGCTGCTTAAGTCAGTGACAGGTCATAGGTTAGAAATAAGAGCCTGTGAGATAGAGTGAGGCAGAGCATGCTCAGGGGGTCGCTCTGCTGTCTCTGAGCTTCAGCTTGTCTACAACCTTCCCGATAGCCAAAGGTAAAAGGGTTTTGTGGACCCTTTTTTTCTGTCAGGGAGGAGCAGAAAGTCCGTTTTGTAGGGGACTTTAAGGGTTTTTAGTTTAGTTATAAATCTCCACACAAGGAGCCACTGAGGCATAGGCCAGGCTGGCACCTCAGGAGCACTCCAGGGTAGAGGTGGGCACTGAAGAAAGAAAGCTTTCTCATTCTGCTGTGAGCACAGGTAAGGAAATGTGACCAGCATGTGACCTGGGATTTCTGCCTGCCCCGCTATGTCCCCAAATAAATTCACAGAGCCAGGTTACATAAGGGTTTTTAATAATATTCAAACTCGAGTTTGGACCACACCTCCACCACCCAATGCAGTGGGTGAGGGAAGGGGCAATCTTTTAAAGGGGAAATGCCGTAATCAGGGTAGTTCAAGTCCTGTCGTCTTGGGATTGGGTGAGGGGCACATAGGATAATGTAATTTCTGAACCCAATGGTCAGTTTTTGGGCATGAAAACCTAACAAAGAGATGGCTCAGTGGTTAAGAGCACCGCCTGCTCTTCCAAAGGTCCTGAGTTCAATTCCCGGCAACCACATGGTGGCTCACAATCATCTGTATTGAGGTCTGGTGCCCTCTTCTGGCTTGCAGGCAGAGTACTGAGAATACTGTATACATAATAAATAAATAAATCTTAAAAAAAAAAAAAAGAAAGAAAGAAAACCTAACAAAGAGCTATAATTACTGACAAGGGATCTTCAAGAACAGGATGCCTCCCAAGAACATCTGGGCCTCGTGAAATTTTATGGCCCTGCTCCCTATCTTCTTAATTGGCCATTTTTAGGTTATCTGTTCCAATTCTGCTATGGCAGCACATTTCTGGAGCTGAGATCACCCACCCCCCAGCTCATTATATGACTTAAGATGAAGCCCCTTCTTTAAAATGGAGTTTGCAAAGTCAGGTCCTCAGAGGATAAATGACGGTTCTGCTGCTGGTAGGTGGTGGTGAGTGTGGGCTCCACGCACATCACTTCTTCTGCCTATGGACAGGAAAGCCGAAGGCAGAAGCAGAATGCCATTCAGCCAGGACATGAGGCCTCCAGAACACATACACAGCGCCTGGGCCCGGCCCCTGCTCCCTCCTCCTCTAATATCGTCCTCAACATTCCCCCATGTCTTCATAAAGTTCTGTGACACAGTCAGAGAATGCCACGAGAGCTGAACCTGGCTGCCTTGTGCTGACCAGCACTGTGGTGATCTGAATGGGTCTCCGGGCTTCACCAAAAGCCCAGTGCTAGCTTTTCCCCAGTTCATCCCAAAGGAACACATTGGACTGTGCTACAGCCCTGCCACCCCTGCCGTGACTAGGGTTCTTGCCATGCTTTTCCTCGACAGGTGGGAGCTGGCAGCTGGCTGAATTTCTGCTGAGCGTCTTCTTCCCTCCGTGCCAGGTCTCCTCAAGCGTGCGTTTCAGAAGTCGGCTTCGGTTCGGAACATTCTCAGGCCTGTCGGGGGCCGGCGCGTCGACTCCGCCGAGGTGCAGAAGGTCTGCAGCATCTGTGTGCTCTACCAGACCTCGTTGGCGACTCTCACGCAGATCCGCCTGCAGATCCTCACAGGTCAGACCCGCTTCCGTAGTGGACAGGCAGTTTTCCGAGGGTTAGAGATTGGTGAGCCTCTAACGGCTCACGCCAGCTCATCGTGACACTGCCATCTTGTTCCCCTTGCGAGCTCTTTAATTACAAAGACCAACTTTTTTAAGTTCCTTTCTGAGTAGAACACAATGATAAGAGACAGGAAGAAGACTGTAAACAGCCTTACACCATCACCTCCCAGTGATGCCCACCTGTGCCCGGTGTGCTCACACGCAGTATAGGTGTGCTCAGACAGACACATCTCATCCTACCCTTTTCTGCTCATCACCCATAAGCATTTATCATGTCAGTTCTTCAGAAACCTCATTTTTATTGGCTACATGATGCTCATCATGTGGATATGCCCCACATTTTCTTTTAGCTGAGCAAGAAAATCTCTTCTGTAAGGACAGAATTGGGGGTCAGGAGCTCTTAAGGGGCAGCCCAGGCATTGTTGGTATGAACTGATTTTCTGAGTATAAGTGGACATCTCTAACTGGGAAGCCGTTTGCTTCAGGAAAGGCTAAAGGCAGCTGCGTATATGTGTTTTTAAATCTTTGACTGCTACTGGCTCTGTGTTTACTCCTGTGTGTTCACTCCAGGTAGTCGGCATCTTGTCTGTGCGGGGCACTGAGGATGCCAGGGTCTCTGTCCCAGGCCTATAGTCCAGAGTCAGGGAGACAGCAGTTCACAGCAGCAGCTGTTGAGGACCACACAGTTCTTTGTGGAAGGTAGTCTGGTGTCATCGATGCCACCCCGACTGAGACTTGCTCTTTGTGGCAGAGTAATGCCAGGTCGTCCCCACTGGTAGCACAAGAGATGAAGAAGAAGCAGGTGGCTCCGTGTGCATTTGAAAGGTGCATCTGTAGTTCTCACGGGCACATGGTATTGGGGCATGAGGACTAGGGTGACACCGCCTGTGTGGCCTGAGCCCCTCTGCGGCCTCACCGCTGAGCCGGAAGCAAGGTTGGCCTTGGGCGGCTCCCCAGAAGAAACTAGTGGGAGGAAAACAGGGCAGGAGCTGCCTGGCATTTACAGCCCCCAGGACCTGAGGGACCTGAGAGGTTCTTGCGGGAGAGGATTTTGAGGTTACCACCTGTCTCTTTAAGGTGAACTCACAACAAAACTCATTCTTCTGTGCGGAAGCTGAAAATGAGTCTCTTGGCTCACACCTTTGTGATAAAAGTGCTATGGAGTTCGTTCTTTCGCTGTAATCTTAAGACAGTTGCAGAGCTGGCCTGATCAACAGCAGTGCGACCGTACTGCACCCTTGTATGCCCACAGCACGTAGCCCTGCGACCACCTGTGGGCCTTTTGTCCCCTGTGTGTGTCACACGGGCAGTTGCTTTCTTCTTGTATTCAGTAAGATATTTTATCTTTGCCCAGTGCAGTGTAGGATTACTCTGTTTCTTTATGTGTTTTTAAATTGTAAGGCTTTGAATTCTTCAGTGTATATGATTTGCATACACATGAGCCCCTGTGTAGCCAGCATGCTGGACAGGAAGCAAGCGGCATCCACCTTAGAGTCTCTTTGCCTCCTCACGGGTCATCAGTTCACCTGTCAGCATCCTTAAGTAGCACTGAGGGAGTCTCCCAGAGTCCCCCCGCAGGCAGCACGTCTTACCCAGACAGGCTTCACTTGAGACTAATTCTGAGAGTGCCTTCCCCACTGAGAGGAATCAGGTCCAGTGCAGACCTGCTGCTCTCTGGGACATCTTAGCTATCACTCTGGAGCCTTGACCCAGGCTTTCCTGATCTCTGCCACAGCATTGGCCAGAGGTATGCCAGTCTATAGCCTGTGTGTCCAGGCCCTGTAATCCCTGGGAAGCAGATTAGAAGGTTCCCATTGCACCTGTTGCTTGCTCCAAGGGTTCATTTTGGGGTGTCTCTGCTGCAGCCGTTCACTGCTTTCCTGGTTTCAGTGTAGCAGCAGGTAGGAGGGAGCTCATCCAAATGCAGGTGAGCCTGTGAGATTGCTCAAGGCAGGGGTCTGCCCGTAGACCAAGCCAGCCTGTCACCGTCACAGATACTCTTCTGTTGGAACACAGCCAAATCCATTCAATTCCTTCATTCCTGTGTCTGCTCTGAGTGTAGTAACAGTGTCCAGGTAAACCTGGCCTGTTCTTACTTACAATGAAGACCAAGAAAACAGCTGACCTGTGTGAATTCTTCCATGACAAGTAATTGAGTCAGAGCCATGGCAGCAAGCCTCAGGTACTCAACGCAGCCAGCTGACCAGACTAGTTCAATAAAGGAAGTGCCAGGCTGGGATGCACACTGCCTGCTGGCCTGGAAGCTGCACTCTGAGTGCTGCCAGTGTGCAGTCATTCTTCGCTCAGTTAAACCCTGATCAATTGACTTGTCTCAAGCTTTTAACAACAGATGCCTGACCTTAGCTGCTTTCTGTAACTGGGGTGTCTGTCCCACCCACCAGTTCCCGAATAACCACTCTGAGGCTTAATATTAAAAACTATTTGGCCTATTAGCTCAGGCTTAGTATTAACTAGTTCTCTTTTTTTTGTTTTGTTTTGTTTTTTTTGTTTTGTTTTTCGAGACAGGGTTTCTCTGTGGTTTTGGAGCCTGTCCTGGAACTAGCTCTTGTAGACCAGGCTGGTCTCGAACTCACAGAGATCCGCCTGCCTCTGCCTCCCGAGTGCTGGGATTAAAGGCGTGCGCCACCACCGCCCGGCTTATTAACTAGTTCTTACAACTTAAATTAACCCATTTCTATTAGTTTGTATTTTACTGCAGGGCTTGTGACTTGTTACCTCACACCTTGCTTCTCCGGCAGCTGCTGTCATCTTCCTGACTCTGCCCTTTTTCTCCCTGAATCTGTTTAAATTTCCCACCTGACTCTTGTCTGCCTGGCTATTGGCCAAATCAGCTTCTTTATTAACCAATGGTAATAAGATATATTCACAGCATGCAGAAACACATCCCACAGCAGGTTTCCTGACTTAAAACATGGCTACTGTGTCAGACAGACCCTGGTTCTCTCTGAGCCTCGCTACGCTTCAACTCCTCTTATAAGGCAGAGCTGCGCTGGGCTTTGTGGGCGGGTGTGCTCAGGAGCTTTGCACTGTGGAGTCTCGCTTGTGGGCATCCTTACCCAGGGTCAGCTGCCCCTGCTGCTGTGACCCTTAGGGTGGAAAGGCTTTTCCTGTTGGCCCGTCTCTCACACACTGCTTTAAGTGTTGTGCTTTTCCAATGGAAAGAAAGAAATAGCAGACCAGCTGAAGTCTCCACCTGAAGCTTGGGTTTCTCTCCTTTTCCAGGCCTTACGTACCTTGATGACCTGCTGCCCAAGCTGTGGGCATTTATCTGTGAGCTGGGGCCCCATGGAGGGTTAAAGCTCTTCTTGGAATGCCTGAACAATGACACTGGAGAGTCCAAGCAGCTCCTGGCCATGCTGATGCTGTTCTGTGATTGTTCCCGGCATCTCATCACGTATGTTGATGGGGGCTGAATGCTCTGACTAGGACTCAGTGGGGCCATCAACAATGTGGGGAAGTGAGTAACCACACCCATGTGGCAGGCCATTCTAAGAACTGGCCAAGAACTGGGCGTGTTGATGCACGCCTGTAATGGCAGCTACTTAGGAGAAATCTCTTGAGTGCAAAAATTCCAGGCCAGCCTGGTCAACATGGCAAGAACCCATAGCCCTTTGCATCTCCCACCACAAAAAACAGACCGTATTCACAAAGCAGGTGGCATGTGCCAGGTATTCAGCAGTTGCTAGGTACTTCCAGAGCAGCAGCTGTGCCTCTGCGATCTCTGAAGATGTGTTCAAACCATATCTCAGCCATTTATTCACTCTAGGTAATTACAGGAAAACTCCAGACTCAGAGTTTACTGAGACACCAGTTTCCTCATCTATAGATGAAGTAACTCCAGCACCCAGCTCTGAGGCTTGCGTAGGGACGCCTTAGGGATTACAGGAGATAATCGGTGCTTACCGCCCAGTCCTCAAGCTGACTCTAGACAAGTCGAGTTGACCTCGCTGAGCCACTCTTTCCTCATTGGTGGGATGGAGGCAACGTCACTTACCACACAGAGTAACTAAGAGAAGGCATTGTTTAGAACGCGGTCAGGCAGCCTGGGACATTTGCAAGAATCCTCGTGTTCCCTTCTGCATTTGCTGCTGTCTTCCACTCTCTCCAAAGATCTAGACCGGACCTCAGGCAGCGCCTTATAGACTAGAAGATCTTATATCAAGAGGGTTCAGGACATGTAGCTAGCTGACTAGGTGCCCTAAAGGAAGGGGTCTACTGACCAGGATAAGTACACTAATGGATGAGACAAGGCTAACCCAGGACTGAGCTGTATTCTAAAGCACGTGGAGAGAGTCCCGTACATTTTCAGTTGAGCTGTGTCATGTCCATCCATCCATGCATCCATCCATGCATCCATCCATCCATCTATCCACTCATACATTCTTTCAAACATTCACTTGCTCACTGTTGTCACTAGTGACTAGTGGTCTCTCTCCGAGACATGGGATCTGGTTTCACAGTGCTGCGACCGACTCAAGACTCCTTTATGGTCAGGCACGGATGAGGTATGGTGGAGAATGTGTCAGGCTTCCACGGAAAAGGCTCTGAGTAGAACTTACTGTTCTGTCTGTCATCCTACTCTGAACAATTTCAAGTATAAACAGAAGGTAGAGAAGATTAGCAGGCCCTCAAGAGCTATCCTTAGCTCATGGCCAACTTGCTTCACTTAAACAGCCAGTAGTGTCGTCCCCCGTCTCCCCGCCCCGCTTTCTCTGAGGCCGATCTTAGACATCATGCCATTTTGTCTGCAAGCCGTGCAGGACGTGCCTTGAAAAGCCAGTGCTCTCTTCACCTTGTTTGTTTTGTCTAGAAGACAGCTAAGTCTCATTTGTTTCCGTTTTTCAATGGAAAATTCTGAACAGTTTTCTGCCCCGTGTAGCATCCTCGATGACATTGAAGTGTATGAAGAACAAATCTCATTCAAGCTGGAAGAACTAGTCACCATCTCCTCTTTTCTCAATTCCTTCGTGTTTAAGATGATCTGGGACGGAATCGTAGGTAAGGCGAAGGTCACCCCCGTTCTTTGGTGCTACTCAGGCAGCCAGTCTGTACCCTTAGCTGCAGGTGTCTCGGCTTTAAAGGTGGTAGAGAATGCCTGTCTTCACATGGCTGGGTGCACTCATGAGATAGCGTGGTTGCAGAGGTCTCTCTGCTGGCTCCTTCAGGCTGTGCACTTGGGGTTTTTACTAGTGATGAGCTCTGCACTGAAATGCCCTTTACATCTACACTTTGGTTTCCATGGGGATGGAGCTTGTACCAGTTCCTGCTGTTCAGTCCAAAGCTCCTTAGAGAAAAGGGCCTTTGGATGGTGCATTCTTGGAATGCAACATGGGTGACTTCCCTGAAAGATACCTAGGGGCGTTTAGAACGCTCCTGAGAGCCTGTGGTCCCACTGAAGCGAGTGCCAGAGCTCAGGCCTGCCATGCTGAGCACTGCCCACCAACTCTGACCCCTCCTGTCTGCTATACAGAGAACGCCAAGGGTGAGACCTTGGAGCTGTTCCAGTCCGTCCACGGGTGGCTGATGGTGCTGTATGAGCGAGACTGCAGAAGGCGCTTTGCTCCTGAGGACCACTGGCTGCGAAAGTGAGCACGGGGTAGGGCAGGGCTGGGAAGCCTGGGTCCTCAGTCATGCCTGCAGCCTAGGTGCCCAGCTGCTCGGCATTTGTACTTAGGGTGAGAAGCTGCCTCTTCTCTTGCACCCTGTCCATTTGTCTGTGAAGCACCTGTCTGGGTGTGTCACGTAGCAGTCCCTTCTCTTCCTCCAGTGTCACTCCAGTCAGTTGATGGTGATAAAGCCAGGTCACTCTCAGCAGCTGTCTCATCTCCCAGCTGATCTGATAGTTACATTATCAACAGAATTACCTGAGTAAAAACTGCTTCCAGGTTTGGGAAGGTGGGCTGGGGAGCCCTGAGACAGAAACTAAACTCAAGAGCATATCTGCATTTCTGTCAGTGACCTGTGGAATCTCAGGAAATGGTTGTAGTTCTGACAACAGAGCAGGGCCTCGCAAACTCTGCCGCGCAGGGCTCTGTGGGCCAGACAGCCTCGGCCCTAGCCGCTCCCTCCGCTGTGGTGCCACCAAGACAGCCACAGACCATGCACATAAGCTTCAACAGGTGTGGCTGTATTCCCATAAGATTTCCAAAAGTAGGTGACAGCCACACTTGGCCACATGCCCTGCATTGCCAGCCCTGCACTAGAAAGACTTTTCTGGTTTTGGTAATCACATCTGTCTGTCTCCTGAAGGGATCTCAAGCCTTGGGTGCTCTTCCAGGAACTTGACAAGGACCGCAGGAGGGCTCAGCTGATCCTGCAGCACATCCCCCATGTCGTTCCTCACAAGAACGTGAGTTGACTCGGTACCTTCTGTCCCCGTGTTGTTTGTGGCTCCTCGCCACTGTGATTGGAAATGTCTGTGGGTGTCATTCATCCCTCACATGCAGTGGTGGGCTGTCTTACTCGGGCAGCTTGTGCTAAGACAGCGTAGGTGGTTTGAAGTCAGGTAATGCGAGCTGTGTGCAATGGAACCCTCAGGGGTCAAGAGATGGCTCTACACACGGTGGAAGGAAAGCATTAACCTTAACAGATTACCCTCTGACCTCCACACAGCAACAAGGCAGGTACCCACACAAGCACATGTAATTAGTTGATTTTCTTAAAGTGAGAAATAATTTTAATTAAAAAACAAATTGTCAACAATCTCCCGTTGATGCATTTTCTCATTACTTGGATTTCAGTTTAGGTTTTACATAAGATCATTATATGAAGTTTTAGATTCACTGCGTGAGATTTAAAGTAACTTTCAAACTTAGATTTCACCTACATCTAATCAGTAAGTATTTTCTAATGAAGTAGGGTATTTTGTTTGCTCTAACTCAGAAACAATACAAATGATATATATTCAGCTCACAGGGAAGTGAGGGGCAGAACTTCAAGGCCTGGGACGAGAGAAAATATGAAGGATGGAGTTGGAAATGAAGCTAGAGCCTTGTAAAGCCTGTGGCTAGTCCAGAATAGAGGCCCTGCTCAGAGCTCTGGCCATCGTGTGGGGACCGACTAGAAGCAAGAACGTTAAAACAGGCTGGCCAGAGCGGTCGAGCCAGAGGAGGACAATGACAGAGGCCAGAAGTTACACTCACCATCAAGAAGGCTAGAGGGGAAGCCAGGTCTCGGCCTGGGAAAGCCACCCCCAGCTTAGGGAGACAGACAAAGGCAGGTCTGTAAGCAGCTACCCCTGGGTAACAGGGATCTGCCCGGCAGGGCACCAAGGCAGAAGGGGAGGAGCCCAGGGATTTTTCAGAGAACACTAGGAAGAGAGCATGCAAAAGCCTTGGGAAGAGCCAGACACTATGATAGGAGCTTCCGGGATATGCTGGACACTGGGACAGTTTCGTGTCCCTCGAGCCCCCTTCAGAAAAGGCCCCTTTTCTATCCTCCCCCAGCAGATACATATTTAGAAAAGAGCAAAGATGAAGTGTTTGTAATTCTTGCTCTTTGGAGATACTGAGTCCTCACTGCTCTCTGGCTTTACTGTAATACTTTGTACGCAGTGGTGTGCCAGTAATGTGGCTGCTTCATGGACGGGCCTTAGGAATGGGGGAATCTCCTGGAGATTACTTAGGCACGTGTGTCCTCCCTGAGAGACCACACACAGTCTCTCTTATGCACACAGAGGGGCACATACACCTCTCCTAGAAATTCCACAGCTTGGTGAAGCCAGCCATCCTGTGCTGTGTTCTCTAAGGGATGGTGCACCCCTCCTCACCTTTAACTTCCTACTGCTTGGTGATGTCTGCTCTCTGCCTTTGAACAGCCCCCAAAGTTAGCGTCTCTAATCCAGGGTTGAATCTCCTAAGATTTGCAATGCCTATTATCCATCTTGTGAATCTTCCATCTTCTGTGGGGCAGGATGGCCTGAGGTAGGATAAGGCAGCTGTGAAGTGGGGGCTTGACCTTTGTCCCACTGTCCTGGAGAGAGTTGTCTTCACTCAGGTGTCTGCTGTGGTCACTAAAGCTTCCCAGTCTCTTAAACGTTGCATAAGGTTGCCTTGACCCTCTTTCCATCCTCCATGGAAATCTAGAGCCCAGTCAGGCTGCCTGTGATTCTGAGAGACTGATAGTACTCCCATAATCCCCTGTATCTCCAGCTCCACTTCTGGGAACAGTCGCTACCCACACGTCACAGATGACCCTGCTAGAGAGTTGGGGTCTGTAGAAGGAGCTGTGGCCTGCTTTCCTGCCGCCAGCTCCCAGCCACATGGCTAGCTTTGCCCCAAAATAACAACACACAAAGTGTATTCATATAAACACTGCTTGGCCCATTTCTATTAATGTGTGTAGCACCACAAGGTGGTGACTTATCTTACCTAACCCATATTTAGTAATCTGTGCAGCACCAGTCTTACCGGGAAAGATTCAGCATGTCTGACCTGGCGGCTTGCTTCATCACGTCTGCCCTGGAGAGAAGAGGCATGGCGTCTGAGCTCACTTCCTCTTCCTCCCAGCATTCTGTTCTGTTTACTCCACCCACCTATGTTCTAACCTATCAGGCCAAGCAGTTTCTTTATTAATTAACCAATGACCTTCCTCCATCAGGGGTTGTCATCCCACGTAACTTAAATATTGTTTCTTAAGCTGCTGAGAAAGGGGGAGGTGGGAGTGGGTCACTGGGTCCTCTCTGCTCCCTCCCTCACAATCTTGGAACCCTCAGAACTTCTGATGAGATGTGGAGCGTGGTCCTTTTTATTAATTCCAGGTACCTTATGGAAGGACAGTCCTTCCACTGAGTACCCACATTGTCTTGGAAGCCACTGGCAATTGCTTTTTTCTTAAAAACTGTTTTACCTTGATGGAGGTGCTATAAGGATTAAATGAAATGGAGTGTCATTATTACCTGTTTTACTTTGTTTTCTTCTTTGCCATTTTCCCCTCCCTACCTCCACACCTCCCCCTTCCTCTTCCCCACCCTGCCCTTCTGCTTTTGTATCATACATATATGATATGTATTTAAATCCAGTCTCCACGTGTGGAAGAAAACACCTTTGTCACATCTGGCAGAGTTCCCCTAGCATGATGGTCCCCGCGCCTACCCATTTTCCTGCCAGTGATGTGACCGCAGTCTTTACCGCTAGATAGAATTGCATGTGTTGCTTGGACATCCATCTAGGCTGGTTCCATGTGGGTGTTGAGAACCAGACTCTTCTCTGCAGCCCCCAGCTCCCTTTTGGTAAGCACAGTTGTGGCTGGTTACTCCCTGGGATGCTATGGTCCCTGCCCCTGTGGTCATGCTAGGCTCGGTGAATGTGCAGGTACTCCCAGCCACTTGAGACCAGGAGATAGAGGCCAGCCCGAGTCTCTTGCTAAGATGCAGGTGCTTGTCAGAGCCCTAGGGCTGAGAAAACAGGTTCACTCTGAACGGTGACTGAGAACCTGCTGTGTGGCAAGTCTGAGGACACAGGAAGCAGGCAGGAAAGCCAGGCATCTTTATACTGCAGGTTTGTTTTTTATATCTGACAGTCAGAACATTTGTCTTCAAATGGTTTTTGTGTCTGAAATCATAATATTGATTTCCTCTAGACCAGACACATCTGTCAAAAGCAGCCTGTGTGACTGGCGGTGCCCCTGGGCTTCTGAGATGGCTATTGACCATATGAGAGTGGTTTCGATGGCACTGGTTCTTGCTGGACTCCAGTTGTGGCCAGGCACCTCTCTCTGAAAGGCATCTGTCTTGGTGCCAGTTTAGCTGATTCCCAGAGGTGTTTTGGGGAGTGTGCACTGTTCTCACAGGACACCTCTGAACCATAGCACACAGGGTGTCCTGTTCTCATCCCGTCTCAGCTGACTTGAGTTTTGGCCATTTTGTATAAGGGATTTTGTTTTGTTTCGGTTTTGACATCAGTTGTTGACCCTGTTTCTGGTCCCACCTTTGCTCACTTTCAGAGAGTCCTCCTGTTCCGAAATATGGTTACCAAGGAGAAAGAGAAGCTGGGACTTGTGGAAACGAGCTCTGCTTCCCCTCACGTCACACACATCACTATCCGCAGGTCCCGGATGTTGGAGGTGAGTGACCACTCACGGCGAAGAGCGCTCTGTGGGGTGGATCTAGTGGGTGGCCGCTGCTTCCAGACCCTCTTGTCACTCTGTGGTATAAAAACTCAGAGCGAAGCTCTTAGAGCAGGAAGGGTTGTTTAGCCAATCAGCTGGGCAGGGTAGCCGCTCAGTCTAGCATGTCCTCAGTGCTGGGGGCTTCAGTGTCTTCCTGGACCCTGTGAGGGACCTAGGTGTAGCGCCTGCACTATGGGACAGTACACAAACCTAAGCTGGAGACTTAAAAACACACGCACACAGACAGACGGGGACACGGGTCATCCTTGATACAAGAGTGCCAAGTTTATTGTGCTCCAGGGAAGCTTATATAGGGATCCTTAACTGATAGCTACACCCCAGCTCTCGGGATCTTTCAGGTGCAGGCCTCCCCAGAACTCACTCCCCTGTCATCAGGGTCTTGTGCTCAGAGCAGCAGCAGGCACAGGTAAACAAGTTGTTTTTGCTCCGTTCACTTTAGCAGGCAAAGGGTCTGAGGCAGGCAAAGAAAGTCAAGGGGCCAGGGGCCTGCAGCCCCCAACAGCTCCCCCTTTTTCTATATAATTAGACCAGGCCTGTCTTGGGTTGCAGAAGCACATATTCACATCTTACCGGTCATAAAGAACACTTGCCTCAGCACGCAAGGCCTCTGTCTTAGGTTGACTGTGACAGGCTTCTGTCTTACCCGTCTCTGGCTCACTGGTCTTTCCATAGCCTGCTAACCCATACTGCTCTTGGAGGAAGCTCACTCTCTTGGGCAAATAGTGATATTACATCACTGCTGCTGACGCCTGTTGTAGAGGCAGAGCAACAGAAGCCCTCTGGCTACAGGAGTTCCTAACTGCTCAGCAAGCCTAGACCATATGGGAGTGGCTGGACTGGCATGGAGGTGGCACAGATATAATGAAAGGAAAGGGAGCAGCCAACCGCATGCTCCGACTGTTCTTATGAAAGGAGGGCTATAGCTCAAACTGAAAAATGCCTTGGTGAAAATTATATCGGGAATTCTGGACCTCCAAAGCAGTGGCAACCTGTCTGGCTAGGGGATCAACAGTGCTAACCACAGCAGTCGTCTGACTGGTAGCAATTTTGGTTGTCTCAGAGGCCACAGTGGTGACAATAGCAGCCACCACAGCCTTGGCTGTTCTGTAGCCCAATCAGTGGAAAGGAACTACGGCCACACGGGACTATCAGCACCAGCAGATTCCTGACCAGGGCCCATCGTACCTGTTGCCCGTGGCTGATGGTCAGGAGAACCGTCCATAGGATGCACAAGTCGTTCAGGAACCCAAATGGGGCTTTCAGTACCCTGCAGAAACACACATGCACTTCCACGCCCCCAAGTGAGGACTGGATCAGGCCGCTTCCATGCTCCGGTCAACACATCCTTCCACTGTGACATCAGATGAATAGAGCCACGGGGCTGCCAGTGCCGCTGAGCAGCCGATGTTTGAGTATGTGATTCAAACGTTAGAAAATTTAATATGTATAGAACATTAGAAAGGATATCCCGGGGAGTACTATACTCCCCCTTGATTGTTTTGTGAATATAGTCTTTGAGAGTTTGCTGAGCCCATTCTACAATAGCCTGTCCCTGGGGATTGTAAGGAATTCCTGTCTTATGAAGGATGTCATAATTGAAAGCCTTTACTGAAATAAGCTGGTCCATTGTCCATTTTAATCAATTTTGGGGCCCCATATAGGCAAAAGCTTGGAGCCAATGGCTTTTTACATCCTTCACCTTTGCCCCTGAGTGCGAGGAGGCAAAGAGCATGCCTGGATAAGTATCCACAGAAACATGTACAAATCCCAATTTGCCAAAAGATGTCACATGAGTAACGTCTATCTGCCAGATATGATTGGGCAAAAGGCCCTGAGAATTAACTCCTAGATGAGGAACAGGAGCAAGTTCTGCTCACAAAGGACTTGCTTTGACAATCGTAAAAGCTTGCTCCTTAGAAATTTTATATGTGAGCCTCAAAGAAGTAACATTAAGATGGAATTTATCATGAGCCCACTGGGCAGAGGCCAAGGAAACCTGGGGCAGAGAGATTAAGAGAGCATGGGTCACTTGAACAACCTAAGAGGACCAGGTAAGCCAGAATGTGCCCGAAGGTGGCCAATATAAATCTTGAGATCTTTTCTACAAAAGTAATTGAATGTTAGTCAACAATTCATGAACTGCAGAGGTACTGGCTATGTTTCCTGCTGTTTCCAAGGGGGAAGAACCTTAGCAACATATATCCTACTGATAGGCTAACGTATGCTGCACAGATTCAGCGGTCAGAACTCCCCCCATAGTTTGCAAAATATCTCTTCCCCACGAATTGAGGGGAAGGTGTTCCAGGACAAATGGTCTAAAATGCCCTTATAACCTTCCTATTGGGTACTAATGCTGTAGAAGCCAGGCCATGGGCCAATGTTTTTTAATGATCTCAGAAGAATCAGTCCCTGTATCCCAAAGACCTTTGAACTTTTTCCCATTAATTGTTAATGTAAGTGTGGGACGGTTTTCTAAACCAGAAACCCAAAAAGTTCCAGAGAGTCCTGTGGAGCCAGACCCCTTCCTTCCCTCGTTCTTGTTTTAGGAATGGATTAGTAGAAGGAAACATGGGCAAAATATTAGTTGAGCTATTCTCGTTCCTTGAGGGATGATGAGGACTCCCACCCCAGCTTCAATCATGATTTTAATTTTTCTAGTATAATCATAGTCTATAATTCCTGGTAAAATTTTAATCCCTTTAAGTGCTGAACTACTTTTTCCCAGTACTATTTCTATCGACCCCTCTGGAATAGGTCCAAATACTCCAGTCCCCAACACCTACACACCCATTTGTGGGGTCAATACTGCCCGGGCAGAGACACAGGTCCAGTCCGGCACTTCCTAGGGTGCCTCGGACAAGGTCATGGACAGTGAGGTGTTTCTTTGAGGAATGAATCTGATAGGAGTAGCTGGTCCACTTAATGCCCTGTATACTTGCATTTTGGGGGTCCAGGGCAGGCCCCTCCTCCTGTTTCCCTACACGGGAAGGAGATTTCCTTGAATGTCAGTTCTAACATGGCACTCATTAGCCCAATGAGCCCCCCTCTGACATTTCGGTCAAATATCTGGATTTCTCCTGGGCTGACTACCCACCCCTCTACCTGCAGGGCAATTCCTTCTAAAATGTCCTGGTTGCCCTCATTGAAAACAAGGCTTTGGTCTAGCTCCACCTAGGCTCCCCCTAAGAGCAATCAAAAATATTTCCATGGGAAATTCTTCTGGCCCTCGCTCTTTCAAAGCTTTTTGAAGGTCAGCTTTTACCTGCTCCCCATCAGTAATATTAACCCCCCTGCCTGTGAAAACAAGGGACTAAGTTCTAAAACCGTCAGTTTTAACAGCAGTGCCCTGCTTCTCTAAAAGAACCACCAATTGACCAATGAATACCTGAACAGAATTACTGGCACCCATCTTCAATCCACCCTCACCATCAATCTCTTACAGGCTTGCTGGCCAACCTTCCAAGGGCCATCTCCCAACGTCTCCCTAATTCCCCATCTTGCTGGGGGTCTCCACCTGTAGCGCCTGCACTATGGGATGGTACACGAGCTGAGAACTAGGCTGGAGATTTAAAAACATACAGACACAGACAGACAGAGACATGGGGACGCGGGTCATCTTTGATACAAGAATGCCAAGTTTATTGTGCTTTAGGGAAGCTTATATAAGGATCTTTCGGCTGCAGGCCTCACCAGAACCCACTCTCCTGCCATCAGGGTCTTGTGCTCAGAGCAGCTGCAGGCACAGGGAAACAAGTTGTTTTGTTCAGTTCGCTCCAGCAAACAAAAGGTCTGAGGCAGGCAGAGAAAGTCAAGGGGCCAGGGGTCTGCAGCCCCCAACACCTAGGGAAACACAGACTCCTAATACCTCTATGAGACAAGGACACAAACAAGCTCATGCAGTGACTGCCCTGCCTCTCCCAGGTGTGTGCTGTCGCCATGGTTCTGGCCAGCATGTCCACAGACTCACTTTTGAGGATGTGATGCATTCAGTGCAGGCTGTACCCTGTCTGAACCATGCAGATACTCATCGCAGAGCTCAAGGGCCTCTGTAGATACAACAGGAGATTCAAGTAAGCCACCCTGTCCGGGTTACCACTCTGTGGCCTCACAAGTTAGAAGTAGGTGCCCTGTCCTTAAGCACTTTGTCTCTGTCACATTTTCATGGTATCTTGATGTGTTTTGAGGTGAGCAAAAAGGTATGTGGAAGTGTACTGTGAAGACATGTCCTCTGGGAAGCAGAAACTAGATCTCACCCTGGCTGTATCATGAGGTCCTTGCTGAGGGCCTAGGATGTGTGTGCTGTCTGTTGTGTGCCACACATCCCCATAGGCTAATTATCCACAGCCTTGCTGTGTCTGCCAACAGTGCTGGTGACAAGCCACAGTCTTCCTTCTCCTTCTTCTTCTTCTTTTTTTTTTTTTTTTTTGGTTGTTATTTTGTTTTTGTTTTTTCGAGACAGGGTGTCCTCTGTAACAACCCTGACTGTCCTGGAACTTGCCCTGTAGATCAGGCTGGTCTCTAACCCTTGGAGATTCACCTGCCTCTGCCTCCCGCCTGGCCAGGTCTTCATTTTTCATAGAGTTTAACTCGACTTACTTGTCACGTTGTTCCTCAGACCTTTCGTCATGCTCTGTCCACACTGTCATTTGTGTGTCCTGCCTGTGCATGGCGGCCACGTCACCAGCCACCTGCGTGTGCTGTGACACAGTAGCCCCTCTCGGTCAGCATGTGTCTGCCATTGCTTGCTGGATAGCTTATTTAGCTCCCAGTACTTTTGGTTTTCAGGAGCAGTTTAAAAAGTAGCAAGTACAACACTTAATATCTTTGCCTTCTTGAAGGTAAGGATGCAGAGGCTGTGACTTAGTGGTAGAGCACCCGCCTGGCATTTGCAAGGCCCTAAGTAGCATCCCTGGCACTGACCAAAAATGGAAATAAGGTCAGGTACAAGCAGGGTTGGCTGGGTGTGCCTCCTCAGTGAATGTTTGAACAAGGAGAAGTCCCTCCATCACTCCCACTGCTCCAGCCCAGTGCTCGAGGATGTGGCCGTCTGTCAACCTTCACTAGGCAGTGGGCAGCTGTTCACTGATGTTAGCTAACATCAGGCTTTGGTGTTGGGTGAGCAAGAGGGTGGCTATCAGTCACTCCAAAGATACACATATGCTCCGTGTCTCCCGACTTGCCATGTGGACTTGGGAGTTGTTTTTTATTGTTTTTTTTTCTAATCTCAGTCGTTGGCTTTACCAGTACACACTCAGGAGCCAGATGCTGGATAAAAGCCAACTAGCTCAGAGGCAGGGGAAGCACCCAGCTGACCTTCCTCCTCATCTAGCATCCCTGAAAAACTTCCTTTCTCCTTTCCATCTCAAACAAACAAAAAACAACTCAAAATAAATGTCCCTCCCTTCTGCTTCCTGTGTGTGTCTCTCTCTGTCCTCCTGACTCCCTCTTGCTCTCCATGGCTTTTTCTTATTTACTTCCTGCCATCTGGTTGCTCGCTCTGCCTCTTGACCTATGGTTGCCTTTATTTAATTCTGTTTATAATAAACAGAAAGCTCTGAGATTAAAGGTGTGTGCTAGGGCTGAGCCACGCCACAACTAGAAACAGATTTTTCCAGTAAATAATGTAATCTCCAGGTTCACTGTGTGATCAAATATCCTGCAACACTGAGTTCCAGAGGGCTTAGGATTTTTAAGAGAAGATCCCCAAATTCAGGGCTTTAATGTAAAGCTTCAGATCTGTTACGTTGTGAACTAATTAAGTTTTGTCAGGTGCCTTAGGGCCACGCTGTGGCCACCAGTAGCCTCTGCTTTGACTCCTGTGTTAAAAGTGTCTAGCACTTTCCTCATCAGAACTGGGTATAGCTGCTCGGTCTCTGGAATCGCAGTCCTCCCACATCAGGTATGACCAGCACCCACCTTCTGGAAAAACTGGGAGATGTGGACTGTGGTGTGTGTTGGGAATGGGGCTCCTTGGCTCCTCCCTCAAGTACCACTGCTGAAGGGACGGTCACCTAGCACCAACTCTGCAGGGATAAATCACCCCTCGGGGGTGTCACAGGAAACAGTCTCTAACTTAGGCAAAGCCCGTGTTCCTCTTTGTGTTCCATGAAAGCATACTGTGTTGTGAACCTGAATTACAATGTGAGAGGGTCCTTTATTCCAGGATCCCAGTTCTCACGAGGCTGGGCTTTGAGTGCCTAATCCTTGGCTTGCTATGGACACAGGGGACATCAAGAGCTGATGTCTGACACCTCCCTAGCTTGGATGTGAGGCCACACTTGTAGTGGGTTTCATCATCCTGCACAAGTACTCCTTCAGGTGAATTAGTCTTTTGTTGAGTTATTCAGGACTGGGAGAAGCTCAGACACGCCCTTGCCCCTCATCATTTGTCCTGAGACCACATGAATCTAGCATGCTCTGGTAGCCAGACCTGCTCACCCTCCTCCACTTCAGTGTGTTGGGAAGCCTGGGAGGATGCTGACTCTGTCCTGGGGAACATATGTGTGAATCTCACATAATTACAGCAGGGCCCACGGGGAAGGGGTGTGCACCCACAGGGCAAGGGTGTGTCTGAGGAGGCTGGGGTGGCTAGGATCAAGCAGGGATGAGTCTGCGTCTAGCAGGTTGTTCTTGAACCCCGCCACATGCAGGCTAAGAACATCGTATGTGCCGTTGCATTAAATCCCCACAATGCCACATGCCTGCTGCCAGGGCAAACCAGAGAAGTTCTCAGATCCCAGGAGCATGCTAGAGCCTCCACCCGTCCTCTGGGTCGGTCATGCCCAGGTGCCGGTTTGTGGTGCTTTTAGTGCCGCTGCAGCTGTGGAACAACTCGTTCTCCTGTTTCATCTTAGCTGTTCTCGGGATGGGTGGTTTTGTTTTTTTTTTTTTTTTTTTGGTTTTTCGAGACAGGGTTTCTCTGTGGTTTTTGGAGCCTTCCTGGAACTAGCTCTTGTAGACCAGGCTGGTCTCGAACTCACAGAGATCCACCTGCCTCTGCCTCCCAAGTGCTGGGATTAAAGGCGTGCGCCACCACCGCCCGGCAGGCAGGATGGGTGGTTTTGTTTGCTTTCCAGGAGGGTCTCTGTAACTCAGTCTGGTCTCGGATTCACAGTGATTCTGCCTCAACCTCCTGAGTGCTTGCTTGTGCTTACCTGTCACGTGTGCTTGCCCGCAGCTGGCTTCCTGTTTCCACAGGTGGCCTGGGGATAATGAAGGTCATTCTTCCTTGGCTCGCCAACCTAAGAATGCCTCTGACAAGATACAGAGACACCATAGGAGGGACTTGTGCATCACTAAGCATGACAGAAAGGTAGCAAGTTTACCCCAAAATAGGGCTCATGTGCCACCAGGGTGTTCCTTGGCTTTGTGTCAAAGGCAGCCAGGACAGTCCGTGAATGGATGAGTAGTTGCCATGGATGTGGTCTGTCATGTCAGCTGAGTGTGGCTGTACTGCTCCAGGATAAGAACCTCAGCACCCAGACACTAGGACTCTTAGTGACAGTCAGGTGCGAGGAAAACCTCTGCAGATGAGAACCCAGAGGCGTCTGCCTTGGTTAGGTCACTGTTGCTGTGATCAAACCATGACCAAAAGCAACTTGAAGAGGAAGGGCTTTATTTGGCTGACATATCCTGAGTCACAGTCCCTTAAGGAAAGGCAGGGCAGGAACTGAACTTGGGCAGGAACCTGGAGGCAGCAGCGGTTGCAGAGGCTGCAGGAGGAGAGCTGCTTACTGCCCACGTCCTGCTCAGCCTGCTGTCTTAGAGCTCCTAGAGCCGCCAGCCCAAGAATGGCACCACCCAACACGAGCTAAGGAAATACCCTATGGGCTTGCCTACAGCAGCCCTTATGGACATAATTTCTTGGGTGAGTTCCCTCCTCAGATGACGATAGCTTTTATCAGGGTGACAGAAAACTAGGTAGCACATGTGTTTGAGTAGACTGGGAGCGTGTGTGTGGCGCTCTGGATAGGAGATGCCCTCGTTGTCTGTTCTTAGCCTTGAGCCCAGCCGTGGCTCACACCCAGGGCCTGGCGTGTGCTAAGTTCTCCCTGCGCTGTCCCCACTGTTCCTACTCTCGTACAGACCAGTGTCACTGCTGCACGGGGCTTTGGGTCCCGCCTTGTCTACCGTCACCGTATTTCTGCTGCCCAGGGGGGCTCTCTGGTACAAAGAGCCGGCCCAATTGCTCTGACTTATCCAGCCCCCTCCCCACAGTTGCCTTCAGCACCAGGACCTGAGTTTTCGTTTTACTCTGTCTTTAAGCCTGACTCTTACATGAGCTAAAAGATACTCTGACCATTAAAGAAGGGAGAGAGCTCCATCTTGTTCCAGATTCCTCCACCTTTGGTGGCCAGCCTAGCACAACTCTTTGTAATTTACCCCATCTGACTCTCTGCCTCCGGGGGGCAGTCTCCTCGTGCCAAGGAGTGAGAAGCCATATCCATCAAATGAGTCCTCCTGTGGGCCGGTGTCCTGACTTGCATGATTAGACTCCTGGGTTTGTGGACGCGGCGCTCCTCACAGTTGAAATTATGTCTTGGAAGGATGGCTACGAGCAGCTCCGACAGCTTTCCCAGCATGCCATGAAGGGTGTGATCCGAGTGAAGTTTGTCAATGACCTTGGGGTGGATGAAGCTGGCATCGACCAGGACGGAGTCTTTAAGGAGTTTTTGGAGGAGATCATCAAGAGGGTATTTGATCCAGCACTCAATCTGTTCAAGGTGGGCAAGGGGCACCCGTGGGACTGGCTGCAGTCAGACACAGAGAACCCATGTGGAGTAAGGTGGCCCCTTAACTCCCACCTCTCCTGTCCTTTCTCCTGACAGACAACTAGTGGAGATGAGAGGCTGTACCCCTCACCCACATCCTACATCCACGAGAATTACCTGCAGCTCTTCGAGTTTGTGGGGAAGATGCTGGGAAAGGCTGTGTATGAGGTAGGCCCTCAGAGGGGCATGCGACAAATTGAAGTGATGCCCAGGAACTGGACATGGTGGCGCACCCTGTAATCCCAGCACTCGGGAAGCAGAGGCTGGAATCTCTGTGTTCAAGGCCAGCCTGGTCTATAGAGCGAGTTCCAGGACAGCCAGGGCTACACAAAGAGACCCTGTCTGGAAAGCCACGAAGTGACATGTGAGAGAGGGCATGCAAGTCGTCTGTTTTGTGGGTGGAGCCAAAGCGCCACATGCTTGCTCAGCAGTTTCTGCCGCTGACACCCCAGCCCAGTGCTGAAATCTGGCATCTGAGTGGCAACTTCAGAACAAAACGGAGGTTCCTGGGAGTCAGCAAATGAGAGCAGAAAGATAGGTGTAGCCAGCAATGCAGTGGGCACCTTCCTCCTATGAGCCTGTTACTTCTTTGGTAAAGTGGACATAGGAAAAGCTGCGTGATTGAGTTGTCATCCTGGTGAGGGCCATACCTGGTACTAGGTCCACATCTCAGGTCTGTTGTGGCTTCTGCTCCTTCAGCTCGCGGGGTCAAGGTAGTTGGGGCTTCCTTGGGCATCAGGGGAGTCCCTCACAACTCCTGGTATCCATCCATGGACACTCAGGTTATATGAACTGCTGAGCTGAGGCCTCAACCCTGCACTACATGGATCCAGGGTCTGTGCCCAAGACCGTTGCTCTCCAGATCCCTAGGTCGTTTCTTAGATGGCGGGAGGTACAGCTCCAGACTGATGTATAGGCACCACTGGTGGCCTCAGGTTGCACCTACAGCCCAAGCTGCCTGGCCGATAGCTGAGTCCCGCTCTCCTGGTTTTTCTAGGGGATCGTGGTGGACGTACCCTTTGCCTCTTTCTTCCTGAGCCAGATGCTCGGGCACCACCACAGCATCTTCTACAGTTCTGTGGACGAGCTCCCATCGCTGGACTCAGAGTTCTATAAAAACCTCACATCCATCAAGGTCAGTGCTGAGAATCACAGCCAACAACACCAGCTAGGGTCCACCCTTCCAGTCACTGAGACCTAGAGCGTGCCCACCCCTCCCCTCTGGTCCCTCTCCCAGCTAAGGCTCACAGCCTCCTCCATCCTCATGACAAGGGACCTCTGCTGGAGGCGGGGCCCGCAGCTGTCCGTGGCCTCTCAAGGAGGGAAGACCTCCACCTCTACCCATACAAGCTCCAGTGCTTTCTCTCTGTTCCTCAGCGCTATGATGGGGACATCGCTGACCTTGGGCTGACACTGTCTTACGATGAAGATGTCATGGGTCAGGTATGTGGGCTGATCTGGCAGACTTCTTCCAGTCTTTAGACCTGCCAATTTATGTGCTTTCCCTCAGCAGTCTGCCCCTGATGATCTGTCTGTCGCCTGGCCAGGAGGGAGCCTTTCCTGTTTCTTCTTTGCCAGCCTGGCCTTTTGCATACCGACCTCAACCAGCTCCTACAGAACCTGTGCTTTGCCTGTGTCACATCTTGGTCCACCCAGCCTTCCTGTTCTAGTGTGTGACAAGCTGTGAGCCTCAGTTTGGAAATCCTTGCTGAGGACTGGCCATATAAATGGCGGTTTCTGACTTGATGTGGAGGGACAGCACCTGAGAAGAAGTTCCTCTAGGGACGTCACATCCTTGTTACAGTGTCATCAGGAGTAGAGGAGAAAAGGCTCTGGAGTCAGGCAGGCACGACTCTCCATGTCCTCTGCCCCCTCCTCGTAGGTCCCTGCAGGAGGCTCTCTGTCCATGTAGCCTGAGGTCTGCTCTGGAGAAACCCTGAGCATGTTGGTGCAGTGGCTGCTCAAACTCAGCCTGCATCACCTCAAAGGTTATCCAATGAATAGAGCACCTGCAGCGCCTGGTCTGTAGTGTATTGTTGTAATGTGTGCCCTGTGTCTTTCAGATTTTCCCATAGGCATACGCACCTGTGTATGCACGTGTACATGAGTGTGTGTGCACGTGTGTGTTGCAGAGATGATACTATGTCTCTTGCAATATAATCTTGTCCCCCAGTAAGTCCTTGCTCTGATGGAATTTTTAGGTAGCCATTGTCCAGGTTCTTAGTTCCCAGTGAGTGTTGACTTCCACTGCTGCCCTCAGCACCAGCATTTCCCTCTGTGGCATCCAGCAGCCTTAGTGCACATGTTTGGACAAGGATTAGATGAGAAACCTTTCCTGCTTGTTGATGTTTTGGCCGTGAGGTTTTATTTAAAAAAATGATCATTCTCCAACACATAGCATCCTAATTCCGTCATTGTTGTGGTCAGCCTCTCTGTTAGAACTCTGCAGTGATTACTCCTGTCTTCTCCCCCAGCTTGTCTGCCATGAGCTGGTTCCTGGAGGGAAGACCATTCCTGTTACCAATGAAAATAAGTGAGTATAGAAGCCGGCACTTAAGGTCAGCACTTGAAAAGACTTACTTCATTCTGGTTCTCCGGAATTAGGCTAGGAATTTATTAAGATAGATTGAGGTGGAAAGAGACCATAAATACCATAATGGGATTTCCTGGTTATAGTTCATAGGCTAGAATTGTATTAAGCTCAATTTGCAAAATAAGAGTGGATGGTTTTACTGTTTGCAGAATCACTTGGAAGGTCAGAGGCACTGGCCACTGTCCCTAGGAGTGTAGTGACAGCCCCACTGGGACATGAGGGCAGGCGGGCAGGAACACTGGAGGATGACTGTGTGCTCAGGAAGCAGTGTCAATGCAGATGTGGCAGATGTGCACTTACGGTTGGGGGCTGCCAAGGCGCAGCAGCTCTGTCACAGATAATCACAGAACTTGGCAGAAGGGGGCGTTGGGCCTCTTGTCAGTTTTCTGCCACCCCTACTTGGGATTTGAACTGTTTGTCTGAGCGTTCATCTGGACAAGGACAAGTGAGTCGTCTGGTCCCAGTGCAGCGCTCCTGCACCCTGTTCCTCTGGTCAGCTAGTCTGGTAGCCAGTGTGCTTCGGGAGCTTTGTGTTTTAACTTTAGCAGTCAGACGAACAGACAGTGCTCAGCAGAGTTCAGACATGTCAGTGCTGCCCTGTAGCCACATGGCATTGGTCTGAAAACTTAGAACAAAGCACGGCCCACAGAGAAGAGATGGCTGGGGTTTGGGTCTTGATGCAGTGCTAAGTCCTGGTTCTACATGTGTGTGACGTGTGACTGTCCTCACAGGCAGTGTGTGACGTGTGACTGTTCCTCACGGGCAGTGTGTGACGTGTGACTGTCCTCACGGGCAGTGTGTGACGTGTGACTGTCCTCACGGGCAGTGTGTGACGTATGACTGTTCCTCACGGGCAGTGTGTGATGTGTGACTGCTCCTCACGGACAATGTGTGTGACTGTCCTCACAGGCAGTGTGTGACGTGTGACTGTCCTCACGGGCAGTGTGTGACTGTTCCTCACAGGCAGTGTGTGAAATAATGTATAGAACAGTTTCTGAGACATCTAGCTGAAAGGGGTCATAAAACTTTTGACAGCAGATATGGTACATGTCCTGTAGATCCTGCTCACCTCCCAGGGACGCCACCTCTTTTATGGGAGCTGTGGCAAAGGGTGATGGTATACAAGCATGTGTGCATGAGAGAGAGAGGAGGGGGGTGTTAGAAAACGTGTGTTCACACAGGCTGAAAGGCCAGGGGATCAATCTACGCAGACTGAAGGACCAGGGAGGTGAGTTCATGGATGCTGAAGGGTCAGAGGAGGTGATACTATGCAGGCTAAAGGACCAGGGATGTGAGACTATGCAGGATTTGCTGGAACAAGATTCTTTCTTATCCTGACATGAAGACTTAATAGAAACTCATGTCATAACTCTGGCCTATGGTGAAACCTCAGAATATGGCAAGGATACCTGGTTCTGTCCTTGACCCAGGCTCCCAGCAGTTCCTTTTTACCCCTTGGAATAATCCAGCTGCATTTTCGGAGAATGTGGGCCCACCTAGCACCCTAGGCTCTAGTGAACTTTGACTGTGAAGTTGTTGGAGCTCTAAGCTGTGTCCTTGTGAGTGATCAAGTGGGACTCACCTGTGCAGGTGACTCCAGCTCCTGAGAACATGGGGGATCATCACAGGGTGTTACATTGGGGGCTGTGAGGACAAGTGAACAAGGTCATGCCTTGGACACTTGATGCTGTCATGGTGACGCACAGTGTGTGACTTGGGAGTCACCATCGTGGGTATCACCATCGTTGTTCTGGTAGATGCTGGAGTGTGGGTTTTTTTTTGTTGTTTTGGAAAATGGTTCAAAAGTGTTAGGCTTATATCTCTTAGCCCATTTGGCAGCAGCCTGTCCTGGACTGTTAGTTCCATTGTTCCTCTTTCTTGTTAACAGAATTAGCTACATCCATCTGATGGCACATTTTCGGATGCACACGCAGATCAAAAACCAGACAGCTGCTCTCATTAGTGGCTTCCGTTCCATTATTAAGCCCGAGTGGATCCGAATGTTCTCTACCCCTGAGCTTCAACGTCTCATCTCTGGGGACAACGCGGAGATCGATCTGGAAGATTTAAAGTAAGGGGCAGTGAGAAGGGAAGGGTGATGTGCTCAGCTAGAAGGACAGCTGTTCCCCTTGCTAGGCTTCTAATGCAGAGTTATTCTGGGAGCCCCTGCACAGTTAGCATCCTGAGGATGAGACCATGCCATGTGAACTTGTACTGCCTGTACCCATGAGTGTTAGCGTACGCTGAGCCCCTCCCCCTCCCTTGGATTGCTTTCAGGAAGCACACTGTGTACTACGGAGGTTTTCATGGCAGTCACAGAGTCATCATCTGGCTCTGGGATATTCTGGCTTCCGACTTCACGCCTGATGAAAGAGCCATGTTCCTGAAGGTATCTCGTTCACAACCTCTGTGTGTTCCTGAGCATGTGCAGTCCTCAGCCGCTCTGTAATTCACACTGAACACAGTAGGGTTATCAGAGGGCCACACAGTGTCAGTGTAGCCTCGCTCCTGTGTCAAAAGCTGAGGAACCAGAGAGGGGCTGGAGAGACAGAGCCTGCTCCTCATGTGGAGCAGGGCCCCGTGTGCCACTGTGCTCCACCCTTGCCATCTTCAGTACTGCCTCATTACTTTAAGAAAACAGTGGCGCACACCTTTAATCCCAGCACTTGGGAGGCAGAGATAGGCAGAGCTCTGAGTTTGAGGCCAACATGGTCTACATAATGAGTTCCAGGACAACCTGGGCTACACAGAGAAACCCTGTCTCAAAAGAAGGAAAGAGGGAGGGAGAGAGGGAGGGAGGGAGGGAGGGAGGGAGGGAGGGAGGGAGGGAGGGAGGGAGGGAGGGCGGGAGGGCGGGCGGGCGGGCAGACAACCCTAAATATCCCTCCACTGTAGAGCTCTACCCCCAGTAGTGCCACACCCACTTGCACAGCCACACAGCGTCCCGAGGAAACACAGTTGTCTAGGCTGATGACACTATGGATGCTTTGAGGGAGTACAGGTGTTGAGTCAGGTTCTCTCTGTGTGGCCCAGGCAGGACTTCATAGCCTAGCCTACTTCAGACTTAGGGTAGTCCTCCTGCCTCAGCATCTTTAGTACTGGAATTCCAGGTGTGGCCTTTATGCCTGCCTTATTTGTACTTTCTCAAATATAGCATCTTTGTTAACTGTTTCCTGCCCTAGTGTCAGTGATGTTCCTGGGTGTCACTGGTTTTGATGAATGATCTCCACAGAGTGTAGGCATTCGTAGGACACTGAGGCACACACATGCCTGTCTCTGTTATGTGTGGGTAGATTGTCATTAAAATGCATCATCATTGTGCCGCCTGCTCTCTCTCTGAAAAGACATAGTCCAGGAGTACATTTAGCACCTTGGAATCTCTTCCCTAAGGCCTCCTGGCTGGCTTTCTCTATCTCCCTCCCTCCCTCCCTGCCTCCCTCCCTCCCTGCCTCCCTCCCTCCCTCCCTCCCTTCCTCTCTCCAGGCAGGGTCTCATGTATCCCAACATGCTCTCAGATTTGCCCTGTAACCTGTAGCCAAGAATGACCTTGAAGTCCTGATCCTCCCCTGTCCACCTCTGAGAGCTGGTGTTACAAATGCAGCCATCACGCCTAGCTTATACTCTTGTTCTGTGTGACCACTTTTGTGAAGACCAACAGCTGGTCTTCTTCCTTGCTGGCCAATCTGAATTCAATTCCCTTCTGCTAAGGAAGCCTTCACCTATTCCAGTCCAACCAGTGTATACACAGGCTCCACTCTCATGGGTCTCCAGGGGTGCAGGGGCATTTGTTGCAACAAGTGGTTCTGGGAGCATCAGCTGGTTTTCCCAACAGTGTACCACCTGGGCAAAGCAGGCTGCTGCTTGTGAGGTTGCATGCCCTGCTTCCTAGAGAGCAGTGCAAATGGCTCACACTTGAACAGTCACCTGCCCGTGTAACAAATGAGTCTGAGCCTTAGGTCATCTGTCACCAGACCTGCATTTGTTACACACCTGCCTTCTCTGACTGCACAGGCTCCAGTCCAGCTGAAAACGTGTAAATTCTTGCATGAGAGGATATGACCATGTTGCTTTTAAACGTTGAGAGCTAATGTTCCCCGCTCCCTCTGGTCAGCCCCAGTTTGCAAAGTTAAACGTGTTAGAGCAGCAACATAGTAACTTTTTAATATATTTATTTTATTTTTACTGGTGTATATATGTCTGTGTAAGTATATGCTGTGTGTGTCAGTGCCCTCAGTGGCCCATTAAGTTACAGGAAGTTGTGAGCTTCCTGACATGGGTCTGGGAATCAAACTCGGGTCCTCAGGAAGAGCAGCCAGTGCTCCTATAACCACTGACCCGTCTGTCCAGTCCCAGGAATATAGTGACTTATTAAAAACCTTTTGAAACATGGTACATAAAGCCATCTAGCCATTATAACATCATTTAAGTGGTCATCTTATGACCCACACTACATTAGCTACCAAATTTCGGAGCCAGGCTTAGAATTCTGTCTCTTAGAAAAACAAAAAAACAGCATGTGTTTGGTTACTGCCGAGTTAAAGCAGGGATTTCCCGGGTCTTCCCTTTGAGGCTGACCTGTGAGTTTCTGGTGTGGTCAGATACCCATGTCTGGAGCAAGCACATCTGAAACATAAGGCAGGGGCTGTGTTTGCAGAGTGCCAGGAGTGCATTTGCACGCTGATGAGAAGCGTGGCTGGTGCCTACAGGCTCCACATCCAGTGTCCCACACCTTGGTCCCTACAGCCTGACTGGCTTGAAACCTGGCTTTTCTCAGCATGCTGATTGCTGCCGAGTCTCCTGCAGACCCAGCCCACAGGATGCTCTGCATGTGTGTAAGACAGCAAGCAGTGCCAGTGCATGAGTCATGGGTTCAAGCTGCACTGGACTCACTGACTCCAGGCCTTGGCTCATGAGTGCCTCTAGTGTCTGCTCACCCAAGCCCCCTCGGATGTCGCCAGTGCTGTCCTCCCTGAGGACAGATGCCGCTAATCTGTTCCTGCTGCTGCTTACTAGGTGACCGCGCAGTGAGACCCACTCTGAACTCTGGTCCTGCACAACGGGAGCTGAAGGGCATCTTCAGCTGCAGTTGAAGTAGAAAGCCAGTGTGGCTGGAGGAGCGTCTGTGTCAGACAGTAGTGTAAACAGGAGATCTGTCTCATGGAATGTCATCCCCAGCTGCCCTACAAGCCATCAGTCTTGTACAAGGGGCCACATTTTTCCAGAGAGTGGCACCCTTGAGACACGTGGTGTGTTCTGGGCATGTGTTGGGAAAGTACTCCCTGTCAGCCCTAGTTCTAGTGAAAGATCAGTGAACAGCACATGGAGGGAGAAGAGCCCAGCATGGCTGCAGTAGCAAAACCCCTACTGCCCACTGACCCCACTTTGTATTGCAGTTTGTGACCAGCTGCTCCCGGCCCCCACTCCTAGGATTTGCCTACCTCAAGCCTCCGTTCTCCATCCGCTGTGTGGAAGTGTCGGATGACCAGGTAACTAAAGCCGCGTCCTTTCCTTCTTTCCCTTCTGCCTAGTTCTCTGTGTGCCCATCCTATACCCCACACCCCTGCCTACATGGTTCTCAGGGCATGAAAGTCGCCCACAGCCGGCACAGCAGACCCGGGTCAGTGTGGGCTCTCGGCACTCTTACCTGTGAGTTCCCTCCTTGAGGAAGGCCGGGGAGTGGGTGTGTATTTAGGATGCTGATCTGTCAAGGTTCAAAATCCGAGAGTAAGGGTCAGCGAGGGTGCCGCTCAGGATAAGGGCAAATCCAGGTCGGCTTCCCAGATCCTCCCCTGGTGGCCATGCACACCTGGCAAGCTGCCTGTGGTCTGCAAGTTAAAGGAGAATTTCCTAGGATTCTTGTGTCCAGTGTGTTACGAGCCTGCCCTGTGCCGGCCTGCTGGTCTCTGTGTCCCTGCCTCACCACCTCTTTTCTGACTGCACTCCCTTAGTCAAACACTAGGTGGCCCTCCACCTCCAGACTTCAGGAAGAGTTGAGCCATGGGCCATGGTACTTGCAGTCAGAGAAGGGGTGTTAGGCGGCCTTAGGGAACTGGTAAGTGTCCGTTAGCCAGGAGGCCCTCGTCTGAGGTTTCCTAACACAGGACTCCCATGTGAGTGCTCAGAACACCGAGTGTCCCCCCTCAGCTTCTCAGGCCACTGTCCCTGCTGGGCTTCACTTGTGTGCACCTACATTGGCACCTTCTGAGCCACAGCTGTGGTGTGTGCTTGCAGGACACTGGGGATACCCTGGGCAGTGTCCTCAGGGGCTTCTTCACCATCCGCAAGCGGGAGCCAGGTGGACGGCTGCCCACCTCTTCCACCTGCTTCAACCTGCTCAAGCTGCCCAACTACAGCAAGAAAAGCGTCCTCCGAGAGAAACTACGCTACGCCATCAGCATGAACACAGGCTTCGAGCTCTCCTAGCCCAGCCCGTCTCACCCACCTGTCCTCGAGAGCGCCCAGACTACAGAGCCCTTCAGCCCCTGGAGCAGCTGCTCCCAGGAGTGTGGCCAGCTTACTTGAGTCCTCAGACCCCTAATAGCCATGAGATGCCCAAGCTTGGGGATGCTGCACAGCACACAGTGTGCTGGAGAGTGCCGTGAAAAATAAGCTCCTGCCCCTCCCACGTGCCCTCTTTCTGCCTTCTGGGGCCTAAAACCTGGGCCTAGCGATCGCAGAGAAGCTCCTGGTAGTTCTGTGAGGCTCTCTTCCTTTGCCCTCTGAGTACACAAAGCCTGTGCCTGCGAGCTCCTCCTTCCATTCTGAAAACTCAGGTAAGGCCTTGCCAAGCCTCTATGCACAGCAGAGTCCCTGCCTCTACCCTGCCCACAGCAGCCTCTTCCCAGGCAATCAAACCCAGCTCCTGCCAGGGAGGCTGCTGAGCTCAGTCAGGTCTCTCTTACAGGGAACAGATGTTCCACACCATAGCCCTCCCTCCCAAGTCCTCAGCAGGCCATGCTGTCAGGAAACCCTTGCTGTCAGTACCTGGCCTGTGCATGGTGTCCTAGCTTGGGAGAGAATCTTGTCACCCCTGTAGAGCTGCCTCGTTTCTGGGGTGCCCAGAACTTACTGGATCTGCGTATCTGCCCGCCTTGTTACCTTATCGAGAACACAAGAACCTGCAATGCCCAGCATCTGGGCAGTGCTTTGCTCCGGGAACTGCAAAGCCCATCCCTTGGCAAGGGACCCCTTTGCACTGACTGGCCCAGGAGGCTGCGGGTGTATCCCCCACACCTCCGCACCACCTCTGTTGGCTCTGCTCCTTTTTAGGTTTGGACTTCATCCTGTTTTCCCACCCATTGTGCTCCTGGCCCTCTTTTCCTCTTTATCCTAAGAACTTTCTCCAGGTTCTGGATGCCGAGGCAGAAGCTCTGGGCTCAGTGATCTGGTGACAGCCATGTGCCTCTTGTCTCATCAAATTCTTGCATCCCTCCTCCACTCTGTGGAGCCAGCTTAGGGCTATAGCGCTCAAAGAAAGGAGACACCTTCCATCAGGAACCTGCACACTGTGGGAAAGTGAGCACGCTCTGTTCCCACTTCAGCAAGAAACTGTGGCTGGAAGCCTGGGAAAGGCCCCAGGCTTCTGTAGATCACTTGGCTGGAAGGATGGCAAGGTCCCTGGAAGACGCCTGGCAGCCGTGTGTGCTCAGCGTGCCCACAGACTCCTGTGCCCCGTGCACAGCCTACCTACATGAATAACATGGAGCCTGGGAATTCCAGCGGGACATGGGGAGAGAGTGGTTAAGAACACCAGTATCGACTTGACCCGTTCGGTTTTACCTAGGGTTGTCTGTAGTTCGCTTCGAGCCTGTTTTCCAGCAGTTGTGACATCACACTAGCCAAGCACCAAGTCTGTGTCATAGCCGGTGTTCACTGGCACCCCATCTACTCTTGGTGGCTCCAAAAAAGGAGTGGGGTTTTTGTTATTGTCGGTAACTTATGGACTAAGACTTGTCAGGGCCTTATTAAATTTGTACTTGAGCATATGGTGGCTCTGCCCTGATTTGTACTCAGGCCTATGTCTGGATGACTCAGGTCACATCAGGCACCCACAGTACCAGAAAGACACAGGGTGTTTTGACAGACATCCTGGCTTCAGCAGTGAGTCAGGAGAGCTGGGTAGTTGTCACACATGCCCAGGTTTGTTTTCAGAAGGGGCATTTCAGAGACACATCCCTAGAGCCCGTCTCCTTCTGCCTCCTTCCTACAGGTAGCACCAGGATTGCATACATGGCTTTGAAGTTTATGACTTACATTGTACCTACAAAAGCCAGCTTGCTTGATGGGGAAAGACAAGATATGTCTCTTGCTTGGGATATCTCTTAACACCCCAGGGTCCCCACTAACATAAAAATGCTGCAAAGCCCCAAAGACACACCGTCTGCCTGCTATGTGTATACACCCAACTGAAACTAAAGCCTGGCTCTGGTACAGGTTTTAGAACTGAGGCTGGTGTAAAAGGCTAGCTTGAGTAAGGGAAGCAAGCAGGATTGTTGGCTAGGCTGGCAGGGCCTGTGTGAAGTCTGTTGCTGGCAGTGGCGAAGCCGTCAGCTTTGTTCTTCAGCTGTACTGCTACAAGTGGAGGTCGGGCAGGTACCGGGCTCCCCTAAGTTTGGCCAGGGTCTGGATCCAGTGCACCCTAGTTTGTGTGGGTACCATATCTCCGCTGCTTGAATGCTAGGGCCACAGGTTTGAGTCACACCTCAGTGGACTTGCTCAGACTGACGGCAAGACTGGAAAGTAGTTCGTCACATGGGCTGCAGGGTCAGACTCCTGACCCTGAGTCCCGGGAGCCCAGTTCACACCCGTTTCTTTCGAGGAGACTTTGGTGCTATGTGCTGAGAAGCAGTGTGGCGAGAGCATGAGCTGTCCTGGACCTGGCTCAGGATTTGCTTCTAGCTGGCAGTCTCCTGTTTTCCTCACCTGTCACTTTGGGGAGTCAGGCTAAGTCGGGCAGAGTGGCACACGTCTATAATCCCAGACCCTGAGAGCCAGCCCGGGATAAACAGCAGAAGTGGACGCGAGCCACAAGAACCAAACAAACCCAAGAAGCCAGGGCTACCACAGGCCTGAGTGGCTTCTGTCCCTCACAGAGTGGACCTGCCATTTCATACAATTTACACAGGCTGGGGACTCATCTGTGTGGGACAGTGCCTCAGCAAAAGATGCTTCAGCTAGCGCAGAACTGACCCGAGGTGTTTGCACGCCTGTGCGTCTCCAGGAGCTGGGCTTTGCTTCCACACCAGTGTGAGACCAATGTTGGAGAAGCTGCATCAGGACCTAGGACAGGCCAGCAGTCCCCAGCCCTTGGCACCTGGGTCCTGATGAAATAATTTCCTCATTGTTGTCTTGACAGTCAACGCTAGTGACAAGCGTATGTGTAACAGATGGAGTAGATCGGGGGCCTGGGCTGAGGGCTTAGCCATCCATCCATGCCACAGGGCTCGTGTCCCAACTCTGCCGCCCACCAACTGGGAGCTCGGGCCAAGTTCCCTTGCTTCTTGGAGCTGAAGTTTCCCCTCCCAGGCAGCAGAGAAAGACCTGAGAGGCCCTGATCACCTGTGGGCAGCCGGTGATTCCTGGTGGCTGGAGAGAGTTGATATTTTCTCTAGAGTTTCTTTGTTCTTTAAACTCCTGGGTAGGAGAAATTGCTATCAGCAGACATCCCAGAGATTGCTGCTGGGCCAAACAGTGCTACTGCCCCTGAGCCAGAGCCCTCGCTGCACCCCATACCTCCACCACACTCACCAGACAATGCCTCTGGCTTGGGCACTGTGGCTGCCTTTCCTTCGTTCTTCCCTTAGACACGGAGTAGGGGACCCTGGGGAGGGGATATCAGAACACCACGTGGTTTGAAGCAAGGACAAGGCTGGGGCTCAAGCAGGGAGAATACAGTGCTGAGCTTGGCCTTAGACATACTCAGGTCATCCAGCTGACCCTGGGCAATGTTTGATCCTTGGCTTCATTCCACATTCGTGCCTGTGCAATACCCACGGGACGCCTTGCAGACAGACAGCCGGAATTACCAAGTAGGCAAGGTTGATCAGCACCCTCTGGCCACCTACTCAAGCCTCGCTCTCCTCTGAGAAAATGGAACGATGAGTCAGGCTCCTCAAAATCTTTGCCTTAGCCAGTTGCACGGTGGTTCACACCGGTAGCCCCAGCACTCGGAAACCTGAGGAGAAGGATTGCTACAAGTCAAGAATAGTCGGATAGAGCGAGACCCTGTCTTAAAAAAAAAAAAATCCAGGTGTGTGACGGTACCTTTAATCTCAACACTCAAGAGGCAGAGGCAGATAGATCTCTGTGCATTCAAGGCAGCCTGATCTCTGCATTCATGGGGCAAATCATGCGTGGGTTCAATGAAGAGGCTCAGAAAGGAAGTGTTCTTATGTCTACCCAAAGCAGAGTTTTCACCATGGAGGTGGAAAGGGAGCCACTGTGGCAAGACCCAATGTGAAGATGAGGTATGGGGGGAGGGAGGATGACGCACTATCAGCCCAAGGATGAGTGTGACGGCACGTGTCAAGTGGTGATGGCCAAGTCCGTCGGTCCTGCCTGCCCGCTCTGTTGAGCCTCAGCAAAGAGTATTACTGTAAATTTACCCAGGGGTCTCAGGAATGAGCTTGCCTCACTATGCCAATGTTTGGGGAGATGAAGTGACTTCCGTGAGATCACAATTCAAAAATACCCAACAGAGATTCAGCCCTGGGCAGTGACTTCACTGCCCTGGAGGAACGGCTGTGCTGTGTGGAGGGCAGGGGCTAGGGCTCAGACTATCCTCCAAACTGTATGTGTTGTGGGGGCTTTTGTATACAGTCAGGTGGATGGTTTGTCACTGGCCCACATGGTGCCAGATGGACTGAGCAGCTGGCAGGTGTTCCAGCCAAGAGCTAGCCAGGGAAGCCTGACGGGCATTCACTTACCTAACAAATAGGTCCAGAGAACTGTGCCTCAGGCTGGGCGGGTGTTGCTGCAGCCATGAGCAATGTGGGCACTGTCCCTACTCCAAGGAGCTGTACCTAATCCAAAGAAAAAATGGGGTGCTATGGGATAATGCTCTTGTACACTGTAAAGATTTGTCCCTTGTATTGGTTTAATAAAACACTGACTGACTGGAAGTATAGGAGGGGTGACCAGACTAGGAGAATTCTGGGAAGAGGAAAGGCAGAGACACAGTCACCAGCCAGACACAGAGGAAGCAAGATGAGAATCCCTTACTGAAAAAAGATACCAAGCCATGTAGCTAAACATTGACAAAACTTATGGGTTAATTTAAGCCGTAAGAGCTAAATAATAATAAGCCTGAGCTACTAGGCCAAACAGTTTATAATGAATATAAGCCTCTGTGTATTTCTTTAGGACTGAATGGCTGTGGAACCAGGTGTAGAAACTTCCGTCTACAATGTGGTATTGCGTACTCCGGTCACCAGTGTTCTGTGTCACCCTATTCTGATGCTCACTTAACAGCTGGAAAATCTGAGGTTCAGAAACTGTCACCCTAGTATACCAGGTTCAAACATAGCTGTGCCACACCTCAAAGCCCTCATTGGGACTGAGAAGGCAGAAAAATGGGAGAAGCTTCTAGGCAAAGCTAAAGGGGTGCCCTGTCCCTTGTCTGCAGTTTCTTGCTGATCCCATCCCCTTGCAAAGGTTTCTGGAAGCTGACACAACCACACCTGTGTTGAGAGTTAGAATAGTGAGGACTCTGAGCTCTGGCTTCTTGCAAACTGAGAGAAAGTGACAGGCTATGGGGCAGCAGCTGGCCCCCAGCTCCTAGTCAAAGGGAAGCACCAGACTTGAGGGTGTCGCCACAGTCAGCTATCAACTGCCCACCTGACTATCCAATAAAGTAGCCACATGTTACTTTCTGGTGGGGATACCATCTTAGAAACCTGTCCCCGGCTATGGTATTAGAATATGAACCTCACAGAATGTTCTCACAAAGCTGTGATGTCACTCTCTCTGCCACTGTCATAAATGCGACTCTTCATTGATCGAAACTCCACTGTGCACTGTGAGCAGCATAGCTGTGTAGCCTCGGGCCACTGGCCCCTCCCTCCTTCTTGAAAAAAAAAGTCTGTCTACAATAATCAAAGAATTAGTGTGGAGCCCCTCCCCCAAGCCACCTTGCTTGAACCCAAAGCCCCTGCTCCTCCGTGGCATGCTGGTCCCCAGAGGCTTCCGTCATGACCTTCAGCTGCAGGACTTTGCAACCTAGAAGTCCCCAAATGTTCCTGAACCAAATGTTTGAGCCACTTAAATGAAACCATCTTCCAGGAGAGAAGCTGGCACTGGCTCCTCACCCCACTGGGCACAGCACGGCACAGCACAATGGGGGCCTGGGAAACAAAGTGGCAGAAGGGAAGATTCTAGAACCTGCTCCCTGAGGAGCTGGTGGTGCAGGATGGCAGAGGCTGGAGGGGGTGGACCTGTCACACCATCTCTCTCTGGCTTTAATCTTAAATTTGCATGCTTTAATATGAAATCTAATTGCAGATGCTGAATTATGGTGGGGAGCTCGTCAGGGCTGACTAATTAATTAGTCAGATTTATAAGCATTTGGCTCTTAGAGATCTATGGCCCTGATTTGTCACCTCAAAGCTCTTGGAAATTTTTCCTCCGCTAGTTAGTTCTCATGAGGTGTTGAACATCGCTTTGAGGGACTGATTTGGAGGGGCAGTCTGATCCCCTGAGGTAGTATGGAGACCACAACTCCTTACGAAGCCTTTCCTCCTTGAGATCAGTGAGGGTTTCACCCTGAGAATGTAGAAGTATCAAAAGTGTGTCTCTTATTCTAGGAGGCCATGGCAGGCATTACTAGTAGATTACCAAATTCCCTCTGTAGAATCCGGCCTCCTGGTTCAACCTTCTTCCTTATAACCGGTAATCTACTGGATTATCTTCTCTTTCCCCTCCTGGGGTCAGCCCCTCTCTGCTTACAGCAGAACAGAGAAGGCAACTGGGTCCCAGTTTGCCCTTGCTGACTATGGCATGCTAACCCCATCTCTCCACCTGTCAGTGTGCCCCTTTGTCCAGGATTCAGGATGTAAAGCCATGGATAATAAATATGACAGTTATTTTGTATATTCTTGAGGTCTGGGCCAATAAAAGATGTTGTCGCAGGTCGAGGAGAGAGATAACAGTGTCCTCAACTTCTGGCTAAGATGGAGTGAGGTACCTCAGATGGGATGGGATCACTTCTTTCCTCCTCAGTTGCTCCAGAGTACAAGCCGAGTCTGCATTCCCAGGCTGGACTCCAGCCAGTCAGCTGTGTGTGCATCCTCCCTAGGCCGGTACCTTTGGTGGTTTCAGTAAGAATGGCCCCCACAGGCTCATAGATTTGAATGCTTGGCCACCACGGAGTGGCGCTGTTTGAAAGGATTAAGAGGCACGGCCTTGTTGAAGGAGGTAGGCTGTGATGTTTCAAAAACCCATGCCAAGCCCAGAATCTCTCTTGGTCTGTGGATGCAGATGTAGAACTCTCCGCTATTTCTCCTGCACCATGTCTTCCTGCACGCTGCCATGTTCCCACTATGATGACAATGGACTAAACCTCTGAAACTGTAAGCCAGCCCTAATTAACTCTTTCCTTTCTAAGAATTGTCATGATCGTGGTGCCTCTCCACAGCAGTAGAACTCTAAGATAATATCAGAGGGCACTCATGGGCAGTGGGGATGATCTAGGGTTGGTCATCCTCCAGGGACTAATGTGACTCCAGCTGTCCCAAGGGCACCAGATTCCACTATAGATGGTTGTGAATCACCATGTGGTTGCCTGAAATTGAACTCAAATCCTCTGGAAGAGCAGTCAGTGCTCTTAACCTCTGAGCCACCTCTTCAGTCCCATCTCCCTCCCTTTGGTCTTTCTATTTATTTTTCTTTGGCCGGGGGTCTCATGTAGCCCATGCTAACCTCAAACTTGGTATATAGCCAAGATGGCCTTGTCCTTGAATTCCTGATACTACCACCTCCATCTCCCAAGTCCTGGGATTAGCACACAGCACCACACCCATCTGCTTATCCCATGCTGGGGACCAAACCCAGGGCTCTGTGCATGCTAGACAGCATTCTACCACCTGAGCCTCACGCTCAGGCCTGACTTTCACTTCTTCCCATTCTCCCTTGTCCCTCCTTAAATCTAACGTAAAGCCACTGCAGAACAGTTAGAAAATCCAGACAAAAAAAGGAAATAGTGTTAACCCATGATACTCTCACATAGAGGCTAGCACCGTTAAACACACAGCCTTCCTGTGGTGTATACACGCATATCGATTTCACAGGATTCAAACTGTTCACTGCATAGCATTTTGGAAGAAGTCCCCATACCCACTTACTACGGAGGTCATGACATTTCTTATGGTCCCTTAGTTGAATAGTGCACTCACTGAGTCACCCAGCTGCCTCGTCTTGCATACGAGTGTCCAGGTTTTCATTGCAATGAGCAACACTGCCGAGCAAGACCCTCTGGGCTCCACTGAGACACATCTCCCTCTAAGATGTTAGGGAGGCAGACTTGCAGGCCTGGGACGTGCACTGTCATGAATATTGCCAAATCTCCTCCTAAAACTCATGCCCACCTTCAACTCCCTCCCACACACTGAAGATGCATGCTTTTCTCCCACTGATATGGCCAGGTGGAAAGCCACAGGCTCAAAACTCTCTCCAGCTGCTGGGATACTGCAGCTGAACTCCAAAGGCCATGGAAACAAAAGTTCTCTCGCATCCTCCCCAGCTTAAAGCACCTTGGCAGAAGCCATGGCCAGTCCATGCACCTGGCCACGCGGCATGGCCATCACAGCTGCTAGCCGCCTCCCTGCCCACATGCATGCCTGGCTGTGTCTGCCCAAGGCCTGCAGCTCACACCTCATGGCAGGACAGCGAGCTTGAGTTATAGCAGACCTGATTTCCCTGTACAGCTCCCATGGAGTTAACAGATGTACGCACGTCTGAAGCAGTCAGGCAGCAAGAGGCTTTGGGGCCGATCCTTCCCAATCTGACAGTGTGTAATTGAGGTGAAGCCATAAATTTTATAAACAAGAACAAACACCCCTTTAGCAACATACGTCTGCTCGACCCTTCCAAGGTGATCATAAAGAAAGGCACCTACTAGCTGAGGAGGGATGTGGGCATTCCAGATGGCTGGAGGGGGATCAGAGGGCCTGTGACCTGACATCAGCCATGGGGAGTTGCGTCTAAGACACTGGGAGATGGAGAAGTCGCCTTGCACCCCAGGTCTAGAGTTGGTTCTCTGGGGGCCTTTGTGTCACTTGCAACTGGCACCTATTTCTCATTTTCCTTGGAATGGCTACGTCTGGCTGGGACAAGCAGGGTCCTCTGGGAGCTTTCGATTCTTTCCTCTTCTAGAGAAGCAGTCTGCCTCCCTTAATTACCAGCCGTACCCTAGTAGCTAACTTCCCAAGGCGGCCACCCTGGAGAACATGACAGGCTCTGCGGCCACTACAGCAGGACAGGTATAGTGTGGTCCCCATGCAGAGGTAAGCAGGCTAGAGGAAGAGCCGAGCTCAAATCCCAGAGTGGCCTCTTACTGCATAGTACCAGCCATGGTGCCATTTCCCAGCGCCCCAGCTTAGTCTGTAATCCAAGGATGCTGTTGGCAGCCTGCTGGGGCTGCTGTGGGCAAGGTGCTCTCTCGGGGTTTGTTATGCTGTGAAGGGTTTATTGACATTTATTGTTTGTGTGTGTGTTTATGTGCACACATGTACTGTGTATGCATAGAAACCAAGAGGACAACTCGTAGGAGCTTGTTCTCTCCTTCCAGCATGCGGACTCCAGGTGTCAAACTCAGAATATCAGTTCCGTGGCAAATGGCCTTACCTGCTGAGCCATCTCTCCAGTCCAGGGTGTGAGGGTTTGCAAAGCTTTGTACATGGCCTGATTGGTGACACATACCTGGGATTCCAGCACTCAGAGAACCAAGGCAGGGAAATAATAAGTTTGAGGTCAGCTGGCTCTGTGGCAAAACCCCATCTCAAAGCCTGGCACCACACCCAGGGCTCAGAATGGCTTTGAAGAGGACAAAGCTACTCAGCCTTAATGGCTACACCGACAAGGCCAGTGGAGTCAGCCTCGAATCTCAGCAAGCTGCTGTTATCCAGCGTGCCAGGCACAGTGGTACACCCCACTCATCCACCAGCGCCCCAGAGCAGAAGGGGCCCCCAGGTGCGAGGATCACAAGCTCCAGGCCAGCCTAGGCTACACTGTAGCTAAAGGAATTGTTCAAGGTGACAAAGCTGGAATTTGAATTCAAGTATCAGCTAGCATTTGCCAGGGCCCTGGCGAACACTTCCTAAGTACGCATGCTCTCCCAGTGGCCACAGAGCCCCAAGACTGTCGTCGTTTTACCAGTGAGAAGGCAAGGATGAAGAAATGACCAGTGTCCAGGGTTCAGAGGCTAGCAAGTGACAGGCCTGTTCTCGGCATCTAGGCCAGCATGGAGCTGTGTGCCTATCAGTCATTCACTGTCCCTCCAGGTTCTGCAGACATCCAAGGCTCCCAGGAGGCCCCGTCTCTAGCTCCAGGCATGCCTTCTCACCTTCAAGGTTGGGGGCTCCGTGAAACCCTAAGTGGCTGCTGGAGGAAGGTACGCCATGGATCCACACTTAGCTTTTGAAGAGGGTGCTGTTATTTTTTTTTTTTAATTATTATTTTTGAGACAGGGTCTTGCTATGTTGCCCAGGCTGGTCTTAAACTCCCAGGTTGTTCAGACAGTCCACCTGCCTCAGCCTTCCATGTAGTTGGGACAACAGGCATGTGCCACAGTGCCCAGCTTGCCTGGGAATCTTACCTTGGGGTTACATGGACTTTCAGGATGCATGCAAACTTGGCTATAACCTAGAAAGAATGTGTACACCACTCTAAAGAGAGTGTGTGCACAGCTTTCTCCAGGATTCCAAAGCAATCAAAGATGGCTTTGGGAGTTCTGATTCTATAACATATACGACTCTGAAACCCTTCCCCAAACCCTTCTGCCCTGCCTGGAAAAAATGCCATCTTCCAGGAGGGGCTCCAAGATCAATCCTAGGCCATGACAGCAGAAGCCACACCCTCCACAAGGACCCCAACGGCAAATTTATTCCTTTTGGTGATCAATACAGGACCAGCTTGGGTATAGCACTGCCAGCAGGATCCTCGAACCCCATCTGGGGAGAGAGATGAGCCACAAATCCTTCCAGGCATTGATTTATGTAGCATTCATGCGGAATTTATTATACAAAGAATTTTATTCAATTAAACTTGAAATGCGTCTGGATTCTTAAAGGTTCAGTCATGATCACTGGGACAGAGGGATCATAAAACTGGATGGGCTGTCAGGAGGTGCTCGGGAGGAGGTAAGGGTGACATTGCAGCTGACAGGGGACTCGGAACTGGGGACATTTATCACTGGGATGTGCTACAAGTTCAGGCTCAGGAAATTACTCAGTGAGAAATGCACACTAACAATAGCCATGAAATATCAGTTAGGGGAAACTCGGCTGAGCAACACGACCACAGATCTATTAGAGCCTGACACCGCTGTGATTAAAATGACTGCTGAGTGCTGGTGGTTTGGGGGTGGGGGGGTCATGAGACCCCTAGGCCAGTTCTGAGCCTCAGTTTCCCTTCCTGCAGAAATGTGACCCCACTCCCAGTGCGGAGGTCCAGTGTGAGGAGCCTGGGGCCCCTCTGTAGCACTGGCAGGCACCACTGAGGAGGGAGGGGGGGCACCTCTGCTAAGGAAGGTGAATACTGTCCCAAACTAGAGCCATCTTCACGGGTGTGAGCTATGAGGTGGCAAAAAATGGGCAATATCATAAAATCCACTGGACTGTCCATTTTAGAAAAAAATTTCTGGTAGGTGGCATTGTATCTCAATGAAACGGCTATTGGCAAAATATTGACAAAATTTTTTAAAAAGATAGGGAGCCTCCTGCAATCTTTTCGAGGAGGTATGCAAGTAGAGAGAGGTTGGTGATAAATGGGTACAATTTAAAGCAACAGTTCGGCAGCTGTGCCAGCGCACAGTGGGAATTGCCCCATGAGGACTGGGGGCAGTGTGCAAAAGGCTAGGCAATGCCTGGAGCCTGAACACTGAGATCTACCATGAGTGCCGCCCAAGATTGTTGAAGGCATAGGCTAGGGGTCTAGGCTGCTATTTCCTTGAGTTCAGCCTGTCTTTTTAGGAGAGGTGGTTGTAGGCGGAGTACAGGGCTGCTGCAAGCTCTTGGAACACGACGTCCCCCCAGGCCCAGAACACGACGCTCAAGCACCATTAGCACACACAGCACCAACTCCATATCTGATCTGTGCCTCACTATGGTGGCTGCAGTGGCATTGGATGGGACTGCCTCCCAGGGAGGTATTCTTCCTTCCCAGGCATCTGCTCTTTAAAGAACCCAGAAGATAGATGTATGTGTAGCTGCCAACCTGAAACAGCAGCAGGAAGGTGGGAGGGAGGGCACTCAGCTGAAGTCAAATGCTTGCTGACTGACCAACAAGGAAGGCAGCTAGAGGCCAGTCCACCCACACCTAGCATGGAAGCCAAGCAGGTGCATAGTGGAGAGCGCTGAGCTGATCCAGCATCCCTGACCTGTGCTTCCGCAGTCACTACCTACCAGCAGGCGTGGAATCCGTAAGTTCTCAGGGCCGCCTTCAGCCCTTCACAAATATCCCTCTTCTCAAGGGCACAGCGCCACTGGCAATGTCGTTTCATAGTGAGGAGCAGCAGCGGTGACAAGTGGAATAAAACACAGTGTGGGGTGGCTCACAGGAGGAGTCACCAGCCCAGTGCGACAGCAGAGGCCTCAGTGCTAGCCTGGAGACGGGGAGGGCTGCCCACCTCCTGCCCTATGGAGAGGACTCCAAGCCGCACCCCGGTAGACCTGCAGCTGTCATTCCCCTACACTGGCAGTGATGGGTGGCTCAGAGGTGACCACACTCAGGTCTGCCTGCCTTCCCCTTTATAAACGTGACATTTAAAGCCCCATTGGCACTGGTAACTTCCAGGGGACTCTGGTACATTCCAAATCCTTGAGAAGCCTGAGTTGGCAGCAGCATCTCTTTCTCTCTTATATACACTCCCCCCAAGTGTGAGGTTCAAACCTTCCCTGTGTTAAGTCCCAATGCTGAATGACCCCTTCTCTTCGTAGCCTTCAGTGTTCCTTTCCTTCCAGCAGTATGGAGCTCAGTCCCACGTGCTCAAGCACAGCCCGGGGAAGCCAGCAGGAGTCTGAGAGGGGTGTGAGGCGGCCCCAAGTCTACCTCAGCCCCACTTCCATTCTCTCCAGACGGGCCTCCGAGGCTCGCTCACCATTTCCACATGTCTCAGACATCACGCTTCTTGTATATTTTCTCTTGGCTACCCTCCTTCATGGCCGCATATCTGGCTACAGTGAAGAGGTAATCGCTGAGTCTGAGGGACACAAACAAGCAACAGGACGGGTGTGAGAGACTGGCACCAGCTGGCTCACGCCTAGCTGGTCTTCAAGCAGGAAAGGTGAGGCTCGTACCCCCGGGAGCACCCTGTGGTATGATGGACGGCGGGGCTCGAGCGCTCCTGGAGTGCTCCTGTGGGCACAGGCTATTGCCCACCCTCAGCTGCAAGGGTGGAGCCTAGAAACGCTGGCTACTTGAGCTGCTTCTCCATTTCCTGTGACAGGGATGTGACATCTGGGATTCAGGGGAGCTTTACAGACCAGGAGTCTGCAGGTCAGCCCCAATCCCAGACAGGATCAGGAGTCGCATTTTGCATAAAGAGGCCTTAGGTGAGTCTTATTCTTTATGGCTAGGGCTCTCCCGTGCATGCAGAGTGGCCAGTGGCACCAGAACTAGACACAACCACCCAGACTGTCTCTAGACACTAATGCCCCACTTGAGAATCAGCGGCCTGGAGGAGTCTCATGATCAAAGTCTGGATCCCTAGCTCTTCCACAGACCCAGAAGTGATGGGCTCGGGACAAGAGGCCTTCTATAGGGAAGGGACAGAGACTACCAGGTGATGCTACACCTCGAGGTACTTACAGGGCTCTGCCTCAGCCCCTGGAGGCTAACAGCTAGCTTTTGCCACTCTCCCCTCCATGCCTGCTGTTCCCCTCCTCCCCTTCCTCCCATCTGGTGCACCACTGCTAACTCCTGGGGCCCACTGCTGGCTAGCAGGACCATGGGACTCTACACTGCCCTTCTGAACCTTGTGTTCCTAGGGCAAGGATATGCTGCTTTCTTGGTGACTCATGGGAACCTGCAGGGAGGGGATGACCTGCCCCGACACAAACAACACTGGACATCCAGTGGGTCTTCTGAGTTAAAAAGGAGCTTCACTCAGTCTGGGTGACATCCCACCCAAGAGGCAGGGAACCTGTGAGGATCCAAGAAGTCTACATCTGGGGGAGGTGGGGGTAACACGGGACATCCCATCGCCAGGCATTATGAGGTCACTGTCTGCATGACTAGGCAACTCCTGGGTGCAGCCCCCACCTTCCTCAAGTCCTCTGCTGGCCCATGTCTGAGCCCGAGGTACAGCTGCAGTGCTGACCACAGGGCAGGGCACTGCTGGATTTCCTGGCTCATGGCACTGGGGCCTGAGCTCAGCACGGTTGTGCGCCACCTAGGGCATTCAGGTAGAGATGCTGGCGTGACAGGCTTCCTGCCGGTTACCATCAAGGCCCTGGGCATCAGTCTCCATGAAGAGACCCAGAGAGCAGCCTGCCCCTGTAATTTAGGTTTGCCTCTGTTGGCTCTTAAAGGCATTTCCTAACCAGAGCCTTACCTCACAGAGTGGGACAGGGCTGGCCTGCAGACAGCACACTCACAAACACACATGCTGGGGGTGGGAGGAGGAGAGAAGAGGGAGCAAGGGAGGGAATGAGGAAGAGGTGTTGGCCTTAGCTGTGGATGCTCTTAGGGTTCACAAGCATGCCTGGAGGTTCAGAGACCCGCCATTCTCCACTTCAGCACCTGTTTAAGAACTTCGCCACATTTGCATCCGTTTCTCCCATTTGGACAAGTGGCACTACACTGTAAAGAGAATACATGGACAGTCGGGCTCCACGGCCAGGCTCAGCACATGGGAGCCGGGGCACGGACGCAGTCGGGTTCCACGGCCAGGCTCAGCACACGGGAGCCGGGGCATGAACGCAGTTGGGCTCCACGGCCAGGCTCAGGACACGGGAGCCGGGGCACGGACGCAGTCGGGCTCCACGGCCAGGCTCAGCACATGGGAGCCGGGGCACGGACAGTCAGGCTCCACGGCCAGGCTCAACACACAGGAGCCAGGACATGGAGCACCACTTGACCTCACCACTTACACTAACCCTGACAACTATGATGCAGATATGAAACTCCACCATTACCTCAGTTGACCCCTTCCCTTGGACATACATGATGTGGCCTGGCCAGTGAAGGAGGTGGCACAGCAGGTAAGTCCGAGAGTAGGCTGGCCAATAGTCCAGTCTGCTGGCCTTTGTGCCAACAAGCATGGTCTAGGCTCCTACGTGGGCAGAGCTACCAGCCTCTAGTCTTCAAAAGAAGATTTATCTGGGCATTAGTTCCCAAAGAGCTACTGTTCTAACTTGTAATTCTAAATGCCTGGGGTTTCATGCCAGTCTGTATGCATACACTTGGGACAGTGTGCCTACTGGATACCATGGCGTGATAACATCCCACTCGACTCCCCCACACATACACACACTACGTGATCCCTGTTGGTACTCTCCCCTGAGCCAGCCTGGGGTGTTTGGGCCCTATCCAAGATGATGTAGTTGGCCAGTGCCTCAGAAGTCTCATGTCTAGGCAGGCCTGGAGGCACCTCCCACTCAGCATGGTTACTTCACCTAGGTAACCATCTGTCCTGAGAGCATCCTGGCGGGTCATTGGCAGGTCACTGCCGTGGCTGGGGCCTGTCTGCCACACAGAGGATGCAACACCAGCTCAGTCTTGTGCTGGGCCTATAGGCCACTCCCTCTGCTCGCTACTGTAAGCCCCGGTGATATGGGTGACTTTGTACAAAGCACTGTTTTTCTCTTGAGGCCCAAGCTTTTTTTGTTGCCCAAGATGCATCTGGGAATGTCTAGGTCTATGAGCCTTTTGTGAAGGACAAAACTCTTGTGATATGGGAGACTGTGGAAGGGTGGCCCCAGCCACAGAACCTGTCGGGAGGCCCTGCTAACTTAGCTGCCCCTGACTCCTGGGGAGGGGAGCACTGTGAGGACCCTCTTGAGACCATGAACACTCTGAGTCTGGAGATGAGGCAAGGCAGGAGGTGGCTAGACTATGGACAGCTTCTACCTGGGTCCTCCCTAACCACAGGGCCCCTACGGTCCTTTCTGCCTAATTCCAGAAGGGTCCTTTCATGTTATTCTCCCTGTGCCCCCCATAGCCTGGAATATGTCACTGGCTTCTTGTGAATCTCAGGAGGAGGGAAAACTCTGCTTGTCTTTGAGCAGTATGCAGTCACCTATCACAGTCCCCTGTGACAAGGGACTCAGGAAATGACATGATGAAGTCACCTGGGGAAGGGTCGGATGGCACAGATATGAGGCTCCTGCATTGGCCTCGGGATTCTTACCGTCGCTCAGCTCGTCGGCACACGGCCCGGCAGAAGTGCAGGGCTGAGCTGCTCTTGCCTCCAGACTGAAAGAGAAAGTGAGCATTGGCCAGCATTGCTCCACACTGGACAGTCTTCTGCCTCCCAGAGCCCTACCAGACACACCTCTGGGGTGGCTCTCAAGTGGACAGGAAAAGGAGTGGGGTGCTGGGGGTGGCTTCGTTGTGGTAAAAGTCAAAGTTTAAAGTAATGGCAAGCCCACGTGTTTCTGTTACTACACCCACCCTGGCCACCCCAGGTTGAGCCCCCCAATACCTACAGGTAGAATGAAAGCCGTGAGTGGGGGAAGCTGGCTGGAGTACTTGTCAATCCACTGTTCTAGCTCCATGATAGGCCCTTCCTCGAAGGCCGTGTGTTCTGAAGAGTCAGGGGCAGAAAGGCCTCCTGTAAGCATGTCATTAGTACATTCGGGAAACACCCCTTCCCTTCTGCATGGTATCCTGCCAACGGTTCCTATCAGCTTTGAAGCTAACGACTTTCCCAAGGCAGAGAACAAGTTGTCTGCCCTGCCAGAGAGCCCGGGGACCTACACTAAGGGGCGGTCCCTACCCCAGAACACCAAGAATTCTCTGAGCAGGGCTAGGAATTACTTAAGTGAGCCTCCCTGGCTGAGGATCGTGGAGTAGCCAGGGCAGAGCCAACATCCTGCAACGTGCACTGGATCTGGGGAACAGGAGGAGAGAGAAAAGGTCATCAGTAGCAGGCTGGGTGGAAATTGTGCAACCGTACTGCACTATTGCATGTGCAGAGGAGCCACAGAGCGTGCCAGCGCCATGTGCCACAAAGTGTACCAGCAGAGCCTATGAGAGGAACGTGCCAGCAGAGTGTGCACACTAGGCAGTGAGGAGCTAACAGAACTTCTGAATTCACATCCAAAGGCAAACTGTCCAAACTAAGCACCGTGAGGCCTCCTGAGGGGAATTTGAGGGAGTAAAGTTCTGCTAAGTGCTACCCAAGAGACACCTTCTTGGTCTGATCTCTGGCTCCCATGTACCTGCCTTCTTTCTCTACGCTGACAGTTCTGGAGTTATAATTCAATGAACAAAGTGACAAATGTGAAGGACAGGATGTGGAAGGCAGTGGCCAGCAGGACAGGAGGACTCTGGAAGGACTCCTGTGCTCCTAAGTCCCCAGGCAGACTACAGTGATGCCTGGGAGACAGCAGCAAGGGTCTAGAGAGATGCTGCTGGTGCCTTGGCTGGCGGGTCTGTTGGAACTCAACTGCAACACTACCAAGCACACTCCACCTGGCTGAGACTTACATCTGGGCTCCCAAGCATGCTGTTCTTCAGCCTGGGCTGTGGCCACTGGCATTGGTTGTTCTCTGCCAAGATGCTGTCCCTGTGAATGTGGGGTACTGACACCAGCAGCTTTCCCGCTGCTAGATGTGACATGCACCTCTGGAGAGCAGAGCCGCCCTTTACACAGCACCCCTCACCTCACAAAGGATTACGTGTCCTTACTTCAGAAATGAGGACAGAGATGGGGGCTGGAGAGACGGCTCAGTGGTTAAGAGCATTGCCTGCTCTTCCAAAGGTCCTGAGTTCAATTCCCAGCAACCACATGGTGGCTCACAACCATCTGTAAAGAGGTCTGGCGCCCTCTTCTGGCCTTCAGACAAACACACAGACAGAATATTATATACACAATAAATAAATATTTAAAAAAAAAAAAAGAAATGAGGACAGAACAGTTCTCAGAAGTAACTAGCTACCGTGGCGCAAAGAGGCAACGGGCAGAGGAGGAAGCCAGCGACACCCAAGTCGTGGGGACAAAAAGCCAATGTAGGCTAAAATGATGTAACTTACTTTCTGAAGTTCTTCGGCAAATGTGTGGCCTTTTTCTGTGATCACCTCCATGGCAAACCTAAGAGGAGAAGGAAAAATTAGCCCGTAACAGAATGCTGTGGGGCCGTAAGATACCGTGACCCACAGTGACCATGGTAGTCTTTCTTGTTGACAAAGAGAACACCAGGTAGACAGGGGCATTTGCTTCCTAGAGTGCCTTTATTGTGTTCTTTCTCCCCAGTCAGCTCAGCTGTTCCTCTCTGCCCTTGCCCAGGCCGGTCCTGTTGATACGGTAGGGAGCAGGGGACCTGGGGCCTGTCCAGTAGGAGATAAACACGTGTGCCGTGCACCACAGTGCCGAGGTTAAGAACCTTGACGAGGAGTGAAGAGGAAGGTGGGACCCTGAAGGATGAACAGGAGTTCCGTGGTAAAGTAGGACAGACGAAGAGACAACTCCCCAGACATAGGTCAAAGACGCTGCACTCCCCTCTTGTACCCCACAAGGCCTGGCAGGGGACAGATGATGGCACATGGGAAGGATTCCTGGCAGAGAGACTCTCAAAGGGACAATCCTCAAAGATGCAAGCAGAGATACAGGAACCGATGACTGACGGTGAAGAGTGGAAAGCACAGAAGCCTGGAAAGCAAGGGAGGGGACGCTAGTGCATTCCGAACTCAGAGGGTGAGCAGCAGGACCCACACAGCACAGGAGAGCCTGCCAGGGCCACGCTCGGGTAGTAAACAGTGTGTCCACAATCCCAGGTTGTCCTTCGCACACTTCCTCTCTGCCCACTGCTGCCTCCCATCGCTGGGCCCTCGTGGAAGCGAAGACCAGGACATCGGGAGTAGGGTTGGCAGTTCCTCTGGTCGAACACCCTCCCAGGCAGAGGCCAGAGGGCAGGAAAAGGAGCAGCGGGTGAACAGCAAACAATCATCTTCCAATCAGAACAGAGCACGCACTGGGTCCGTTCCTAACATCTGTCTCCCTCTGGATGACAAGGAAAGGCTATGCTGGCTGGGGCACATCTGTCATCACTGTCCACTCCACTCCTGGCATCTGGCAGCCGTGAGCCTGAGAGTTCCCGGGGCAACGATAAAGGTAAGTGTAAACAGCAGTCAGGGAGATGCAGATTTATCACATTAATTCATAAGAACAGAGGGAAAAGACTACCATGGCCATTTCACAGAACAGAAAACTGAGGTTCAGAACAAGGGTGTCTGGTCTGACCTGAAGTCACACAGCTACTAAGGGATGTTACAGAATCTGAACACAGATCTTCCTGATCCCCACGTCTGTGACCACAGGGCCAGGCAGAGCTCGAGGAGCAGCACTCAGGCCTATCCGTGTTCACACCCCAGTGTGGCCGAGCACGCCCACCATGTGGTCATCCACGTGCATTTGGCTTTTCCCACAGTACCAGGATGTGACTGGTTCTGACCAGGGCAATGGGAAGGAGCGGTCACACAGGAAGTTTCAGGAGCCGGCACGAGCCTCACCTACCAGGACCTGTACCGCCCCAGACAGGTGTCTCATCATCAGGGTTCCACAGAGGCCATATTTGGCAGCGGTGCAGCCAGCATGCAATGGCTGGAAGTGAGGGTGGGGAAACAATCCTTCAGTGTGATAGGCAGTCGGGATTGGGAGCGGAGGACGGGAATCATTGAGCAAGGCTTCTAACCCCTGGCTCACTTTAAAATCCGTTCACAACGGGGCCACCTCTGATGCACTGACGATCACCTGACCTCACCTCTGTCCCCCACAGCCTGTCTCCTGACACACGTGTGCTCCAAGTGACAGAACCAGGGATGGTGACAAGAAGGGACCGCCCTGTGTTGACAGAGGGATAGACCTGTACCCTGCAGACCCATGGAACTGACCAGCCTGTGCTAACAGCTCATACAGATTCATCCAGGCAACCTTCCAGACCTCCAGGACCTGGGAGAATGTCACAATGATGACAGTCACCAATGCCACAGGTTAATTTCACATCAAGGCCCATCCTTGCCCCCCTTACCCAATAGCTGAACTTAGTTCATCTGTAGTTCCCAAAGCCTCAAATACTTGGTCATCTTTAGGTCTCCGCTCTCCTGTGAAGGTGCTGGAAAACCCTGGGGAGGATATTTAGCACATTTAGAATTGGGGGTTGTCTGAAGGGAGGGGCAGGAGTTGCCAAGGGATGGTTCAGTGGTTAAGAGCACTTGCTGTTCTTGCCAAGGACCCAGATTCAGGTCCCAGCACTCATGTGGTGGCTTACAACCATCTGTAATTCTAGTTCCAGGATCTGATGCTCTCTTCTGGACTTCTCAGGCAACAGACATGCACATGGTACATAGACATACATGTAGACAAACACTCGTACACATGAAATAAAAATAACAAATGAATCTTATCAAAAACAGATTTTTCCCCTGATACACTTAAAATATTTATTTTATTTCACGTGTATGGGTGTTTTATCTGCATGTATGTCTACGGACCATGTGCATTAAGTGTCCTTTTGATCACTACCACCAAAGGTGTCCCCACTACTTCGCTGGCATGCTTTTAATTTAGACTAGGAGCCACAAATGAAGCCTCCTGTTTAAGAAGTAAAGCACCTGTGGTATCTTGCTGTCTCTCTGTCATTCAGCCTGGACCTCAGCGTACGTCACAGCTCCGGCCTAGTACCAGAAGCATGGCTTTGATGTTGGTTAGCCTCTCAGTCCACTGCAATGTTGTCATGCACAAATGACTCCACAGAGCACCACAGATATCCACACCGTAGCTGTGACAAACCACTCTCCACAAATCAAAGGAACCGTGCCAGAACTGAAGTCACATAGCTCTCTGGGCTAAGGATAGTGACGGCTACATCTTTCTGTCACAGTCCCACCATCTCCCTGTCTCTCCTACCTTCCAAGCTGCTTCCTGACACTTCAGATCTGGAACAAAGCAGAGCAAAGCTCCACTTCCTTGGCCCCAGCCCTGTGTCAGCACACCCTTCACCTTATGTAAAGTCCTGTCCAGCGCTACTGCAAGACTCCATGTGCCAAGTGCCCTATCTGTGACTGACTGGAGGCTGTCCCCGGACCTTTCTGGTGGAAAGCACTAACACCACCAACTGACATCTGTCACTGCTACGCATGGTTTCTTTTCTGTTGTTACAGTAACGTACTTGTGATACTTACATTCCGACTTCTTGTTTCCCTGCAGCTCAGAGGCGGGAAGCACACCTTACACACTGGCATACTCCGGCATGAAGGACATGCCCCAAGCACAGTGGCTGTTGACAATCTGCATGGTCTTAAGTTTCAGAAAATGGTGCCACAGCGGTCTGTTTCCCTGTTACGCTACACCTGGCATTGATTAAAATATTGAAGCGCCGGGCGGTGGTGGCACACGCCTTCAATCCCAGCACTTGGAAGGAGAGGCAGGAGGATCTCTGTAAGTTTGAGGCCAGCCTGGTCTACAGAGTGAGTTCCAGGACAGCCAAGGGCTACACAGAGAAACCCTGTGTCAAAAAACAAAGCAAAACATTGAAGCAACGAAATGTTTGTTTTGAAAAAAAAAATAGAAGAAAAGTACGTGAACTTTGTGTATTTCTCTCTCCCACAGTTTAACCTGTCAAAGCTACCAGTCAAAGATTAACTCTTTCAGGACTAGTGAGACAGCTCAGCTGGTAAAGGGGCCTGCTGCCAAGCCTGATGATCCGAGTTTATGCCCAGGAACTACAGGGTGGAAGGAAAGAACCAACGCCTGAAAGTTGTTCTCTGACTTCAAGTGCATTGTGGCACAGGCACTCAGACACACCCCAAAAATAAATTATAACTAAAAACCAAAATCCAAAGAGATAACCTCTCAGACATATCTGAGTCCCCTTCCATAAGCTTTTTTTTTTTTTTCCATTTCTTTAGAGACAAGGTCTCACTGTGTAGCCCTGGCTGGCCTAGAACTTGCTATGTAGCCAGGTATACAAACACACACCCACAATACACACACAATTTCTTCTTCTTCTCTTTAGAGACACAGTCTCACTCTGTAGCCCAGGCTGGCCTTGAGCTTACAGTGATCCTCCTGCCTCTGCATCCAGCGTCCCAAGATTACATGTCTATACCACCATACCTACAGTTAAACTTTTAATCCAAGTGAACTAAAAGATATTTTAAAAAATTTTTAATTTGTTTTAATTGTGTGGGGGTGGGGATGGTGCCCAGAGGTCAGAGGCAATGGATCCCTCTAGAGTTAAGATTATAGGAAAGTGCTGGGAACCACACCCTCTGGAAGAGTAGTACAGGCTCTTAACCACCGAACCATCCCTCCCACCCCATGACTCAGAGTTTTTAGATTGTGCCACACTGGTTTTGCTTATTTGTTTATCTTTTTTTTTTTCTTTCAGTTCTGGGGTTGAACCTAGCGCCTCCAGCACTTGATCACTGATTGGGCCACACTGTTTTTTTTGTTCATTTGGCCTTTTTTTTTCCCCCAGTTCTGGGGTTGAACCTAGGGTCTCCAGGATACTAAATAAGCACTCTATCACTGAGCTACACTTCCAGTCCCACAACTTGCCTTCCCTTTAGTTCAAGACAGGGTTTAGTTACGTAGCCTAAGCTGGCCGGGAGACTGACATGTCACCCTAGCTGGTCTTGAACTCGTGACTCTCCTATCTCAGCCTCCCGAGTGTTGGCATTACAAGCGTGCACTATTCCCAGCTTCTTTACAACTTGATAATAGTTTGAACACTTAATAATAGTTTGTGCATTTTTCATGTCACATGGCTACCACGAGGAGAGAAGAACTTTAAAGTGATGCCTGCTGTATGTCTTGCCGCGTTTCTCACCCATCGTCACCCTACCTTTGTCTCCTGTTTTGGTATAAATCTTGGGGATCTTGGGTGTCTTCGAGGATGACTGCACCCTAATGAGAAAGAGACGTCAAGACATGGTAAGGGGGGTGGCTTGCAGGGAGCACCTCACTCAGCTTGCTAGCTGCAACCTCAGCGACAGCATTCAGCCCCCTTCTCAATGGCGATCTTCCGTCAACCGTTTTCCCTGCCATCCCTTCTAGACAATACCTACACAGTAACTGCTGTAGTGCACTGTCCAATGAAGTGACTGACAAATATTTGCTGGAGGAGCTAACCCACCACTCCACATGGCCCTAGCTCCACAGTGAACTAAAGCTACTAGCTCCTGGAATTACCCTTCAGCTTCTCCCACACCCCCAAAGTTAGCCATTAACTTCTTTGTAGAAATGGTAGCCCACAAAGATTCACCTCCCTGGGTCTCCAGGAAGAGGCAGGGCTGGGATTTATGCTCAGGACTGTTCTACTCTAAGCGTGACTCGGGTCACTACCGTCCCCAAACTCTTGCCCCTAGTCCACCCTAACTCCACTTCTCTATCACAAAGTTACGGCTTCGTGGGGAAAGAAAACTGAGGCACTTGCGTTTTCAAAGGGTTCAAGTGTCTCACATACACACACACACACACACACACACACACAATTAAAAACACTGGCAAAATGGAATTTGAAAAAAATGTATTATCACTTTTTTTTTTCTTTTTTTCTTTTTTTTTTTTTTTCGAGACAGGGTTTCTGTAGCTTTGGAGCCTGTCCTGGAACTAGCTCTTGTAGACCAGGCTGGTCTCGAACTCACAGAGATCTCCCTGCCTCTGCCTCCTGAGTGCTGGGATTAAAGGCATGCGCTACTACTGCCTGGCATGTATTTTCACTTTTTAAAAAAATATTTATTTATTTATTTATTTATTATTTATTATGTATACAATATTCTGTCTGTGTCTATGCCTGCAGGCCAGAAGAGGGCACCAGACCCCATTACAGATGGTTGTGAGCCACCATGTGGTTGCTGGGAATTGAACTCAGGACCTTTGGAAGAGCAGGCAATGCTCTTAACCTCTGAGCCATCTCTCCAGCCCCGTATTTTCACTTTTTAAATTTGTTTATTTTTGATGCCTGCAATTGGAGCCCAGGCTTTGGACATGATAGACAAACGTTCTCTCACTGGGCCACATCCCCAGTCCTTGCTTTCCCTCAAGACACTGCCATTTTTAAATCGCAGCCATAACTTAAATATGTAGTTTACAATTAAAATGTTATCTTACAAGGTTATTCAAAAGTCAGAGAACTGGGCAGGAAACACTGACTATAAGTTCATGGTAGTCTGCAGGTTCTAAGGTCCCAGAAGTCTACGGTACAAGTTTCAAAGTGCTACTACGTCTTTCTTAGAAGATGTCTGGAGTCCTAATACTAATCCGAACAAGCCGCTTTGGACACTGGGTAAAATCCGAATAGAGGGCCCTGATGGCCCGCACCGACATGCCCAGCCCTGACTGGCCACAGCTGGACTGCATTAGAACTTGTGCCAAGAAATTCTGGTCTCTGACGCCATGCTGCCCCGGTGACGTCACCAGTGTGACGTACCCACGGAGCCAATACAACTACCCCCACCCCCGCAAGTGTTGGAGTTGACACTCACCTGTTCCCGTCTTCCTCGCCCTGAGAGCTGCGGCTCTGAAAACGGGGACACAGCAGCCTGCAGGCGCCGAGATGCCCGCGCAGGCCAAGGCGGCCCCCAAACACCCACAGAGCCATGCGTGGGACGAGTCCAGGGCTGACCCCGCGAGGCCTCTGTCCACGCTCGGGGATGACTCCGCCCCGCAGCTGGCCGCGCCACCTCTCAATTGCCGTCTCCTATTGGTCTGCGGCACTCGCACCAGGGCGGGGCACTCCCCGGGGCTTGTTTCCCATTGGATTACGGAAAGAGTAAGGCGGGGAAACCTCGGCATGTTTGAAATTCCCATTGGTCAATATTCGATCCAATCCGTAAAGGGATCCTCGGTTCGAGCTCTCTGATTGGCTCGAGGGAAGACGCGCCCGCCTCCGTGGGGCTGGGCGCTCCGGGATGGAGAAGACCAGGAGCTGCGGCTGCGGCTTCGGCACACCTGGACGCTGGCCGCGGCAGGTGAGAGGCCTGGGCTGCGGGGCGGGGGGCGAGGACCGGAGCCACGGACACCCCAGACCAGGCGCCCCATTCCTCTGCCTTAGTTTCCTTGGTCGGAGCGGTCGGCGTCATCAGACCGGACAGTTCCCTAAGAAACGGGGGCCTCGGTGTCTGCTTAGTCTGTAGTGGGGTGGTTTGTGTGAGGCAGTTCCGGTGAAGCCTTAAACGCGGGTGATTTTACCTTAGCTATAACAATGCAAAAATGCATGCACCCGTAAATCCAGAAAAAACACTCATTAGACTCTGCCTTGCAGAAGTTCTTGTTTAAATACGCAACACCGGGCGTAACAGGTATGTCCTGCAGCCTTATTTATTATTCTGACAGTTGGCTGTGGACTCGATGTCTGGGAATAATTCTTTCCTTTTTTAAGATTTTATGTAAACCTTCCTTTACCACACCATCAAACACATGGCCTTCCTCATAGTAGGCAAGATCTTCACTAGTGAGCGGTGCACTCAGAGGCCATGTCAGTTTCTACCTTCAGTAGTGATAGCAATGAACGCTGGAGCTGAGAACCGGCCAGTGCTGAGTAGCTGTCTAGTCAAGGAGCTATTTGGCAGACAGACACTGCTGCTTCCCAGTCCTTTGGTTTCAGTCTCTGGTGTTGCCCTATCTGACATGTGGGAAACAGATTCATGGCAGTTTATGTTAGTGTCTGTCTGTCTGTCTCTGTCTGTCTGTCTCTGTCTGTCTCTGTCTCTCTCTCTCTCTCTTCTTTTCTATTTGAGAGTTTCTCTACATGGTTCTGGCTGTCGTAGAACTCACTCTGTAGACAAGGCTGGCTTCAAACCCAGAGATCCCTCCTGCCTCTGCCTCCCAAACGCCGGGATTAAAGACATGTGTCACAAAGCCCAACCTTTCTGATGTGACTAATTAACATCTAGGCACCTTTATTTCCCTCTCAGGAGTCTCAGGAGCCATGTTGTCAGAAGTCCTGCTGGTATCTGCTCCCGGGAAAGTCATTCTCCATGGAGAACATGCTGTGGTCCACGGCAAGGTAAAAAGTCCCCAGAGCCCTGAAGAATTGAGTATTAATTCTCTCTGACTCTGAATTTGAAGAAGGTAAAAGACAGGCCTGAGGGGTGGACTGGGTGAATCTCTCCAACCAAACAAACCTTAAATTGCTAAAGGACTTCTGGCCACCCAGTACGATAACAGAAAGATGGCGTATAAACCCTCACAAGTTGAGTGGAATCACCAAGGAAGTTCGTGTTAGGGAAAAGAGCTCAGAGGAGTGGACTCTGGGGTGTCCCAGTGTTGGGGAATTGGAGACAGGGTCTGGTAGAAGTGTTGAACACATGCATTATTTCATTTAATCCTCGGAGCTAGCCCAGGGGTGCAACTTTGTAGTCTTCTGTCTTACAGGGAGGGAAACTGAGGCTTGAGAGAGAATTGGTGACGTGACCAAGCACATTATACCTTCACAAGGCTGGGTGTGAGCCTGAGTGGGTCTGAGCTCAAAATATATTTTTTCCGTTCACTGGAACTGTCACTTTATGGTTTTGTCTGTGCATATGCGTGTGTGCGTGTGTGCTCGCACGCATGTGTGCTGTGTGTAAGCTAGGAGATGAACTTAGGTATTGTTCTTCAGGAGGCACTGTTTGCCTCAGGTTTTGAGGCAGTGCCTCTCATTGTTTTAGAGCCTTCTGGAATGGTGAAGCTAGACGGCCAGTGAACCCCAGGGACCCTCCCGCCTACATCTCTGAAACGTGGATGTCAGGCCATGAGCCGTTCACCCTCGGCTTACTGCTTCTGCCTTTGTCCTATAGGTGGCCCTGGCGGTGGCCTTGAACTTGAGAACGTTTCTACTGCTTCGGCCACAGAGCAATGGGAAAGTGAGCCTCAATTTACCAAACATTGGTATTAAACAGGTCTGGGATGTAGCCGAGCTTCAACTGCTGGACACAAGCTTTCTTGGTTAGTACAAAGGGGGATCCAGGTGTGGTAAGAGCCTGGCCCCTGAAGAAAGTGGGGAGCTGGTGACGGGGTAGTTACTTCAGGCTGTCTGTAAGGGATCCAGAGGACAGCCATTTCAAGAGGTTTCTCTTCTGACCTCTGACCTCAAAAAATTGGTTTTACTCATTTAGTATTTGATTTGATTTTGTTTGTGGCAGTCTTACTCTGTGGACCAGACTGTTCTGAAATGCACAGAGATCCGCCTGTGTCTGCCTCTCAAGCGCTGGGGTTAAAGGCGTGCACCCCTGTGCTCAGCTGGTTATCCTAAACTTGTGAAAACTTGTCCCTGCACCTCTGGCTGTTGGGGGCACATCGTTCAGATCCATGCAGAATGAAAACCTTACGCTGTGGTGTCCATTGCCCTTCTCGTTGCTATGACAAAGCCACTTAAAGAAGGGTGTATTTGGGCTCTCCATCCTGCTCGTGGCAAGAGTGTGAAGCGGCCGGCCACATTGCCTCTGCAGTCAGGAAGCAGAGAGATGAGTGGATGGATGCTGGGCACAGTTCCTTTTCTTTAAACCTCTCTAGAAACACCTTCATCCACGTGCCCAGAGGTGTGCTTTCTAGGTGACTCTAAATCCTGCCAGTATTATCTAGTGTATTCCCAGTACCCGGGAGGTAGATGCCAGAGGGTCAGAAATTCCACAAGCTGTATGGTAAATTCGAGGCCAGTCTGGGCTACACAAAACCACATCAAAGAAAACAAGATAAAAGAGAACAAAAGGAGTAAGTGTCACAGTTGTGAAGTGGCACACGTGCTGATGTAAGCTGGTGTACATGTGTGGGAGGGTCTGGAGAAGAGGCATCAGCTGTCAGCATTGCTTAGATCCTGGGGAAGGGGCTGTGACGAGAAGCCTTCAGTTTCTGCCGTTAGTCTGTGGTTGCTGCTGAGTATGGGGCTGGGACAGCCCAGCGGCGGAGTGTACACTTAGCATATGCGAGGCCCTGGGTTTAATCTCCAGCACCACTAGAAATTATTTAAAAGGCAGAGAAACTTATGTTTATTACAGGCAAGTCCAGTCAATACTAATGAAGTGTTGCTAAAATTCATTCCCAGGGAAACGTAAATGACACCCACCCTTCTCCTGAGGTCCCAGCGACAACCCAGGCACAGTTTCACTAGAGCTCACCCTGGGGAACCAGTGACTTCATTGGGCTTCCTTATTGGGTACAGGTCAGGGGTTACCTATTGGGGTGTGGGTGCCCCACCAAAAAGTCTTCACCTGGCAGGAATGATGCCTCTCCTGAAGTCACATAGATGGAGCCCAGCTACCCTAGCCCCTCCCTGCAGCCATGTCTGCTGTGGCAGAGCTGCATACAGCTTGTGGTAGGGAGCCAGTGGATGCCCAGGTGAGGGTCCTGCGACCTCCCTGTACCTCTGTGAGGGGGTGCACAGTCAACAAACCCAGCTGGGGTCATCGCTTTTGCAAGGGGGCACAGCTGAATTCCCCAGGATGGTGGTTGCCTGGCTCAGAGGACAGTCGGGAATAACTTGAGGTGGTAGACACCTTCAGGTCCCCAAGTAGCAACCTGGGCATTCTGGCGCTAGCCAGTCAGGATTGACTTTGGGAGAGGGAATTCCTTGTTTCTGAAACAGTGTCGGGCCATACCATGCTTTTCTTTCGGGGTGTCAGCACTGGCTTCCCGTGCCCATAGCCCAGGGCCCCTGTGCTGCTGCTGCTGCTGGGAGCGTGGGAAAAGCAGTGACTGAAGCCGTTTGGGCTGGTTCCCGTGTGTCAGCAGGGCCCCTGCCCCATGGCCTGGTCTGACTCCCAGGATGCTCATCTTCTCTGGCTCACGCCTCCTCACTAGAAACAGCATTTCTCAGCCAGGCCAGCCCAGGGCGAGTGAGTGCCCTCCCGGGACTACTTCCAGCTGCCCCTGAGCCCTGTCACCTGCCACCAGAGACGGAGTGTGGTGACCACTTTGGTCTGTGGCTCAGCAGTGGAGGGCTGGGCTTGATCGCCAGTAGAAGGAAAGAAGGACGAGGGCTCTCAATCTAGAGCGGTTCTTTTCTGTCTGCTGGGCCTTTGGAATTGGCTGGGGGCTTTGTTCTTTTTTCTGTGTATATAGGTTCCTGGCCCTGCCTTTCTGCTGTAGAGGATTGGAACAGATGGTGGGAACTGAGTATATTTCCACTGGTACCAATGGTAGGAACTGAGTATATTTTACAAGACGGTCCCTGGGTGACTCCTGCACCCTCCTCAGCTCCGAGCCTCTGGGACTTGCCTTCCATGGTGTCAGGCAGTCCGTAGGATGGCACCATCCCTGAGGACCAGCAACTTCTTTTCTGAGTCAGTGTCTGAAGCAGCGACAGCCAGGCATGGTAGCTCATGACCAAGAACACATAGACCCACTGGCGAGTCCGGGCAAGTCTCTGCTGATGCCAAGCCCGGGAGCGATGGTGTGTGAGCTGACTGGCAGTTGTTGTGGAGACCCAGCAGGAGAAAGGGTTGGTGCCAGTGTTGTAAGTCTGCCTCAGTAGGAGACCACAGGGTCTTCTTGGAGACTGGCTGCCACTGCTCCCTCCACATAGTAACAGACAGTGAACAGGTACTGAGCACAGGTGTCAGACCGTGAGCCGAGCATGGTCTCCGCTGGCAGTCCCCAAAGCAGGTGATACTGTTCATCTGCATTTTACAAATATAACAGTGGAGGCTTGGAGGCTGCACCTCGATCATGGCTATAGAACGGCCTACACAGGTCTCTACACTCCAAGATTGGTCTGTCTCCATCACAGAACTCTGCAATGCTGGTGTCTCCTTGACCTCTTGGTCTGGCCCTCTAGAATGTACCGTGAATCTATTCAGCACATATGTCCTGAGCCCTTAGTGGATGCCCTGAACTTTCCTAACAACCACACCCCGCTCTGTTCCACCTGCTGACCCGAGACTGGGCGTGATCTGTGAAGTCGAGCTGGTCAGACTTGCTCAGCCTCCTTTGTGTGTGTGTGTGTGTGTGTATACGCACACACTGAGGATGGAGCCCAGGACCTGGCACGTGCTAAGTGAGGACCTTGCCCACATCCCCAGACCTTTTGCTAATTGTCTTTGAGAGGGGGAAGTCATTGGGGATCACCTTACTGCTCCCTTTGGTTTTGAAGGCTTGATGGTGAAGTGAAGGCTTGTACACAGCATGTGCTCAGATTATTAGTTCAGGACGCGCTCCAGGCCGGGAGCCATGCTGAGTCCTGAGTGCCTGGTCTTTATCTTCACAGTCAAGACCCACGCCGAAGGCTGCCTACCGCCCAAACTGGAAGCAAACCGATACATCTGGCTGGTTGTTGGGACCCTGTTTGTCCCCATGCTATCCCACTGTGTTCTGGGGTTTACAAAAGCCTTCTCACCTGCCTGTTTGTTTGCTTTTGTGACAGAGCAAGGCGATGGCCCAGCACCCACCCCAGAGCAATTGGAGAAGCTGAAGAAGGTGGCGGGCCTCCCCGGGGACTGTGTCGGCACTGAGGGCCTGGCAGTGCTCGCCTTTCTGTACCTGTACCTGACTATCTGCCGAAAGCAGAGGTGTGTGCATGGTCTCCCGCCTGGCCTCCCCTGGGAAGTGTTTTGGTTGCCACTGTTACTGGAGAATCCCAGTGCCTCGTGGGTCTCTAGGGATGATGGCCATAGGTGGTGCACACAGTGAGGCAGCGGCCCAGAAAAGAGGCTTCACCTGTTTATTCCTGGGGAAGCAGAGGTCCCGGAGTTAGACAGCCCGAAGACCATTCAGCCAGTTCACATGAACACTGGCATGTTGTCCCTGTACTGTGTCCTCTGCTACTTGAGTTCAGGAGGACAAAGGCTTTGCTGCATTCTTGTTCCTCAGGGTGGCCTCTTTGTGGTGTAACCGGAGAGGCACATGTGTGTCTCATCTCGCTAGAGTTAGCAGAGTGAAGCCTGAGTTCTCTCTTCAGAGAGACCTGGGAAGCTGGTACCTCGAGCTTGACAGTGCCACTGAGACAGCATCACAGGCGCTCTGAAGGCTGGTGGCAGGCCTCTTGCCCTCATTTGAGATGCTTGCCCTCTCTGAGGCTAAGCTTTCCCATCTGTGAAGTGGTGCATTGATAGCACCAGGCTCTGAGGGTAGTAAGGTTTAATCTGACGAAAGTGCGGAGTTCAGAGCCTGGCATGTGGCTTGATGAATCATTACTGTGACCACTGACCATTTCCTCTGGCCGGATGTGGTGACGCCAGTGCTCAGGTAAACTGAGGCAAGAAGCCTGCCCTGAGTCCTCATGTGCATGGGCTCCAGCATGACTTCCGGGATAGGCTGACAGCCTAGGCTTCATTGTGAGACCTTGTCTCAAACAATCCAACGAGCACAGCACCAAGCAGAACTAGGGATGTGGCCAGTTATTTACCTGGCATGCGTGAAGCCCTGGGTTCTGTCCCCATTGTCACATATAGCTTGGTGTGGTGGTGCACACTGTAACCAGCACCTGCGAGGTGGAGGCTGGCTGGTCAAGCTCAGCGCCATCCTCATCTGCTTAGCAACTTTAAGACCCTTTCCAAAATGGCATGAGCTCACAGAGAAAATTCATTATTAATTAATAATATGTATAATTTCCTCAAGAGTCATTAAGGTGGGTTAGGAGTATAATTAAAATGGTAACATGGTCATTGCCATGACAAGCATGCTGTATAGAGTAGTTTGGGGTTTGTTGTTGTTGTTGTTGTTTTTGAGGCATGTAGCCCTGGTTGGTCTGGGCCTCACTGTGTAGACCAGGCTAGCCTGTGCCGTGTCACCGGTGTTTTTTTTTTTTATGTGAGGGGAAAGACAGAGCATCAGATGCTGGCCCCGCCACCAGGCCTTGTGTTGGGGACATTGCATAGGTGGCTGGACTTGTACCTGACTTGGAGATTTTCAGCTTGGGTAGCACACTTCCCTTCAGTGGGTCGGGGCAGAGTCTCCCATCTGCATAGGGTGGGCATGTGTATTTTGATGTCTACAAAGTGGGAACAGGACTTAGAAATAGGCTAACACTGTCGGGAGGTCTGTGTGTGATGGTATAGCTGCTCTTTTAACTGATCTGCAGCAGACCCTGGTCCCGTGTGTCAGGAGGGATGTCTGGTGGGAGAGGCCACCTGGGAACACAGGCAGCCATGGAGGGAGATGACATGTGGATCCTCAGAGCCTAGCAATGGCCCTTGTGGGTGTTTTGGGGAAGCGTCCAGTGAAAACATTTGGTGACCTCTGGAAAGATGGGTGGGAGATGATGTGGCACAAGGCTGTGCCAGACAGACAACTGGTGCTGAAAGCCAGGCCAGAAAGGAACCCAGCTCTCTGTGTGTGTGTTTGGGGATGGGGGCTAGTTCACAGTGATTTAAGTCTGGCACCTATTTCCTGGTTGTCTGAGTCACCTTCAGTTACCACCATCCAGTGGGGATGCTCTCCCATCAGTGGTCCAGGTGCTCAGCCAGCCACTCCCCCTATGTTCATTCCTGGGCCCGGGTTCCCATAGGCACTTGACACTTTCAAAGGAGTCATGCTTTGTGCCCCGGTGTGTTTCAGGATACTCCCGAGCCTGGACATTGTAGTGTGGTCAGAACTGCCCCCTGGAGCAGGCTTGGGCTCCAGTGCTGCCTACTCGGTGTGTTTGGTGGCTGCCCTCCTGACTGCCTGTGAGCAGATCACCAACCCGCTCAAGGACAAGGGTGCCGTCGGCAGGTAATGACTGTCTTTGCCTTGTCCTTCCTGTGATGGGGCAGTGAGTAGCACTGGGGCTCAGAACACTGTGGTACCTGTCTGAACCTTAGCTTCCCCCTGTGTGAAAGGAATAGCTTTGCCTTTCCTATAGGGTTTTTAAACTCTGTCTGTCTCTGTCCCTCTCTCTCTGGGGGTGGGATGTAGGTCAGGGTACTCTTAGGTGTCAGTCCTTGCCTTTACCTTGAGTACTGGGTACAACACTAGGTACAACAGCCTGGTTGGTGTGTGAGCTCCCAGAGTCCCATTTCTGCTCACAGTGCTAGGGTTACAGGTGTGTGTCACCTCCCAGCTTTACGTGAGGTCTGGGGTCAGCTCAGCTCCTCTTGCCTGTACAGCGAGCCTCTACCCCCTTGAGCCTTCTCTCCTTTGCTTTTCTTTCTTTCTTTTTATTTATGAAAGTGTCTTGCTTCATAGCACAGATTGTTCTGTAACTCATAACCCTCCTGCACCAGCCTTCCAGATGCTGGGGTTACAGTGTGTCCCCTCACGCCCAGCCAGTTCACCTCCTGCACCAGCCTTCCAGATGCTGGGGTTACAGTGTGTCCCCTCACGCCCAGCCAGTTCACCTTAGCCACCGGCGCACACTACTGTGTAAGTTGCAGATCCATGGTCCTCACCGGACACACGGGAGAAAACCCAGAGGCAGCAGCTGCCTCAGCAAGCCGCTGGGCCGTTTTGGCATACGCTCTGGAGCTGTGCTCCCAGTACCTGTTTTAGGCCCCTGTGCCCCAGGCATCATGTAACAGCGTGGTGTGTTCTTCCCCCTCGTGGCATCTCTGTGAAGGAGGCACTGCTGTCTCGGCTTTGGCAGATGAGAGAGAAGGTTTGGCTGGAGGATTTGAGTAGTGGCTGGCATCCAACCAGCCTGCAGCACCCCACACAGCTCTGCAGGGGAAAGGGCATTTCCAGAAAAGAGCCACACTGAGGCAGGGGTGGGGGGCTGCTCTTCCGGGTTCCGGCTAGTGTTTGATCTGGTCACGTGCTGGCACTGAGCCCACCCACGCTGTTCCACAGGAGGCTCCTCTGCTTCCAGGAGGTCCAGAGATGAGTGGTGCCTACCAGAGACTCACAGTGATGGTGTCTTTGTTCTGAGGTGGGGTCTCGCTGTGTGAGACTGGGCTCACACTATTGCTGCTATTGCCTCGGTCTCCCAAGTACACAGCTGCAGGAGTGTGCCACCGTGGGTGCTGCCACACTGACCGCTGCCGAGCCCCCCTGCAGGCCACGTGCCCCGTGTAGACACAAGGCCTGCCTCCAGCCATACCTGACGTGGGCCAGAAGAGAGTGAGGACAGTGGGGCTCGGAGAGGTTAGTTGACAGTTCAGAGTCAGTCATCTAGTGAGAGCACAGCATGCTGGGAAGCCGAGGCCTGGGCCTCTCCTGCTGCACTGTGTGGTTTCAGAGGAAGGGAAGGCAAGGCTCGGTGTCATCTTGAGCTGAGAGGACAACTCTTCTGCTCCTTCTGAGCTCCTGTGCCCAATCACATCAGCCCTGGGCTTGGGGTAGCCTGTGCTAGCAGCGGGTCCTCCCACAGCTCCTTCTGCTGTCTAAAGTGACCCTCACTCTGTATGCCCAGGTGGCCTGACGAGGACCTGGAGTCGATTAACAAGTGGGCCTACGAGGGAGAGAGAGTGATCCACGGGAACCCCTCCGGCGTGGACAATGCTGTCAGCACCTGGGGTAGGTCTGTTTGCTTCCTCATCCTTCCTGCAAGGCTCATTGCTTTCGTAGGTGCACTGACTCTTGGCGTAGGGCAATGAGGAAAAGAGCATGTTCATGTTCAAGGGGAAGGGAAGATTGCAGGGCCATGCCTCTCTGAAGGGTGGGCTCAGGCCCTAGGAAATAGTAAACCCCTCTGATCTCTGTCAGAGAGTCACAGGGGACTGTTGCTATGGAGTTGGCAGACCACACAAGCAACATTCCATCCTTGCACGTCGCTTGCTTACAGGCCTGGCCTCTGAGCCCTGGGCCTTCACCTCACCACATGGGCAATGGCTAAGGAAGCCGGCAGCTCAGAAGGCCAAGGTCCCGAGGGCCTTAATACCCTTTGGGTCCTCCACAGCTGAAGCTGGAACGGATGGGTGCATCATTCAGCCGGCATGTAGTGAGGCTACACTGACTTCACCCTGTCCCAGAGTGCAGATCTGAGCCTTCCCCGTCATGATGGCTCCTGTCCCTCTCTTTAGGAGGAGCCCTGCGCTACCAGCAAGGGAAGATGTCGTCCTTGAAGAGGTAACTCAGGCTTCGTGGCCAGGCCTAACACAGCTGCTCCGCATGTCCAGGAAGAGCACTGTACCTTTGTGAAGTTGTGAGGGGCGGTTGTCCTTGTCCCCTTCCTGCTGTGGCCCTATCACATTGTGAGGCCTGGGGCACAGCAAGGCCTGCCTAGCCACTGTCTCTCCTCCCCATGCCAACTCTTCATTGTGATGAAAAGGTGAAAGTGTTACTGCCCCTTCCTCTTGAAGCCCAACTGGTTCCCAGACTCTGCCTGTCTGTCCATTTATTTAGTAAGCAGTGGGCACTGCCTTACTTCTGATAGCGCATCCGGGGCATAGGAGCATAGGCATGCCTCCCAGGAGTTTCTTGGAGCACTTGCTATGAGTGAGGGTGGGTGGGTTGGGGTTTGACAGGTAAGTATGGAAACCCACACAGGACAAAGGGGTGTTATGGAGGCCAGCAAGGCTTCTGTGGAATGGAGCCCACAATGGGAGGCTCAGGTAAGGCTCAGAGCCGATGGCTTGGCTGCTTTGCATGTCTGTGCCCCACCTGGTCAGGCTGAATGTTGGTACGCAGTGCTTTTGTCACCAATGGAAAGGTTGGGGACGGGTTGGATGGTGGCAAGTAGGAGCCCACTGGGGCTGAGGTGGGTCGCGTGGTGATTTATGTGTTAGGGAGGGTTACTGGTGCTCTCTTGCCGTCTTCACCCTTGGCGTTTGTCTCAGATAGGCACCAGGTCCTGACACACTGCCCCAGGAGGCGGCCTCTTCCAGCTTTGGCCTTGAACAAGTCTTCCCTAGGACTTTTCAGCCTTGTTTCCGTCAGTTTAGGCTGGATCCTTCCTCGGGGTGCTGTTGTCTGTACCTCGCAGGGTGTTCAGCTCATGCCTACCCTCTACTCCCCTCAGCTGTGATGATCAGAAGTGTTCCTTAGTGCGGCTGGTTGGACCTCAGGTGGGGTTTCCAGAGCCACTGCTGAGGTAGCCGCAGGGCAGAGGCCTGACCAAATAGGAGTCAAGCAGCTGTGGGTAGGGAGCAGCCTCTGGGAGAACGGATGCGAATGCAGAGGTCCTGTGGCTGTGCAGAACAGTGGTGAGGAGGCCAGGGTCCTGATGAATTGCTCACTGGGGAAGGAAAAGATGGGATGACCTGGATCAGGGGAGGCCAGGCCCAGACTACACACACACTTCCAGAGCACAGTCCTGAGTGTTGACCCCTGGACACGATAGGTTAGGTGAGGACTGGCAGCAAGCCTTTAGCAGAGAATGTGGGTGAAGATGAAGATGGGATTCCCAAGCTCCCCAACCCCCAAGCTAGTCCTGCCTTCATCCTACAGCTGGCTCAACAAAGCCAAAAGGGCACCTTTCCGTATACAGCACCTTGTTTGTGGTGTGGCTCCAGGTCCAGCCTCCCTGAACACTGCCTTTTTGATGACGGGTGGTCTGCTCATCTTAGGAAGCTTAGAAAAGACAAGCACCACCCTCCATCCTGAGCTTCTGGGTGTTGAGCTAGTAGGACAGCGGCCTCTCCCCTACTGGACCTTAGTCTTGAACTGTAAAGAGGGCGAATAAAGGTGTGGGTTCCACAGCCTGCAGCTGTCTCGCAGAGGCGCATCCAGGTTCTCTGCCTCCATCCCCGCCCCAGCTCTCTGAAGGGCAGAGTGGTTGGCCAGTAAGAGCGGCTGGTTCCTCCAGAGGCCGCTCACATAAGGACAGTCAGGACTGCACAGCTTCCCTAGGGCCATGCTGGGGCGTCTCCCTACTGCAGCCGCTGGGCTGCTCTCTTCTCCACAGCAGCTGGGGCTTTGACTCCTGTGGCTGCAGCCTGCCCGGATTGTTGCTCTGGGCACTGTAGAGGGGGTTCATGGGTGCTTCTGCAGTCCAGTCTGCTTGCTCCCTCCCACAGGGACCACTACAGGTGCGTGAGAGAAGAACAAGCAACCCTAAGCTAGAAATCTAAACTCAAACATGATGCCCCAAAGTTTTTGGATTGCAGAACGTTTCAGGTTTAGATTAAGGACAGTCAGCAAGTGACACCCATGTAGAGAGTCCTGAATTCCTAGAACCTTAAGACCTTGAACGTTCCTACACCTGCAGAAGGATGTTTGTCTCCTGCTGTGTCCTTCTTTTTTTTTTTTTTTTGGTTTTTCGAGACAGGGTTTCTCTGTAGTTTTGGAGCCTGTCCTGGAACTAGCTCTTGTAGACCAGGCTGGTCTCGAACTCACAGAGATCCGCCTGCCTCTGCCTCCCAAGTGCTGGGATTAAAGGCGTGTGCCACCACCGCCCGGCCGCTTTGTCCTTCTTCATCCCCACCTAAGCCTCCGCCCCTTCCCGCACTCTGCCATAGCTACTTTGAACCCAGTGAAGGCTTATGACCTCATTGTCCAGGCTCAGCAGATGCTGTTCTGCTCTAGCCTCTTACCCTAGTGGTCTTTATCCCTCACGGATGGCAAAGCCTTGGAGGATCTCTTTCCTCCCCTCTACCTGCTAGTCCCTAGACTAAGTCCCCCCCCCCCCCCCCGTGCTATCCTTATAACTTACCTTCCTGGGCCTCCACTTCTGTACCAGGATGGGGTAGAGTCCTGGGCCTGGTTCCTCCATCCTGCCTTTTTTCTCACTGCAGGCTCCCGGCCCTGCAGATCCTGCTCACTAACACCAAGGTCCCGCGAAGTACCAAGGCACTCGTGGCTGGCGTCAGAAGCAGGCTAATCAAGGTGCTCCTGAGTGGAGGGGTGCTGTGGGTGTTGGGGACAGGGGACTCTGAGGAGAGGAATCTGTGGACAGACAGGGAGATGCTGACTGCTAGACTAGAGTCAGGACTGAGAGTTTTGGAACCGGCCTGCTCTTTTAGTCACTGGCTTTGTGTACGGGTCCCAGCAGAAGTCAGGGCAGCAGCAGGGCAGAGGCAGAAGAAACTTGCTGAGGGCTGGTGTAGATGGTGCCCACTGCTACGGCAGGGCACTCCTCTATCCTTAGACTTCCTGAGGGCTGGTGTAGATGCTGCCCACTGCTACGGCAGGGCACTCCTCTATCCTTAGACTTCCTGAGGACTGGTGTAGATGCTGCCCACTGCTACGGCAGGGCACTCCTCTATCCTTAGACTTCCTGAGGGCTGGTGTAGATGCTGCCCACTGCTACGGCAGGGCACTCCTCTATCCTTAGACTTCCTGAGGGCTGGTGTAGATGCTGCCCACTGCTACGGCAGGGCACTCCTCTATCCTTAGACTTCCTGAGGACTGGTGTAGATGCTGCCCACTGCTACGGCAGGGCACTCCTCTATCCTTAGACTTCCTGAGGGCTGGTGTAGATGCTGCCCACTGCTACGGCAGGGCACTCCTCTATCCTTAGACTTCCTGAGGGCTGGTGTAGATGCTGCCCACTGCTACGGCAGGGCACTCCTCTATCCTTAGACTTCCTGAGGACTGGTGTAGATGCTGCCCACTGCTACGGCAGGGCACTCCTCTATCCTTAGACTTCCTGAGGGCTGGTGTAGATGCTGCCCACTGCTACGGCAGGGCACTCCTCTATCCTTAGACTTCCTGAGGGCTGGTGTAGATGCTGCCCACTGCTACGGCAGGGCACTCCTCTATCCTTAGACTTCCTGAGGGCTGGTGTAGATGCTGCCCACTGCTACGGCAGGGCACTCCTCTATCCTTAGACTTCCTGAGGGCTGGTGTAGATGCTGCCCACTGCTACGGCAGGGCACTCCTCTATCCTTAGACTTCCTGAGGACTGGTGTAGATGCTGCCCACTGCTACGGCAGGGCACTCCTCTATCCTTAGACTTCCTGAGGGCTGGTGTAGATGCTGCCCACTGCTACGGCAGGGCACTCCTCTATCCTTAGACTTCCTGAGGGCTGGTGTAGATGCTGCCCACTGCTACGGCAGGGCACTCCTCTATCCTTAGACTTCCTGAGGGCTGGTGTAGATGCTGCCCACTGCTACGGCAGGGCACTCCTCTATCCTTAGACTTCCTGAGGGCTGGTGTAGATGCTGCCCACTGCTACGGCAGGGCACTCCTCTATCCTTAGACTTCCTGAGGGCTGGTGTAGATGCTGCCCACTGCTACGGCAGGGCACTCCTCTATCCTTAGACTTCCTGAGGGCTGGTGTAGATGCTGCCCACTGCTACGGCAGGGCACTCCTCTATCCTTAGACTTCCTGAGGACTGGTGTAGATGCTGCCCACTGCTACGGCAGGGCACTCCTCTATCCTTAGACTTCCTGAGGGCTGGTGTAGATGCTGCCCACTGCTACGGCAGGGCACTCCTCTATCCTTAGACTTCCTGAGGGCTGGTGTAGATGCTGCCCACTGCTACGGCAGGGCACTCCTCTATCCTTAGACTTCCTGAGGGCTGGTGTAGATGCTGCCCACTGCTACGGCAGGGCACTCCTCTATCCTTAGACTTCCTGAGGACTGGTGTAGATGCTGCCCACTGCTACGGCAGGGCACTCCTCTATCCTTAGACTTCCTGAGGGCTGGTGTAGATGCTGCCCACTGCTATGGCAGGGCACTCCTCTATCCTTAGACTTCGTGTTCTGCCCTTCCTTCCCTCCAGTTTCCTGAGATCGTGACCCCGCTGCTGACCTCAATTGATGCCATATCCCTGGAGTGTGAGCGCGTGCTCGGAGAGATGGTGGCAGCTCCAGCCCCGGAACACTACCTTGTTCTAGAAGTAAGTCCACCACTGGCCAGCTCCTCACCCTGCTGCTGGCCCAGGGCTGGACCCTGGAAGCCTGGCCCTTGGGCAGGTGGGGTCACGAGGTTAAGAAGCAGATCACATGAACAGACTTCATCTTGATGACCCCGATTCCCTATTTGTCCTGGGGAGATGCCGACCTTCATGGTTCCCGGTCTGTGCTGGCTATGGGTGTGCACTCAACAGCCACCTGCTGCTTCTGGTCAGGTGGGTTCTGAAGTTGTTCTGTGTCCTCTAACTGTGGCCAGCACCATTCATGCAATGCTAGTGTAGCTTTGAGCAGGCCAGTGTCTGAATTCTCTTTCATTCACCGCCTGCTGGTGGCCTCACTGGGGTGTCACAAGCTTGATTCAGTTCCAGGGTCTCCTGTTCCCAGTGCCCATGTGCCACCAGCTCAGAGAGCCGAGGGCTGCCTCTCAGGCATGGGCCAGCTGGTCTGGTAAATCAGGCTGATGGTAAAATGCCATCTGGCCTCCCTTGGAGTACTAGGGCTCAGCAGTCCCTGGCTGAAGTAGCCGAGCAGCGGCAGGTCGTAGGAAGGTGCAGGCAGGATCCCCTCCAGTGGCCTGGCACACTCCTGCTCTGCTTGGCCTACCTGCTGCCAACTTCTGTCGCTCCTGGCATTCCAGCGCAGCCTCTCGGGGTAACGACTCTCGTGTTCCTTGCAGATACCTTCCTCTCCATTTTACAGACTTAAAAGCTAAGGTCCAAAATGGCTGACTTCCTCCTGTGTTATTGAGCTAGTGGGTAGCAGAACCAGGACCCTAATTAATGCCTGTGTATGCCTCCACACAGCAGATTTTATTTTGATTTTTTTGAGACAAGATCACACTATGTAGCCCTGGCTGGCCTGGATTTCACTATATGGACCAGGATAGCCTCAGGCTCATAGATGCGCCTACATTGTGCACCATCACACCTAGAATCATTGAGTGCTTTACTGAGCACCTACTGTGTGCTGGGCACAGGTCTCCATATAACCTGGATACCCTTCTGCGGTCCCCAAGCCTTGCTTCCCCTGCTTCCCCACCTCTCGCTTCCTTCCACGTTCAGGATCTCAGATCCGAGCTGAAAAGAGATGAGAAGCGCTCGCCAGGGCACTGTCAAGCCCCAGAGTGCTGGGGAGCAGCGCACCCATTGCAGTGTGGGTATTTTTGGCTGCCACAGCCGCTGAAGTGCGCAGCTCTGTTCTTAGACAGCGAGCTATTCTCTCATGTCACACTGTCACCTGATCCTTGACAGATTTGGATCGGAATGTGACAGGTGTCTGGAACCTGCCTTGACAACATGACACCTGGAGCTAGGCTTCTCCACACGCAGCCTGCCCGGGCTGCCACCAGGCCACACTGTCTGCTTGTTTGTCAGAATGCTTGGAGCGTGGGGCGGGCCCGAGAGCAAGAGCACCTGGAAGAGCTGCCTCGGTGCTGGACAGCCCTCAGTGCACAGGCGTCCTGAGCCCCATGCTCGGAGCAGAGCGCCGCACAGCACAAGGCCCGCCAGATCCCCCAAACAAGAGGAGGCATTGGCAATGCCACGGGCACTGACTCACTCCTACTAGGTGGGTGGTCCCAGCCAGGTTTTTTGCCCCTGGCCCTCAGCGCCCCCTTTATAAAATGGGACGATAGTAACACACACTGATGGCAGAATGTTTGCATAACATAGGCATTGTGCGAAAGTCCTTCCCTTCACACAACCGGGAGGCAGGCAGACCTCACACCATCTGTTTCCATGGGAGAAACACTCTAGCAAAGGACCCTGCCTCAGGGCTGAGAAGAGCAGAGCCCAGCCGCACCGCAGCTTGCCTGGGTTCCAGTCGCAGGAGGGAGTGCAGAGCCTGGCTGGGTGTGCAGTCTGCACCTATCGTCCAGTCGAAGGCAAGCAGGGGCTGCCTCCTTGTTGGCTGGCGAGCAGCAGTTTTATTGCGCGTAACTGAAGAAACCTAGACAAATACTTAGCTGTTTCCTCACTCGTGACCTTGCTGGGGTGACAGCCAGCTCAGGAGGCAGCAGTAGGGTGGCATATTGTTCGAGACATTCTCTCTCGAAAATGGCAAATCTGTCCCCACTAGCCTTTAGCGGAAATGGAACTGTCTCCTAAGTGAGGGGCCGGCGGTAATGGCTTCAAGCCTAACTTGATCCAGAGATTGAAGCTGGGTGGTTAGGAATCTGTCATGTGATCTGTGACCAAATGGAAGGTGGACAGGTGAGGTGGCCAGTGTCTGAAGTCAACTAGTTTTAGCTATCCAGTGGCGGGTACCCTCTCCCTGCTTGAACACCTTAGATTACCTGCCTACCCCATGAGGGACAGGTTCATCCGTGGTGGGAGGATGAACCTGGTTCTGTTCATCCAAGTCCCACATAGAGAATGTGAGCTATCCCACATCAGCAGCTGCCAGGTGGCCAGGAGACGTGGGCAGGGACAGAGGGTTCACCTCGGGTGGCTCAGACAGGAACAGATGGCATCTTCTCCAGGAGCTGATGGACATGAACCAGCATCACCTGAATGCCCTGGGTGTGGGCCACACCTCCCTGGACCAGCTCTGCCAGGTCACAGCAGCACACGGACTGCACAGCAAACTGACAGGTGCAGGTGGCGGTGGCTGCGGTATCACCCTCCTGAGGCCAGGTACGGGGCTGGGGAGCCGACTGCTAACATGGACTATGGTGGAACACCTGCTGGAGGGCTCCCTAGAAAGGGAGGCTTGAGCTTTGCTTTGTGACCCTGGGCAAGTTAGTTAGCCTTGCTGTCCCTTTGTCTACTCAGGGAAAGCAAGGATGGCTGCAGGTAGGCCGCGGGACTCACTCCTGCTCAGGGGGGAGCCTGTGGCTGAAAAGTTCATCTGCCCCAAGCTGCTCCTGCCACCTCCAGCCACAGCTTCAGAAACAGCCAGGGCTGGTTCCCGTCCCCTACCTCCCAGCCCACTCTTGGCTGTGAAACAGGGATGGGGTGACATATTGGCAGAGTGGAATGGCCATGCTCATTAGCCTTTGGGGGAAAGACCCAGTAATAGACTTGAAGAGAGGCCCAGGCCAGGCCAGCGCGCAGGGAATTCTTGCTGCAGGCTTCCGGTAGGTGTCTAGTGATACCACCCACCTCCACCCTCTCTGGCCTGCTTGCCCTCCTCCTTTTTCTCATCCCTCTGTCTCCTCACTTTGTACAGCCCACCAGGGTTCCCAGAGCCCCTTGCTCTTGGTCATGGCTTCTGGCTTTAAGGAGTGAGGGGAGCCTTCCTCTAGGAGATCCTGTGTGGTAGCTGCTGGTCCAAGACCAATGCTGGTTAGCAGAGAATGCTGTAAGAGCATGCCCAGTCTACCAGGTACTAGCCAGGCACTCTGGGAGTGGGGGTCTGGCTAGGGTCAGCTCCGTTCCCAGAGAGGGAAACTGAGGCTCATGTGGGGATTAAGCCTGAAGCCACATGACCATCTGATGCTTGGCAAGCCTGGGTCCAAGGTGATTAAAGCCCATTGAGGAAGGTTTGGGACTGGGCACGTGGCTCATAGGTGCTGCAGAGATCCTCTGAGACTGCAAGGCACGCAGCAGGGAGGGAGTGTCTGCCGAGTGCTGTCCGTCAGAGCTGACAGCCTTCCCTCTTCAGGTCTAGAGCGAGCCAAAGTGGAGGCTGCCAAGCAGGCCCTGACCAGCTGTGGGTTTGACTGCTGGGAGACCAGTATTGGAGCACCTGGGGTCTCCATGCACTCGGCTGCCTCCATAGACGACCCCGTCCGCCAAGCCCTGGGCCTCTGAGTGATGTGGCCCTGAGTCCTGCCGAGAAGCCTCTCGCTGGAGTCTTCTGGGACTGGAGCTGGCCTCTGTTGCTGGCTGTACGCCTTTCCTGCTGGTAGCGCCTCCCCAGTGTCCCGGCTGTACCTGGCATTTCTGGAGCCAAACAGGCATCAGTTGTGGGGTCTCCTGAGATGGCAGCCTTCACCTTGGAGCTCTCGGGTACATCTGCCTGGGCCTGGCCTCCATCTGCCTCACTCAGACTCTGGCTCTTAGCCATGCACGCCTCTGTCCTGCCATTGAAGGCTCCTTACTTAGGAACTGCCTGGCCTGTGGCTCCTGTCTGCTGTCCGCACGCGGGAATCGTCAGCTGAGGCTCCATGTGAACTCATGGGAAAGCTGCCCGTGGGGAAAATAAAGAGATTGTGCAGGCAAAGCCTCAGACGCTGCGGGAAGGCAGGGCTGGTGCCCTCTGTGCCTTCTTCCTCCTCTCTTCTTCAGTGCTCCCTTCTTCAGTCCTCCCTCCCTCCTTCCCTCCCTCCCTTCTTCCCTCCCTCCCTCCCTCCTTCTGGAGTTCTGAGGCAGAAGGAAATAAGACTCCCCTCACTTTGCAGTGTAGCTTGGAGAGGGAGTTTTTCTAGGTAGCACTTGCTGAATGGGGACAAGGACATCTGCCTCAGTCACAACAGAGCTGGGCTACCATGAGCACCCACCAGTGCACACAGCTCTAAAACCTTGGACATCTTTTTTTTTTTCCTGGCAGAGTGGGGAGATTGTTTTTGTTTTGTTTTTCAAGACAGGATTTCTTTCTTTGGAGCCTGTCCTGTAACTCACTCTGTAGATCAGGCTAGCCTCGAACTCATAGAGATCTGTCTCCCTGAGTGCTGGAATTAAAGGCATGCAGCCACTACTTCCTGGCCCTCTCTCCCTTCTGATGTCAACTGGCTAGGTGGAGGGCACGCCCTTTCCTCATACTCCTGGAATGGCAGGGTCCACCTCACCCACAGAACCCCTGGGAGCCGGGGCCACAGTAAAGATGGGCTGGGCTAAACTTTGTTTTCCATGACTCGCTGTGTGTTTGCCCTCCGCCGCTAGGGGGCAGCTGATACCTTTCCCTGCACCCTCGGGAGGAGGGTAGGTGGAAGCCGGGCTGGGGTACACCTTCTGTGCCCCTGCCCTTTGGAAACAGTAATACATGAAGCAATAATATTCATCTGGGCATTCGCGAGCCAGCCCGTGCCTAACTTCACGACATAATCAGCAATCTCATGCTCATTTTACAAACCAAGGAGCCAGAGCTCAGAGATTTGGGGTAATTGTCTGAAGCCACGAAGCTCATCAGCCTCAGAGGGCATTTGACTCCAAAGCCAGCCGTCAACCTGCTCTGCCATGGCACCGCCTCCCCTCAGGCTGGCTGCGATTGTAACCACCTGTAGCACGAAGGCGCGAATGTTTCTTTCACCGTGCAGTTTGAGTGAGCAGCTGGGACTGCTGCATGGTGTGGTCCCACGTCGGGGGAGGAAGGTAGAATGTCCGTGGCAGCCTGAGATCTGCAGAGCCCGTATGCTCTCTGGGGGCTGTGTCAGCAGCTGATGCTGATGAAATGCACTGGTCCTTGGGAAACAGCCACCTCTGAGTCCTGGGCCAGCTTAGCCGCTTACCTCAGCTGCTGTTCTGACCATGCTCCACCCCTAGTGCCGCCATCTACAGCCACATGTCTGAGGCCTTTGCAGTCACAACTGCTCTTACTGGTCATGCAGTGGTATCATTTGTAGCTCACAGTCACCCCTGAGCTTCCAGAAGGACCCAGGAGTGCTGTCCCGTCTGTCTTGGACATTCTGCCCTTGCTGGTCTGGGTGGGCCTCCACCACTAAAGACTTTATCTTTTTTCTTTCTTTTTTAATTGTTTTTATTGAGCTATATATATATTTTTCTCTGCTCCTCTCCCTTCCTCTTCCCTCCCCTTCTACCCTCTCCCATGATTTTTTCCTTTTTTAAACATAGTGTATGTGTGTGTGCATGTGTGTATGTGCTACAGCAAAAGACGAGTCTGTTCTCTTCCACTATGAGTTCTGCCAGTTGACCTAAAGTCATCAGACTCGGCAGTAAGTGCCTTTACCAGCTGGGCCATCTTGTGAGCCACCCGGTCAGCCCACTCAGGCCTGAGGTCACAAACCAGAGGATCACAAGGCCACTTCTACCCTCTGGCCATGTGACTGTGCTAAATTACCTTTTAAGGCTTTCTCAGGAGGTGAATGCAATCGCCTTTACAGAGGTCGTGTGAAGATTGGCTGAGAGAACACACAGCGGTGCTGACCCTGTGCCAGCTACACCATGAGAGCTCATTAAACATTCACACGGCGGTGCTGACCCTGTGCCAGCTACACCGTGAGTGCTCACTAAACCTTCACACGGCGGTGCTGACCCTGTGCCGGCTACACCGTGAGTGCTCACTAAACCTTCACACGGCGGTGCTGACCCAGTGCTGGCTACACCGTGAGTGCTCACTAAACATTCACATGGCGGTACTGACCCTGTGCTGGCTACACCGTGAGTGCTCACTTGGCCCAAATAATAGTAAGAATTTCCCAGACACCTCAGTGGCATTCAGTACTGGTTAAAAACCTAGCCTTGCTGGTCAGAGATGCTGTTCTCTGTTAGCTGTTGGAAAGATGGTTAGTGCCACCCAGCTTCACCCTCCTAGCTTCTCTGCTCAGAGCTGCCACAGCCTGGCACCACAGGACAGTGTCTCTGCCACCCTCCAGTGCACAGCAGGGTCTCGGGTGGGGAAGCAGGCTGCATACACCATGGGGGGGGGTGCTCTTTCTCAGTGAAACCTTATGGTCCTGATGCTACTGGCCAGCAGGTGGTGCAGGCTCTGGCTCCTCTGCCCACCTCCATGTGCTTGGCTCTGCCCTCTGGTTTTGTCCTTGTGGGCCAGGCATCTCACTCCACACCTAGCATCCAGCAGTCGCTCCTTTCCTGGCCGTGTAACTCCTGGATGGGCTTCTCAACCACAGCAGCCATCTTGCTGTGAGGAGGGAAGTGCCACTTCCGCAACGAAAGCCAGAAATATTTCCACATTTATCACACAACGGTGAGCCTGGCGATGGTCAACTTTAATCCCAACACTCAGGAGGCAGAGGGAGACAGATGTCTTTGAATTTGAGACCAGCCTGATCTACATAGGAAGTTCTAGGCCAACCAGGATTACATAGAGTCTTTTTCTCTCCTCCCTTCCCTCCTTCCTCTCTTCTCTCCCTCTCCTTCACCCTCTTTCTCTCCTTTCTCTCTCTCTCAAAAAAGTTTTGGTCACATGAATTCACTGTGATGAACATGAACAAGAAAACCAAATTACCTTCCTCCAACCACACACAGTGTGACTACCTTCCTCCAACCACACTCAGTGTGACTACCTTCCTCCAACCACACATACAATACGACTACCTTCCTCCAACCACACACACAGTGTGACTACCTTCCTCCAACCACACACACAGTATGACCACCTCCCTCCAACCACGCAGAGTGTGACCACCTCCCTCCAACCATGCAGAGTGTGACTACCTTCCTCCAACTACACACACACAGTACGACTACCTTCCTCCAACCACACAGAGTGTGACCACCTCCCTCCAACCACGCAGAGTGCGACTACCTTCCTCCCTCATGCATGAGCATGCTCTGGTTACCTGCTGCTTTGGTGTGTAGTCGCCATTCTCTGCCAATATGTATTGATGTCTGGTGTCCAGGCCACAGGCCGTTTCCCCAGTGTGCTCCCGAGTGTCTAGAGCTGTGTTAAGTGCCCCGCAGCTGTCTCGTGCAGCACTAAATCCCTATTAATCCCTCGCAGGAGCCCTCCACACCCACGCCCACCCACACTCCATTGTGTGGCCATCCTCATCACAGGGTGTCCTGCCTGTCATTCAGAATCAGCCCCACCCTCCCCACACCCAGTCAGGAACCCGTAAAAACTGAACCTTCACAGAGTACCTACCATGTGTCCAGTACAGGCCATTTACTTAACATGCCTTATCTTTGTGAGCCAGGACTGTCCCCACCCTGTTATTAGGTAAACTGAGGCCCTAGGAAGAGAAAGGACTTGCCCCAGGCTCTTGAGACAGGCAAGGGTCAGAGCGCAGGGAAACCCATGTCTGTGGTGTCAGATCTACCTGGGCAGTCTGACTTGTCATGCCCAGCTCAGCCTCTTTCCTCTCAGTCCTTGTTGCTTCCTGTGCCTGAGCCCCTCTCACTGACACAGACCAGGGAGGTGGAGCTGTCGACGGGCATGAGCATTCTTCCTGCAGTAAACCTGGAGCGCCCCCTGCCGCCCCCCACACACGGGAAGCCTGACACCAGATCGAAGGAGCCCATGCACTCAGCATGTCTTTTCCAAACAAACGTGTGAAGAGACGTGTGAACTGGCATCAGCTGCATCAGAGTCCCAAAGCATCAGCTTCGCGAGACCTTCGGTGGTACTGATAAGGAAACCAACTCCAGAGAGACCTGCCAAGGGTCCCACAGTGAGCTGCTTCGAGCTCCTCTGTCCTTGCTGTTCCATAGCTGGGATGCTATGCACAGCCCATCTCAGCCTCACTCTGTACTCCCTGCCTAGCCTGGCGCCCGGAATCTGCTCTGCCTCTCTGTTCTGGGTCAGTTTCCCCACATGGAAAATGGCAGGCAGTGTGCTCAACCTCTTGGGTGTCATCAGGGTTACAGTTGGGATGGGCCCTATGGCACAGCTCACAGGGTCTCTCTGTACAGTCCCTTGTCGGAAGCCCGCAGCAATGCAATATGGGGTTTCTAGTGGCACGCAGAAGGTGCCCGCAGGGGGCGGGGTGTCACTAAACAGGGAGGAGACCAAAATTAAGACCAACTGCTTTGGCCAGCCAGTGCTGGATTTGCTGGTGCACGGCTGTGGTTATCAGGCTGGGTGCAGGGCATCTTGGGTAGTAGCAGATTGACCCTTCCATTTTACAGGGAGGCAGCCAGACAGGTGTGCCCTCTGACAGGCTGGGTGACTGACTGCCAGCCTGCCTGGTGCTGCCCAGGGCCCGTTTCCGGAGGAAAGACAGCTCTGCCCTCCCTTGTCATACTGCCTGAGACTCACGAGGGGCTCGAGGCCTGGAGCTCCTGACTGAGACATCTAGTCAAATCTGAGTTTTCTGTCTCATTTATTTTTTCCTCACCGCAGGCCTATGTGATGAATGAGATTGCAGATACAGGGGGATGGGCCCCGCCTCCAGCGGCTGGATCCTCTTGGGGCCCTGCAAAGGGGTCACAGACTTTCTCTGCTCCCGACTCCTCCCCAGCTCCCTCCTTGTGTTAGCGGAGGGACAGGGAGGCTTGAGTGCATCTGATAATAGAGCCAACTCGTGCACCCAGGGATGGGATACCATGTGCCAAGTGGGCCCGTTTGGACCGTGCTCTGCTGACCCCTCGCTCGTGCCCTCTCACTGTAAGGGTTCTGTGACTGGAAGACATCATTCAAAGCCCTTTCATGTGTAGATGGCTGTGTAGACTGAGGCAGGGAACCTCCACTGTATCCCCAGGTCTCCCAAGACCCCCGGGGCTTCCTCTTCCCAGATAAAGATGCTGCCTCCTGACAAGGCTAAGACTGGCAGGTCTGCCCGAGTCTTGAGTCATAAGCACCCCTGCTATGTACAGGGAATTAGGCTAGGCACCAGAGACATGACCTGGCTTCATTTGCCCTCAGCTGGTGGATGAGACATTGTGAGAAATAAGAGTGACCAGGATGTAGACAAGGCAAGGAGAGACAGGTTGCTGTGTGACCCAAAACAGATATCTTGCCCTCTCTGGGCCTCAGTCTGTCTATTCATAGAAAGTATGTCTGTTTAACACAGCAGGACCTTGAGCCTTGTGTCTTATTTACCTGCCACTGATAACTCTTCTGTGAATTGGCTTTGTTTTATGGCCCAGCACCCTCCACCCCCCAGCTGTAGGACTTTAGTCAGGCCATCTCCTTATGGAGTTGGCAGGCTCCTCTGCCCATGTCCCATGTGGCCCAAGCATCCAGGAAGTGAAGCTGCTGTTGTCCTTACAGGGGAAACTGAGGCTCAAAGAGGCCACCTGTGCCCAGAGCAGCAGATCCAGGCCTCAGACCTGGTGACAGCAGCTGTCGAAGCCAGGGTCCCTCGCTCTCTTTCTAACAGGCAAGGCTGGGTCCCGCCGTTCTTCCTGCTCCTGTGGGTGGCAGCAGGGAGACAGGGTTGGCTGTGCCGAGCTGGACACTGAACCTCAACCGCAGTGCCCGCATGCCAGATTGCCAGGGCTCCGGGAGTTGGAGGACATGACCTTGGAGGACGAGGCTTCCTGGACCCAGGCACCTGCCATCTGTTGCCAAGGCAACACATCTGTTCCACGCCCCCTATGACCCCGCAGGGTGGGGGGCTTCAGCATGTGCAGGCCGGCCTGTCCTTGGCAGCCGTCAAGTGGTCCTCACACCCATTCCTCCAGCCATCTGCCTCAAAGATCCGAGTCCACCAAGACCATCCCCCAATACAGCCACAAAGGTCCAGACTGTGGATGGGGACAGTGAGGCATGGAGCTGGGGAGCGACTGAGGACACTGGCTTGAGCTCAGCCAGCCCCAATGCCTGGAGAAGGGGCCGAAGCTAATGTAACCTTGCTTCCCACAGCTGTGGCCCCTCCATTTTGGCCCCCCGAGCTCTCCAGAGCCAGCTGCAAGGTGGGGGGGCTCCCAGATGCGGGAGTCACGCGGCCTTTTGGACTAGAGGCATGTGAGACATGGATGTCAAGTTCAGGATGTCCCACCTCTCCAAGCCCTGTCTCTCAAAGCTGAAAAGAGCCATGTTCTGGGAGCTGCTTTCGGCACTCTGCACTGCTGTGCGGCCCAGGAGAGTGGCTTGCCCTCTCTGGGCCCAGGTCTCTCTGCTACTTCTGAGGTTTGATCTCCAGTCCTATCCTTGATTCCCATGGCTTTTAACATGGCTCTGGGAAGTCTTTCTGCTTACATACCTCACATCCACAAATCTCCAACCTCGCTGGGGAAGGGTTGATGGGTGCTGCCTGACCTCTGCCCCAGCCAGCTGTTCCCCTGGAGTAGGGGCGGGGCTGCAGTGCAGGCAGGTCAGGTTCCAGTGTGAACCTTGGGTCCTTCATACACATTATAAAGGTCACTCAGCTCCGGCCCGGGCCCTCTATTTAGTTTTATTTAGTTTACATATATATATATTTTGGAGACGGTCTCATATAGCCCAGGCTGGCCTCCGGTTCACCACGTAGCCGAGGATGGCCTTGAATTCCTCATCTTCCTGCTTCTACTTTACGAATGCCGAGATTGCAGGCCTCCCACCACCATCCCTGGCTCCTCTGTCTAGTTTGAAAAAGAGATTCTAAAAATCTGGCTGCCATGATACAATTCAGTTTTTAAATACTACTAAGAATGAATGAAAAACCAATTACAAAGAAAAGGGGGGGAAAGGCCAGGCCAAGCTTTTTGTGAGCTGAAAAGGTCCCCAGGGTGAGTCCTTGGGAGAGCAGCCCTGGGGAGGACTTCTGGGCCTGGGGTGGGAGGACCGCCTGTGGAATCTGATTACCCTGCTGCCGTGAAATGGCAGGCTGGGGCCGCAGGGCGCCAGCGGTCGGTGCCGCCAGCGCTCGGAACCCAGCTCGCTCTGTCCCCGGGAGGCACAGATGGCTTTTTTTTTTTTTTTAAGCAGTGTCAGTATTGGCTTCTTTCTGCTCTGATGAATAGATAGATACTAAAGAGGCAGTGACATTATTTGAGATAACAGAGAGAGCAAAAAAGGGGTCAGCGCGGGAGAGAGAGAGAACAGCAGAGCCAGGAGATAAAGGGGAAGCCTGAGGGGTGGAGCACCTGGCTGGGGTCCCCCACCGACCTCATCGACGCCCCCCCCAGCCTGGCTCCCTGCTGGCCACGGAGCCCCTGGCCCTGGAGAGCCCCGGCCTGCCGCTGCGTGCTCCGGTCCCTCCTCCCGGGCCCCGCCCCCCATACTGCCTTTTCAATTCCATTCAATTAGGCCTCCCTGCTCAGAAGCTTGTCTCCTCTGATATCCAGGCTAACTGACGGGATTAGAGCTGTTTGTATAACACAGAGCCACTGCCGCCGGGGCCCAGGGACCTGGTTATTTATGGAGCGGCCAGGATACTATCCCCCTGGGACCTGCTTCCTCCAGAGGAGGGCTGGGGGCCCCTGTTCTCTGCCGCTGTCCTTCCCCATCTTGTAGTCTGAGGGACAGTGGGTGGGAAGGAAAGAAAAAGCCTAGATAGAAGACTTAAGTTCAACGCCCAGCTCTGCCACGTGCTGGTTGTGTGACCCTGGGCGCGAGCAGCATCGTTTCTCTGAGCCTCCGACTAGGTCATCTTTGTGTGGGTTCGGTTTTCAAGATAAGGTTTCTTATGCATCTCAGGCTAGTCTTGAATTCATAGCTACCCCCCTGCCTCAGCTTCCAAGTGCTGAGATTAATGAGCCAGCCGCCCGGCTGAACCTGATTCTCCATCTGGAAACAGTTCAGCAGCTCAGCAGATGGCTGGGTGGATAGTGAGGTGCTGGGTGTGGCATCTGCCGAACTTGCACCATTCACTTGGCCTGCTCAGTGACACCTCTGCCAAGCGTTTACAGTGGCAGCAGTGCAGGAAGGACCCTTGGTGAAGTAATGGTGGACCTAGCCACCCCTACCCCTGGTCCGCCTGTAGGAAGTGTCCATCCCAGTGCAGGGGATGACAGTGCGGAATCTCTTGGGTGCTGCATGGGTGCAGAGACAGAGAGAACAGGGTTAAACCAGCCGCCCCTGGCCCCTGCCCTCTTTTCCTGCCTCTCCTGGCCCCTGGTCTTCATTACCAGCCTCCCCTGGCCCCTTGGTCCTCATCATCAGACTAGCTCCAGGTCTCAGCCTCTTGCCTCCCCCCCATCACAGAGCCTTCCCACGAGTCCTCCCTACCTTCTGAAGTGGCCCTCCCCCTGGCTCCCTTCCTCTCCAAATTCTGCCATTCTGGGTTGGGGGTGCGGCAGTTCTGTCGTCAGCACCCAAGAGCAGGTGGGTAGCCACCTTGTTCATTTCTGTCTTACCCAAAGCCACGGGTGTGTGGCACGCAATAACTGCCTGAGGTTCTGAGACGACTGCAGAGATGAAGGAAGAAAGAGAGGGAGGGAGGATTTGAGGAAGTGGCTTCTCCTTGTTCATGGTGGCCACCCTGCTGGCTGTGAAGCCCATGGTCCTGAGCCTGCCCCTCAACCCTCCAAAGGGGCGTCTGGGTGTTGGCATGAGTGGGCTCAGGTCTTGGTCTGAAGGGTTGTGTTTGTCTCATACTCTCCGTCTACCCAAAGAGAAGGGAAGTTCTTCGCGGCCTCTCTCTCCCAGCATCCACAGCTGATACCCGGGCCAAGAAAGGCCCTCATGGGGTAGGGGAAGGCTGGGCTATTCATTGCACCACTGTCTTCACTGCATCCACCGTAGCTCAGCAGAGAAAGTCCCCAGGAAAGTGCAAGCATGGACAGTTATAAAAACCCAGGGTTGGGTCGGCAAGATGATAGAGTGGGTAAAAGCTTGCAGGGAAGGCGGGCAGTCTGAGCTCAGTTCCCAGACCCGCGTGATGGAGAGAGAACCAGCTCCTGAAAGTTGACCTCTGACCTTCACGCATTCACGGTGGGATGCACAGAACTGCACATATAGTATCCGTACACATTGTCACTCATATACATGTATATACATAGACAGTGAATAACGTAACTTGTTTTTAACCCGGTGTAATAAAAGTCAGCCACGTGTTGGGTTTGCTGGCGCACACTTGGAATCTTAGCACTGAGGAGGTTGAGGCAGAGGGATCGAAGGTGCCAGGTCATCTTGGGTTGGAGAGTCTCTCTAAAACAAAACAACACAATCCAGCCTCCACTTACCAGCTGAGTTTGCCTGTCCCAGCTGTGAACTTCTGGCCTTCTACCCTACAGCAGCTCTCAAGGGTGAGGTCTGTTACACACTGCAGAGTGGTGCTGGGCAATGGCAGCGACATCCGGCCAGGCAGGGCTGCAGCTGGCGTCAGGCCCAGGTCTCCGAGGTCAGACACCCGCCGACCGCCTGAGACTGGCTGTGTATCAGATAACACTTGGAGAAGTAGGAACTGCCCCTCGGGCTGCAGAGGGAAACTGAGTCTCTGAGTGGGCACAGCTGCGGGGAGGCAGCCTCCACCTGTGGTCTCTACCTCAGCTCCAGTCCCTGGGTTGTTTCACGGTTGGATTAGGTCCGTGGTTCTCAACCTGTGGGTCGCAACCCCTTTGGGATCAAATGAGCCGTTTGTGGGAGTAGCCTACGGCCACGGGAAAACAGATCTTTACAGTACGATTCATAACAGGAGCAAAATCACCATTATAAAGCGGCAATGAAAACGAGTTACGGTTAGGGGGAGGAACTGAACATGAGAAGGCCGCAGCATCAGGAAGGTTGAGAACCAGTGAATTAGATCGTGGGTGGGCAATCAGGGCTTCACATCAGTCGGACTGAGGGTGTTGAGCTTCTCAAGACCCCCTGCAAGTGGCACTGTGCTGGCTAGTTTTATGTCAACTTGACACAAGTGAGATTATCTGAAAGGAGGGAACCCTGATTGAGACAAAGTCTCCATAAGATCCAGCTACAGGGCATTTTCTTAAATATTTATTTATTTATTTATTTATTTATTTATTTATTTATTATGTATACAATATTCTTTCTGTTTGTATGCTTGAAGGCCAGAAGAGGGCACCAGGCCTCATTACAGATGGTTGTGAGCCACCATGTGGTTGCTGGGAATTGAACTCAGGACCTTTGGAAGAGCAGGCAATGCTCTTAACCACTGAGTCATTTCTCCAGCCCTACAGGGCATTTTCTTGATTATTGATTGATGAGGGTGGGTGGTACCATCCCTGGCCTGGTGGTCTTGGGTCCTATAACAAAGCAGGCTGAGCAAACTAGGAGGAGCAAGTCAGTGAGCAGCCCCCTCCATAGCCTCTGCATCAGCTCCTGCCTCCAGGTCCCTGCCCTGCTGAGTTCCTGCCCTGACTTCCTTTGATGTTGGACAGTGATGTGGAAGAGTGAGCTGAATTAACCCTTTCCTCCTCAAGTTGTTTTGATGGTGGTGTTCATAATAGCAACAGTGACCCTAAGACAGATCGGTGCCAGTTTAGTGGGGTGCTGCCGTGATGGCACTGAAGGTGTTTGGGGAGGACTGTGTGTGGAAGGACATGGGGATGGAAAAGCCAGTGAGTGCTGAGAGCTCACAGGCTGCTCTGTGGGGCCTGGGAGGAGACTGCTGGGAACAGTACAGCTGATATGGCCCCCAAAGGGAGTGACGCTGTTAGGAGGTGTGGCCTTGTTGGAGGAAGTCTGTCACTGTGGCAGTGGGCTTTGAGGTCCCTTTTGCTCAAGCTTCCCTCAGTGTGACACTCAGATCACGTCCTGTTGCCTGCAAGATGTAAGACTCTGTTCCTTTTCCAGCATGTCTGCCTGCATGCCTCTATGTCTCACCTAGATACATAGATGATAATGTGTATCGGTCCTAGGTAATAATGGACTGAACCTCTGAAACCGTATGTGAACCACCACCACTAAATGCTTTCCTTTGTAAGAGTTGCCATGGTCACGGTGCCTCTTCACAGCAATGGAAAACCCAACTAAGACCTTATGAAGTTTCAGAGAGAAGTTTAAAGACCACTCTTTTGAGTTGAGATTCTGTGGTGTCTGATTGGCTGGGACTGACGAATCAGCTATGATTAACAAAAGACTAGAATCACTAAAATAAAACCTTTGCTTTTCTGGGATAATGGATGCAGTCAGCCAGAGATAAGAAATTATTGGTGATCAAGAAGAGACCAGCATCGCTGAAGTGAAGTCTCCTGGGAAATGTGTCCTCAGGGCCAGCACACAGAGCTGGGGTCCAGAGGCAGCCAAGGTTGCCTCGTGATGGCAGCTGAACTTGGTAGTGCAAGAGTCACCAGGTGGTGCTGGCTTTGAAGGCCTGCAGGGGTCATGGAGAGCAGCTGAGGCTTGGCACTGTGTGGCAGGGCTGGAGTCCCTGAAGAGAGCCCAGGAGAGGCTGTTGGTAAAACTGCAGCTCAGTTGCAGCAGAGACCCCAGCATTTTGGAGACGCCAGTACCATGGGATGGGCACCAAGAACAGCAGCAGTGGAGTGGAGCCAGCCTGAGCCTGGAAGACAAGCTGTGTGCTGCGGAGGGCGGAGCCAGAGAAGTGACCCAAGCCCTTTGGAGGAGTCCAGAAGATGGGGAGTGGATCCCAGATACTCTTGAACATTGAATTATTTATGTAGTTGGAGTTTGTTTTGGCTTTGCTCAGATTGTGAGTGGTTCTTTCCTCTTAAAGTGAGAAAATATTTAATTAAGTATTTATTTTTTCAGGTTAAAGATGCCCACATTTGGGAGACTTTTTTAAAAAGACTTTGGATTTTTAAAACAGACTATTTTATCTTATTTATTTTTAATTAATTAATTTAAAAAACCTATCTTTTCTCATTATACATACCAATCCCAGTTCCCACTCTCTCCCCTCATCCCACTTTCTCCACCCTCCCCCTCATTACCCCCCAGACTGACTATTTTAAAGAGACTGAATTGTTAAGTGTTTGAGTTTTTAGAGAGTGTAGGACTTTAAAAATTGATATTAATGTGTGATCTTGGGGAAGAACAAAAAAGGAAAGGCTACGGCTTAACAGGGATGTGTTTGTGTCAAGCTGGTTTTCTGTCAACACAAGCTAGAGTTATCCGAAAGGAAGGAACCGCACTGAGAACACGCTTCCATAAGATCAGGCTGTAAGGCATTTTCTTAATCAGTGATTGATGGGGGAGGGCCCAGCTCATTGTGAATGGGGCCATCCTTGGGTCCTGGGTTCTATAAGAAAGCAGGCCGTGCAAGCCATGGGAAGAAGCCAGAAAGCAGCACCCTCCAAGGCCTCTGCATCGGCTCCTGCCTCCAGGATCCTGCCCTGACTTCCTTCAATGGTGAACAGTGGTGTGGAGGTGTGAACCAAGTAAACTCCTCCCCAGGCCCCAGGTAGTTTTGGTCATGGTGTCCCATCACAGCAATAGAAGCCCTGACTAAGACAGGCACAGTCCCTGCTGGTGAGGGAGTTACCATCCGATTGGGAGGACAACACATATATAAAGAGTACCAAGAATCCAGTGTAGGGCTGGAGAGATGGCTCAGAGGGTAAGACCACTGGCTGCTCTTCCAGAGGTCCTGAGTTCAATTCCCAGCAACCACATGGTGGCTCACAACCATCTGTAATGTAATGAGACCTGGTGCCTTCCTTGCCAGCAGTACATTGTATGCTTAATAAATAAATAAATCTTTAAAAAAAAAAAAAGAATCCAATGTAGCATCAGGGATGTACAGGGCTGATACAGCCACGGAGGGGTCAGGGTGTGGATCTGTGGAAGAGGATCTGTGATAATCTCTATGGTTACGATGACAGAGGGACAAAGCTGCCCGCCAGCTGGTGACGGAACACAAGCCCAGGCTCTGGGATCCAAGAGAGGTCACTGTCCCTCAGCCTCTTGGAAGGGCATGCATGGACTGGGAGCTGAGGGCTGAGTGAGACGTGGCCACACCCCATGAACTCAGAGCTAGGTAAACAAATAGCAGTGAGACAGAGCTGTGCGCTCTGACTTCTCAAGGGAGCCCAAGGAGAGAGGGGTGATTGTTCAGCCTGTAGTGGCTACAGGGATGCAGAGGGGGCAGGGAGAGGGCATCCTGAATGTGGCATCTGGATGTTTTGTTTTTTAAGACAGAGTCTCAGTAGCCCAGGTTAGCTTCAAGCTCAGTCTATAGCTAATGATGACCGTAAACTCCTGACTCTCTTGTCTCTGCTTCCCAAATGCTGGAATAACAGGTGTTCGCCAGCATGCCTGGTTTATGTGCTGCCGGGGATTGAACCTACAGCTTCATTCATGCCAGGCAGATACTCTGCCAGTTGAGCTGCCAGCCCCTGGGTGAAGGAGGACATGCTAGGCAGCAGAGGTCCCCCATGCAAACAGTCCAGCACGCGGTGGTTCACATGGAGCTTGCAGTGTGTGCTGGAGGATCTGGACCAAGCAAAAGTTCCGGGGCCTGGGGGAGCCTGCATGAGCGGTGGAGGAGAGCAGGGTCACGGCCTCAGAAAGTTCTCTGGTGGAAAGAGGGATGGGAAGAGGTGAGGGCAATGGGTATTGAAGTCACAGACATTGGCAGGGACACCAGGGGGAACATACGGAGGTGTCAGAGCTGCTAAAGGGGCCTCTCAGCTTTAGGGTTCAGATCGTCTGCCCTGTCCAGAGAGTGAATGAATATATTGGCTTTTTTTTTTTAAATATTTATTTATTTAGTTACTTATTATGTATACAATATTCTGTCTGTGTGTATGTCTGCAGGCCAGAAGAGGGTGTCAGACATCATTACAGATGGTTGTGAGCCACCATGTGGTTGCCGGGAATTGAACTCAGGACCTTTGGAAGAGCAGGCAATGCTCTTAACCACTGAGCCATCTCTCCAGCCCCTGAATATATTGGCTTTTAGCACTTCTCCTGCCAGGGGCTCTTTGGCAAACAAACCCTGTGTGTAATAATAATAATAATAAAAGCCAGCTGGCAGAATTTTTCAGTCTAGAGGCTGGCCCTCGTCCCCTCAGGTACCACTGGCTCCTTTCTTGTTGGCTTCTAGCAGTAGCCGTGGATGGCCCCTGGGTCTTCCCTGTGCAGCACAATGCCCGCACTGCATCTTGGGAGTCTTTTCATAGGACACCAGTCCCTGGGTTAGAACACACTCCAAACCTTATCTAACCTGAATACATCTACAAAGACTTGAGTTTTTTAATAAAACCACACCATAGGGCCCTGGGGGCTGGACCCTTCCAGTCCTTTTGGCAGGACACAGTTTCTTCTCGCCCTCCCGGCAGGGAAGTTTCCAGGTTGTTGGCACCTTCAGCACTCAGGGAGCCAGGGGACAAGCACTGCTGGAGAAACCCAAGTTCAGGTACTTCTCCTCGTGACCTCAGAGTGTTTTACCCAGAGCAGCAGCTGGAGTCCACGTGGCACTGGGGCAGGGCAGGTCCCCTGGGCATGCCTCTCCCTGGGGCTGCACTCGGGATGAAGCGTGCTGATATCAGCACATGCCTGCCACCTTCCTTCCCAGCAGATCTCAACCGCCAGTGACTGTCACTCCTAGCTCTCGTCCCGGATTTTATTGACAGTTTCGTTGTCACCCCCAAAATCTTTTTCTCTCAGTTGGCATTTTCATCAGGCGAGGCTGGGTGGGCGGAAGAGGCAGAGCTGGCTTTTGGGAACTGACGGTGTCAGTGCCCCTGGCCTGGGGTCAGCAGAGAAAGAGGACCACACATGGCATCCCCTTACCCAAGAGCAAAGAACAAAAGGCAGGGGGTGGGGTGTGCCCTGTGGAGCTCCAGACTCCACAGATTTCCAAGTCCTCAGCCCTCCCAGTTGATATGTAGGAGGCAAGGTGATCGCGTGAGGACATGGGCCATGGCACCAGACCCACCCAGGGGTATTTCTCAGCTTGGTGCTGGGCGCTTGAGGACATATCTTTCTCCTGTGGTGCCTCAACATACCCATCTACCAAGTGGGAGTAAACAGTACTTCCATTGGCTGAGGCCAAATCTAGGCCAAGCATTGTCATCCTGTTCAGGCCACCCGAACCCGGGAAAGGCTGGTCCATCACCGTCAGTGTATTAGTGGTGGGGACCAGTGTACTGGTCAGGGGACCAGAGAAGGGGCAACAACTGGATTTGAACTCGGCCGTGATATTCCTGGTCATACGCCTGTGCTGTAGGGCAAAGGTAATAGAGTGTCTGCACACGGAGAAAATCATGCTGCTGTGCTGAGCAGCCAGGACCAGGCTCTATGGTAGCCACTCGATGCTGAGGGCCCAATGGAAATCACTCTCGTGTTACGGGATGGCACAGGGGCATCCTCGGGCATGAGATGGTCTTGGGGCTTGCTCCAAGGTTGAGGAACCCCCTTAGGGGTTGTCTCTCTTTGAAGCGGGACCCCACAGTGTCCTCTCCCTTGTCCCAGCAGGATTGGGTCACTTCGAGGTGCTGCAGCTGTGCAATCAGAAAACAAAGACCCGAAGCTGCGTCTGGTTCAGGGCCACCCAGGCAGCCGCGGGTGCCAAGTGCTTGAGTTCTGCAGTGGCTGCTCACCGAGTCGCGGTTCATGATCTGTACAGTGGGGGAAGCAGAAATTCCTCTCAGGGGCTCAAGAGGTCACCCTGCATGGGGAGGAAGTCGTAATTCAGTATCTAGAAAATTCCTTACAGAGCTCAGACTCCAAACCCCTCTGTGGTGTGGATGAGGGAACTGAGGCCCTGGGGCGAGAAGAAAGGAGAAACTCCTGCCCCAGCTTCTGGACTCCTGGCCCAGCATCATCCTCCGCCACCTTCTCACCCTCCTCCCTGCACCTCTGACCCCTGTGGCTTCGGGAGCCGGAGCCCCAGGCCTGCCGCGAGGAGTGCCATTCTCCCTCTCCCTGGCACACTGAAGGTTTTGAAAGTTAAAGTGTTACCGTCGGCTTTGTTGTTGCCTAACTACGACAGACAAATTGAGAACGAGTTGTCAAAATGTCAACGCACAACAAATCAACATGCGAAACGAGTCCCGGCGCTCCGCGGTGTATAATTAAACAAAAAATCCCTTTTAGAAATTTCAGCGAACGCCGGTTCCACTTTATATTTGTCTGTGTGATTAATAAAGGCAGCTAATTTTCAGACTCCAGAACAGCTAGAAAATAGCTCCTAATTACATATTAGGTTCCTGGCGGCCCCCGCTGTGCTCCGCCGGCATTGGTGGGCCCAAGAATTTGGCAGAGCCTTAATTGCATTCTGAGCGTCATCTAATTTTAGTTAAATGTAATGTAATCAGCAGCAGATGTCTGAAATAAAATATGAATTATGAATATGATGAAATTTCATTCTTGAATAAAAAAGTAATTTGCTATTTAGTTCATTAACGTCTTCGAGGTTTATTAGAGCAGGTAGTGGGCCTGGCCTGCTTGTGGATGAACTGATATCTGGGACACCCCCACCCCGGACAGGAAGCTTCATCTGGACACACCCTGTTGTAAAGAGTGAGTATGGGACCCTGAGTTCACATCCCGGTGAGACAGAGTTTAGGGATAAGGGGAAGCCTCTGGTGTCCTGTGACCCCAGCCCCAGTCTCCCTTCTGAGATGGGTACCACAGAAGGCTACCTCCAAGTGACACCATGTGAAGCCGGGATTAGTGTCTCCATCTCTGACTGAGGGTCCAGGCTCTGACTCTTACTGAGGTCTGTGTGATTGTGAGCCAGGACCTCAGTTTCCCTTTCCATAAAGTGGGATCATCAAAGCATCTACTGGACACCCCAAATGCACCCAGCGATTAGCAAAGCCTGGTGCCGCCTGCCCTCGGGGATGTTTTCGCTAGGCAGAGCAGTGTGAACATTGCTATAAAATACCTGCTTTCTTTGTTTGTGGGGCAGCCTGTGACCCGGGGATTGCAAATTCTGTATTATCTTTCACCCACGGCACAGAGAAACGAAGCAACCTACCTACAGACACACAGCTAGACATTGTCAAAATTGGGATTTGATTCCCGTACAGTTCACCGCAGTGCTTCCTGCCACATTCAGGGGGGCACCCCACATTTCAAGGGGACCCCACATGCTGAGGGGACCCCTTCCCACCACATTTCAGGGACCCCACATTCCGAGGGTACCTCAGGATCTGTTCCCGCCACATTCCGAGGGGACCCCAGGAGCTGAGCTGATAGGGGTGCTGGGCTAAGGATTCCAGATAGGCTTATCTGGGTGAGGCAGAGGAAAGTAACAGATCGGCGGGAAGCTAGGGCAAACGGTGGAGTCTGCCTCCTGAAGCTGCCCTGGGCAGGTTGGGAGACACAGCTGCCTCTCTCTCCTCTGTTCACACCAACCAATAATTCCCTGCAATTATCTGGAAGAGATTAATTAGCAAAGTGCACCATATTGACTCAAGGTTGGCCTCAGAGATCGATAACTTGGGAGAGTCTCCAGGGGGGCAGAGAAAGAAACAGAATTGGAAATGGGGGAGGTGTGTCCACTCCAGACTGCTAAGCCTCTGTCTGAGACCCCTGGCTTCGCCTGGCTGCCGGGTAGCTCTAAGCACATCTCTTGCCTCAGTTTCCCCATATATAAAATGGGTCAGCAGCTCTAAGCATCTTCGGCCCTTTCATGCCCTATTCACAGTTCAGGGAAACCTGAATTCCTGCCAAGAGGACTCTGAATGGTTAATGTGGTTGGTTGGAGACAGGATTTGACTACAGCCTAGGCGGTCTTTAACTGATAATACTCGTCCTTCAGTATTCCCCAACGGTCTGACAGAGCGGGCTCCGTGGGCATGTAAGGTACTCAGGTATTGCCATTATGGTAGAAGCTGAAGCCAGGTCAGATGGGGCAGAAATGGAGCTGCCAAAGCTAGGAAGATCCAGAGTCACCAGGGTGTGGGTGCCACCAAGCTGCAATCTCAAAGGACACATCTGCCAGGGATACTACACTGAGACCCCGAATGTGGCACTGTGGGACAGGGATACCCAAATCCCTCCTCCTACCCCTAGCCTCCCATCAGGTAGCCTGCCTGGATGACAGAGGGTCCGGGAGTGCCCTGGAGCCACCGTGAAGGTTGTCTTCCTGGGGTCCAGAGCTGACCAGGAGGTGGGTGGTAAGAAGAAACCTACCACAGACTGGGATCACAGTGGCACAGGTGTGTAATCTCAGTACTCCATGCTGTCAGGAGGATCATGAGCTCAAGGGGAGTCTGAGCAGAGTAAGACATAGTAAGACCCTGTCTCAAAAAACAAGACCTAAAGTAAGCAGGAAAAACAAACAAACAAACAAAAAAAACCATAGCTCCTGTTGGCAAGAATGGAGGTATTTTGTGGGAGAGGCTTCTGAGTGGGAGTGGGCTTCAGTACCTAAACAGGTCCAGGCCTCACGTGGTGTTGCTGATCCTTGGGTCTCTCAAACAAGCCCTCCAGCACTAACTCCCACCTAGCTCCACCCCAGGCGGATAGCCCTGGCTCTGAGATTAAACCAGGCTATCCCAGTAACATACTGAGCACAATAGGTCTGTGCAGAGTACCAACTCTGCCTGGCCCATCTGCTTTCCCAGCCTCTGTCACATTGCCCCATCCGACAGCCCTGCCGTATTCGAGGGCTAAACTGCAGGGAAATTGAGGGCCATTTGTCCAGCTGTGTAGAGGATCTGAGCATCTATGGGCTGCGAGACAAATCTGAACCCTAGGCCTGCAGGGTCTCCAGTGTCTTGAAGCTTTAGCTATGAAGTATTCGTGGGGTGGGGGTCCGGGTGCCTGCCAGCTGCAGACAAAGAGTACTCTGCTATATTTGCAGCCTGGGACCCAGGGAACTGCCCTCAGGACGGGGTGTTGGTGTGTGAGCAAGGCCACAGCATACAAGCAGCGCTCAGTCCAGGTCATGGGGAGGGCACAGAGGGATCTAAGAAGGTGGACTTCGTGAGTTCCCTGCCCCTCATCTCCCCTCCCAGGATCACCCCATCTAACTGTGCACTCCCACCAAAGCCAGAGGGTGCCTACCGGCCACCCCTTGGCCACTAGTAGACCCGGGTCAGCTGCCTGTCCCTCCTCTATTCATCAAGGGCATGACAGCTGAAATTCATTTGAAGATGAAGAAAGTGCCCACTAATCCGTTCTGCAAGACATTGATAGACTCGCTGCTCGGGGAAGCTCGCACAGCAGTAATGAAATTAGGCTAAAACTGCCGGCGGATCGCAGGTAATTGCCCTTGTCTGTCACGAGGAATAACATCTCCCAAATCCAACAAAATGATTGTTCCACTTGCAGGGATTTCTGTTTTAAAAGAATAAAAGAAAAGCCAGGGAGGTGAGGCCCATGCAGGGGCTGGAGAAACCACTGCCTGGGGTGAAATGAACGTCTATCTGCTAACCATTGCGCCACCCAGCCTGAGCTGGAGGCATCCAGAGGAGGGAGGAGGCTTGGTGACCGTCCCCAGAGAGTCTTCCCGGGGCTCCGCCCCTCTAAGTCTTATTTCCCCTAGGATTCTGCCCTACCCCCACCAGTGGTGGCCTCGTGTAGAAAATGGGGAACAGAGAAGTCTTGGGGGTCAGAGCTGCAGATTTGACAACTCTGGGTTTTGACAAGACAGACTCTGAATGTGGGGACTGTGGGGCTTGTGTGGGAGTGACATTCGCTTGTTATTGAGACATCACTTCTCCATATGACAGAAGGGACTCTGTGTGTTGGGAGGCGGTGACTTATGTCTCCCCAAGTCTTGCCCTGGAGAGCGTGTAGGGACCATACGTCTCCCAGACTGTGGGCAGGAGAGAAGGATCTGGCTGTGTTCTCTAGCGCATGTGTCCTGGAGTGTTTGATGTCAGTAGACATTTGAATGTCAGAGACGTTCACGGGTTAGCTAAAGTGCAGGTATGATGTCAGTAGCATCGGATGATGTCAGGGAACACCTGAATGTCAGCATCAGGCTGTGCTTTGTCTGATGACTGTGGCCCAGAAAGCTTGCATGGACCCAAATAGGTAGCGAGAAAGTCAACATTACAGGCTGCTACAGCAGAGTTCAGAGGCTAAAAGAGTCCTCCTCTTCCTTCTCCTCCTTCTCCTCATCCTCCTCCTCCTGCCCCTTCCTCTTCCTCCCCTTCTCCTTTTTAACATACAGTACGAATGCTTTATTAGCCAGTTGTGGCTTATGGGCCAAATGGTGGATATCCAGGACCAAGCAGGGAATTCAGCACAGCCTCTGAGCCTCCCTTTCTGACTCCAATATGGCGGACACTTCACCCTCTCACACGGGGCCTTTCACAGTGTGGATGATGGCTTGGCTGGTGTGGTCCATGAATTCCTTCCCTACAAACCAGTCCTACCCAGCTCTTTGGTTACCCTGGCCAGCTTAAGGGGTTGGCCCGGGGTGCTATGGTGCGTGCAGAAACTCCACGAGCTTCTGGCCTGCTCACCAGGGACCATTAGTGTCATGAATCAGCCCTGCACGTATGGAGTCTTCATTCCTTTCCATCAACAGGAGTCTGGTGAGGAGTTAGTATACCCCCAAAACAGGGTCTGGCTGGGGGGCCAGGCTCAAGAAAGAGAACAGAATGAACCCACTGACAGCTCACATACCAGGGAAATGAGAATCCCATTGGTGGGAGACTTGGGCAAGAAGTTGGCTTCTGGAACCGCATCTCAAAGAAATGGAAGTATTTCTATTAGCGGTCTCAGCTAGTACTGGGTCTGAAGTGGGGCCGAAGCTCAGGTAATGTCAGACATGATGTGGCTTCTGATGAGGCAGGGCGATTTGTGAAGGTGTCCCTTCATCCATCTACGTTCATTCACACCCCAGCTGTCTGGAAGGACCGGGCTGGCTGAGGGACTCTCAAAGTGAATCCTCACACCTCTGGGGGCCCAGTTGCCTCTGTGCATCTGTGAGGCTACAGCTACTTTTGTAATATTGCAGACATTATTTGTCCTTCCTGTTATGTTTGATGTTTGAGTCAGTGATGGAAAGGTGATTGACAGACAATGCAGCCGGCCTCGGGAAGTCGGGTAGTGGGACCACGAAGCACTTGGAGATCAAGAGACATACGAGTTGAGAGTTTGGAGCCAGCCTGGACTACACAGTACAAACCTTTCTCAGTGGGAAAATCCTGCTGGCCTGCTAACGTGAGCTGAGTAACAGAGAAGTTACAACATTCATGTCTTTCACCCTGGTTGTGCTGGCTAGTTTTATGTCAACTTGACCCAAGCTAGAGTCATCTGAGAGGAAGGAACCTCCATTGAGAAAATGCCTCAATAATATCCAGCTGTAGGGCATTTTCTTCATCAGTGATTGAGGGGGAGGCCCAGCCCACTGTAGGTGGGGCCGTTCATGGGCTGCTGGTCCTGGGTTCTGTAAGAAACCAGGCTGAGCAAGCCATGAGGAGCAAGCCAGTAAGCAGCTCCCTCCATGGCCTCTGCATCAGCTCCTGCCTCCAGCTTCCTGCCCTGCTTGAGTTCCTGTTCTGACTTCCTTAATGATGGATTATGATTTGGAAGTGTAAACTAATAAGCCCCTTCCTCCTCAACTTGCTTTTTTTTTTTTTTTTTTTTTTTGGTTTTTCGAGACAGGGTTTCTCTGTGGCTTTGGAGCCTGTCCTGGAACTAGCTCTTGTAGACCAGGCTGGTCTCGAACTCACAGAGATCCGCCTGCCTCTGCCTCCCGAGTGCTGGGATTAAAGGCGTGCGCCACCATCGCCCGGCCTCAACTTGCTTTTTGATTGTGGTGTTTCATCACAGCAGTAGAGACCCTGACTAAGACATTAGTTGCTTAAGGAAGCCCTAGGTGAGAAGTGACCAAAGCTTCTCAGTGAACAACTTTCAAATAATTCCTTGAGGGGAAGCAGAAATTCCACTCTGTCCTCCGAAGCTGTAGAGAAAGCCTGCAGGCCCACGGGGGGCTTGCCCTCTTTGTCTCCCCTTCGCCACTCTACAATCACCAAGGGTGGAGCATAATAGTGCAAACATGTAGAGCAATCAGGCTGGCACCTCCATGTACCTGACAACTGCCTCTTTTGTCATCTGCCTGGCCCAGATCTCAGCTCCCCTCCTCGTCCACTCACTGACCCCCTTCTTCCCCGGCCAGGGCACCTACATCTACTTTGACTACGAGAAGTGGGGCCAGCGGAAGAAGGAAGGCTTCACCTTTGGGTACCGCTACCTGGAGGACCGGGACCTCCAGTGACACCGGCCCCCTCTACCTGACCCCTCCCCCCGCATGCTGATCCCCCTGCCCAGGTGAGGGCCCTGCCCTGGAAGACTGGGGGAGGCCCAAGGCCATGGGGCACCCTCCCCCCCAGGAGCAGGGAAAGGGCAGGGAGGTTTTCTCTTCCTCTCTGCCCTACCCTGGGGACCTGGGGGTGAGAGTTGCCCCCTCCTCCCCTCCACAGCCGTGAGGCCCACGCTTATGTTCAGACCCTGAGGAATGGGAACAACAGGTGGCCTACAGTGTGACAGATGCACAGCATCCAAGTGCTCTGCAGTGACACACACTTCATCGTAACTGAGAGTCTAGTGACTCTGCCCTGAGATGTATTCGAGGACCAAACCAGGGAAGGACAAGAAGTCTGAAATCGAGGTTGGAGATGATACAGCAAAAGAAAGAAGCTGAGTCAAGTGTCTGAAATGCTTCAAAATGGTCTGGAAGGATGTAGGAAATGGAATAGGGTTCTGTAAGAATGGGGACCAGTGAAGGCCAGCTTGGCACCCGGAAGTGTAGGTGTACGGGGAAAGCCACCATGGAACACACCAACTGAAAGCAATTAAAAAGAAGTCCGTGACGCTCAAAAAAAAAAAAAAAGAAATTCCACTCTGCTGGAGAAAAGGGGTGTGTTGTTGAGATGCCCTAGCCAGGGTTCCTTTCTGCCGGAGACACCATTGCCACTGAAAACAACAAATGACCTAGCCCTTCACGGCTGAATTTTGGGCAGTTATCCCGCCCCCCCCCCCATGAACAAAGTTGCTAGTGATAGCATTGGACTTGCCTGCCAAATCAGAATTTATTTATTTATTTATTTATTTATTTATTTATTATTTATTTATTTATTTATTTATTATGTATACAATATTCTGTCTGCAGGCCAGAAGAGGTCACCAGACCTCACTATAGATGGTTGTGAGCCACCATGTGGTTGCTGGGATTTGAACTCAGGACCTTTGGAAGAACAGGCAATGCTCTTAACCACTGACCCATCTCTCCAGCTCCCCAAATCAGAATCTTGAGAACTTGTATCAGCATGGTGGCTTTAGCATTCCTGCTCACTTCCCTACAGATGCAGGTGGTGGTATTAGTCAATGCAGATTCTCAAAACTGTTATATTGTGGCCTAGGAGGACAGCTCAGTGGGAAAAAGCACTTGTCACACAGCGTGGTGAGTGTGGTCCCCAGCACCAGTGTGGCAAAAAGAGAGAAGGGACTCCCACAGGCTGTCCTGGGACCACCACATGCCCCCTCAATAAGTGAAACGTAATTTAAAATTTTTAAATATTATTTTGTTGTGATGATATTTTGTTTGTGCTGTAACAAATAAAACATGAAGATCAGAGTCCAGTAAGTAGTAACTAGTAATACTAGTTAGCCAGAGAGGCCAGGCGGTGGTGGCGCACACCTTTAATCCCAGCACTTGGGAGACAGAGGTAGATGGATCTCTGTGAGTTCAAGGCCACCCGAGGCTACAAGAGATTGAATCTGTCTAAAAGAGAAACAGCTCACACAGAGGTGTTCCCAGAACTTGAGATCTCATACCTTTAATCCCAACACTAGGGAGGCAGAGACAGGAGGGAGATGACTGACAGAGAGAACATAAGGCGGAAGGAGACAAGAGCTTGGGGCATTCAGTCTGAGAACTTGTAGAGACAGGATAGCCCATTCCGTCTGAGAATTCATGGAGACAGGATCTTGCCCCCTTCGGTCTGAGGGTTCGGTAGAGGTAAAAAGTCTCTCTAGTGGCTGGCTCCTTTACTTCTCTGATCACTCAGCATTTACCCCCATATCCGGCTCTGGGATTTTATTATTAAGATCGATTAGAATTCTTGCTACGCCTTGTGAAATATATCAACGCATGGGAGAGCCATAGGCTTCGGTAAACAGTGTTTTCCTGATGACCAATGTCGTTCCGTTCTATATGCAAAACAGATCCAAGGGTTTGAATTGAGCAAGTGGCAGAGGCGAGAAGCATGGCTGCAGATGCCACCAGCCATTAAGAAGGGACGATTGGTGGGGTTTGGATTTAGCATCATAGAACCTGATGTCCTCCTCAGGCTGCGCACCTGGCTATGGCCTGGTCTCTTCCACTCCCCAGTCAAATCAGGGCGTCTCTCAGCTCCAATGAACAGTGGCTCCAGGGGTCCAGCTGCATTCCTTCAAACCAGTCACTAAAGGGAGAGGCAAAGAGAAAACCTGTGAATGACCCCATATCGCAGGGGCAGAGACTGGGCTGGGCCTCAGTTCAACTCTCGTAGAATCAGATGGGTGGTTATGTCTCCTACCCAGACATCTGGAGGCAGGTTGTTTGGCAAGCACAAAGCCATTCCCTGACCTCTTTGGCCTGGGAGGATGGGGGCCAGATCTGGACAAGGAGCAGTCGCTGGGCCTAGTGGGAGATGACCAGGGTGGTGGGCAGTAATGGATTTCAGGGCAAGCGGGTGGCGGCCGGGTGAAAGAGTTCGCCTGCCCGGGTCCCATAATGCCTCCCGCACCGGTCTGGCACGGGTAATTTACTGCCACCGACAATAACGTATTTCACTTCCCGTCGCCCCAGTGGAGATTAGTTGTGTTTGAAAGTGGCTGAGTACACAGTCAATTCCGCTTAAACGTTTGCACTCAGTCGAGCACAGATAATGCCCCCTCTGAACATGTGTCCAGCCTCCCGCAGCTCGGGGTGGGGCTGGGAGAGCGGGTAGGGGAGTCCCCACCCCAGGAAGAGGCTGCAGCTGCTACCAGTAGACACACAGGCAGTGTGGAGGGGAGGGACTCAGAACCTGGGAGCCACGCGGGGAGCTATGGCCTCCTTTATCCTTTAGATTGTGTTTTGAAAATGGCTTGACAGACACTTCCCTGAGACTGGCCCTGGGTGTCTGTGCCATCTTCAGATGCAGAGAGAGTTAAAAGCTAAGGCTGTTTTGTTTTCAAGATTTGTTTTATTTTTAATACCCCCTCGTGTGTGTGTGTGTGTATGTGTGTGTGTATGTGTGTGTGTGTGAGCTCACACAGGAGCACATGTGCTCCCGCTGATGCCTTCAGAGACGGGAGTTGCAGGAGCCCCTAGAGCTGGAGTTACAGGTGGTTGTGCTGAGCCAGATCAACCTCCAGTCCTTTTCTTTCTTTCTTTTCTTTCTTTCTTTCTTTCTTTCTTTCTTTCTTTCTTTCTTTCTTTCTTCCTTCCTTCCTTCCTTCCTTCCTTCCTTCCTTCCCCCCTCTTTTTTTCTTTTTTTTGGAGAGGGGAGTCTCGAGACAAGGTCTCTCTGTGTAGCCTCAACTGTCCTAGATCTTGCTCTGTAGAGCAGGCTGGCCTCAAACCCACAGCAATCCACCTGTCTCTGCCTCCTGAGTGCTGGGATTAAAGACATGTGCCACCACGGCCCCAGCTGTTTTTCTCTTATGAGACAAGGTCTTGCTGCGTGGCTCAGGCTAGCTTTGAACTCAGAATCTCCCCCTTCACCCGCTAAGTACAGAATTTATGGGTGAGTGACATCATGCCTTCCTCTGTGGTTGTATTTGATCTGAGATTCCCAGGAGACAGATTTTATTTCCGGCCTTTAGAAGAAAGAGACTGAAGGCTCCGAGAGGCTGGGGAACTTTTCCAAGGTAACACAGCTGGTCCCAGACGGGGCTAGAATTTGAACCTAGGGTTGACACGGTTACCGAGTCTTGGCTGATTCCTGGTGACTTTGACTCTGCAGCCTTGAGCCCTGGACTGAGCTGGGTCATCAGTTCAATTCAGCCATGACCCCTGGGTGCCCAGACACTGGCTCACATCACGGGTCCCACAGCAGGGCCAGGATGCCGTAGTCTCAGGCCTGGACTTTCTCTTACCCCTGACCAGTGGGGAGGAGTGGCCAGAGGTTGCAATGCCCCAGTCTTTCTTCTCCAGCCTGCCCTTGACACTCAAAGGCGAAGGACCAGGGTGTACCCAGACACCTACCTCCGGACCCCCACTTCTCCCACCACCGGCAGTGCCTGGGACTGGAAAGGCCTGACTAATGCACTCATGGGGACCCCAGGCTACCAGGGTCCATGTTCATCCTCAGAGAACCACTCTTGGGCCCACTTGCTGCATCTAGAGCAGACCTGTCTGTTCCTGGGAGGAAACACCTAGGGTGAGCTTCAAGAAGGACCCTCCGGACCTTGGAAATAGACTTGGGTGGCCAGAGAACCGGTTTCTAAATCCCCACCTCCCGAGTGTGGTCAATACTGTGCAGGCCTCTGGGCCCCTCTGAGCCTCCACCTGTAGGAAGGGGTTCACAGGACCTCCAAGATGAATACAGCCCTGGTACAAAGCCCTGTGCCACCTCCCTCAGAGGACTCCCCTTCTGTGTTATTCTCCCAAGGACTTCCCGGGCTTGGAGACCTTGCCAGTCTCTACATTCAGAACCCACTCTCACAGCCGTAGGATGAGTGAAGGACTCGCTGCCCACTGGGCACCCATACCATGCCCACCTGGGCTCGGCTCTCCTGCGTGTCACCCCACTGAAGACTTCAGGATCCTCAGTCACTCCTGCTTCCTCTCTTGAGGGAACACAAAGGCCCAGCAGAGAAGAGACCCGAGAAGACACATCCAAAGGAGGACACACCGGAATCCAGCCACACCTGGAGTCCCATGGAAGGGCTTAGACCTCAACTCTGGACCCATGGACTGGGAGGGCATGTGTATGACCTTGGGCATGGAGGTGTAGGTGGGGTATCTTACACTATGTGGGATAGCATGCCCATGGATGCTACAGGACAGTGTCTACTAGCACACAGCATCTACGCCCAGAGGACACTGGCAGATGACCCTGTTGACTGTAGCACAGAGTGGCACTGCCTCTTGACCACAGAGCACAGACAGAACAGCTTGGCTGTGTGGGAGTTACAGAAGCAGCCAGTGTCCTTCAGATATATTTATCTCACCGGGTACAGGACTCTCTCTGTGACATCTGCAAGGGACTATCCAGGTCTACACACGCGAACTCTTGTAGGATGCTGGGTGTTGGGATGTGTGACATGCTCCCCATGAACTACGCAGTCAATGTCACTTTTTAATCAGGGTCTGCCGGTAAGTGGTGCGTGTGAAAGCGTGTGTCGCTGTGTTTCTATAAAGGGTACCCATTTGCTAGTCTTCAGGACACCATCAGGATGACCTCTGTGTAACACAATTTGTTTCCATGACATCCTTGCGACTTCTGGGTGTGTGGCACCATTTATCAGTCTCTGTGACATCTGGTGACCCATATGCTTCTTTGTCTCTGTGACCCTGTCTGGGTGGCCGGTGAGTGGCATTGTAACACTGTCGCTATGTACTCCTGACACCACACAGTGACCTTAGGTGCCTAACTGGAGTTCTTCCTTTGTGGACCCCAGGCTAGACCCTGAGTCCTCACAGAGGCTAGTGACCACTGCCCATCCCCCTTGAATCTCTGTCCCAGTTCCTAGATAGTCCTCGAGAGAGACGGTCACCATAGAGATAGCATGCCTAGAGACGGCTGCAGGGTGGCCACTCTGGTCAGGTGGCCCTGCCATCTCTTTCCTACCCTCTCCTTTTTCCTCACCTGGACTCCGTCCCTACCACTCCTAACCCTAATGTCTCTCTGGGACCCCCTCAGTCTTCTATGTAGCCCTTCACTGCACTCCTGCACTGGGGAGATCTGGCACTGGGGTTCCATTCCAGCCCAGCTAAGCTCATGCCCCAAGCAAGCCACCTTCAGGGTCCCTCCCCAGGATGCCCATCCAAGGAACCCAGTGTCTTAAACTGTGGGTTGTGGGCTGTGAGCCAATACAAAGCTATGTATGGATGTGGGGGTACTGGACATTTAGCAACAATAAAAGGGTTTTGAACACACGATACCAAAATCCTAGCTCAGAGTCAAATGCATAATGAATCTTAGGTGCTCCTGGCAACCCTTGCAGTGTATGATGTCACACAGTCTTGGTTTTGAGCACTGCGCATGCCTCACACCATCCAACCCAAGGAATGCAGCCTAAAGCTCCTCAGGACTAGTAAGTGCTTGATGAGCAGAGTGCTCATTGTGCAAGCATGAGAGCCTGAGCCTGAATCCCCAGCAATCACAGAGAACTCATGCTCGCAATCCCAGCATGGGGAAGCAGAGACAGAGGAGCTCAGGGACTCGTCCAGGTTCAGGGAGAGACTCTGGCTAAATAACAACAACAGGAAGGGAGGAGCTGGAGAGATGGCTCAACAGGTAAAGGTGCCTTCTGCCAAGCCTGCTGACCAGAGTGCATTCCTTGGGATTCACGCAGCGGAAGGAGAAAAGCGACTGCATCAGGTTGTCCTCTGACCTCCATGTGTGTGCTGCGGCATGTGCGCGCATGCACACACACAATATAAATAAAAAAGGCTGTATTTTAAAAGGGAGGGCTAGTCATGGTGCTGCATACTTTAACCCTAGCGCTTGGGAGGTAGGGAGGCAAGTGGATTTCTATTGGTTTGGGGCCAGCCTGGTCTACTTAACAAGTTTCACACCAGCTGGGGCTTCATTTTGTGAGATCTTGTCTCAAACAAACAAAGCAAAAAGATGGAGAGTGATAGAGGAAGACACTTCACATCATCATCCATAACATCATCCTACACACACACACACACACACACACACACACATCAGCCTCCATCCTACACACACACACACACACACACCAACCTCCATTCTCCACACACCATGCATGTGAGCACTCATCTGGATGCCTTGAACACACCTACAAACCCCCTTACCTCAGATTCCAGATTATTGTATATTATGAATTAGATGTTTAAATTTGCTGTCCTTGTAGAAACACGATGGTTTAATCTCAGAGAGCAAACTTGTTCCCCATTCTTGTCCCTTGGCTTTGTAACTGTCAGAGTATCTTTAGGCTGAGTCATCTTTAAATATTTTTTATTAAGATAGCTGTTTGTAGCCAAATGCAGTGGTCTGGACCTGCAATCCCAACACCGGGAGGATCAGGAGTTCAAGGTCATCTCAGTAACCTAGGTAACTGAAAGTTAGAGGCCTTGGGTCACTAGGACATGATAAAACAGAGCTTCAGGTGTAGTGTAATACACACCTGTGATCCCTGAATTTGGGCAGTTGAGACAGGCAGATTACCACAAGTCTGGACCACAGAGTGAGTTCCAGGTCAAGCTGGGCTATGTAGCAAATTCTAGGCTAGCCTGAGGACAACAGAAAGACCCTGTCTTTAAAAATATATTTTTTTTTTATCAGAAATGAAAAAGGGGATATAGCACAGATTCAGAGGAAATACAGAGAATCATCAGGTCATATTTCAAAAACTTATACTCCACAAAATTAGAAAACTTAAAGGAAATGGACAACTTTCTGGATAAATATCATTTACCAAAATTAAAGAAAGACCAGATAAGCAAATTAAACAGACCTATAACTGCTGAAGAAATAGAAACAGTCATGAAAAGTCTCCCAACCAAAAAAAGGACTCAAATGGGTATCAGGATAATTATAGCCTCATAGAAAAAGTTTGGCAATGTTCCTTCTGTTTCTATTGTGTGGAATAATTTGAGAAGTATTGGTATTAGTTCTTTTTTGAAAATCTTGTAGAATTCTGAGCTGAAACCATCTGGTCCTGGGCTTTTTTTTGGTTGGGAGACTTTTGATGACTGTTTCTATTTCTTCAGCAGTTATAGGTCTGTTTAATTTGCTTATCTGGTCTTGATTTAATTTTGGTAAGTGATATTTATCCAGAAAGTTGTCCGTTTCCTTTAAGTTTTCCAATTTTGTGGAGTACGGGTTTTTAAAATATGACCTGATGATTCTCTGTATTTCCTGTTGTTATGTTCCCCTTTTCATTTCTGGTTTTGTTAATTTGGAAATTCTCTCTGCCTTTTGGTTAGTTTAGATAAAGATTTGTCTATTTTGTTGATTTTTTTGAAGAACTAACTCTTTGTCTCATTGATTCTTTGTATTGTTTTCTTTGTTTCTATTTTGTTGATTTCAGCCCTCAATTTGATTATTTCCTCCTGTCTAGTTCTCTTGGGTGAGTTTTCTTCTTTTTGTTCTAAAGTTTTCAAATGTTCTGTTAATTCACTAGTGTAGGATTTTTCCAACTTCTTTATGTAGGCATTTAGTGCTATGAACTTTCCTCTTAACACTGCTTTCATTGTGTCCCATAAATTTGAGTATATTGTGTATTCATTTTCATTGAATTTTAGGAAGTCTTTAATTTCTCCCTTTATTCCTTCCTTGACCCATTGATGATTCAGGTGAGCATTGCTTAATTTCCATGTGTGGGTTTTCTGGAATTAGTATTGCTGTTGATTTCTAGTATTAAACCATGGTGATCTGATAAGATACATGGGGCTATTTCAAATTTTTTTGTATTTGTTGAGGTTTGTTTTGTTACTGAGTATGTGGTCAATTTTTTGAGAAGTTTCCATGAGGTACTGAGAAGAAGGTATATTCTTTTTTGTTTGGATGGAATATTCTATAGATGTCTCTTAAGTCCATTTGAGTCATAACATCTGTTAGTTCCCTTATTTCTCTGTTCACTTTTTGTCTGACTGACCTATCCAGTGTTGAGAGTGGGGTGTTGAACTCTCCCACTAATTAGTGTGTGTGGTTTAATGTATGATTTAAGCTTTGGAAGTGTTTCTTTTATACATGAGGGTGCCCTTGTATTTGGGGCATAGATGTTCAGTATTGAGATTTCCTCTTGATGTATTTTTCCTGTGACTAATATGAAATGTCCTTTTTTGTCTCTTTTGACTGATTTTAGTTTGAAATCTATTTTGTTAGATATTAGGATAACTACACCCACTTGTTTCTTAGGTCCATTTGATTGGAATACTTTTTCCCAACGCTTTACTCTGAGACAATGTCTGTCTTTGAGGTTGAGGTTTGTTTCTTGTATGCAGAAGAAGAATGGATTCTGTTTTCATATCCAATCTGTTAGCCTATGTCTTTTTATAGGTGAGTTGAGTCCATTTATATTAAGGGATATTAATGACCAGCGATTGCTATCTCCTGTTAATTTAAATTTAATTTTTATTGTTGGTGATGTTAATTTGTGCATTTTTCCATTCTTTGGGGTTTCCTGCTATGAGATCATCAATTATCTGTGTTTTTGTTGATGTAGCCCATCTTCCTTGGGTTGGAGTGTTCTTCTAGTATTTTGTGTAGGTCTGGGTTTGTAGTTAGGTATTGGTTAAATCTGGTTTTGTCATGGAATATCTTGTTTTGTCCTTCTATGGTGATGGAAAGTTTTGCTGGGTATAGTAGTCTGGGCTGTTATCCGTGGTCTCTTAACGTCTGTATAAGGCTTGACTTTCTGGCTTTCATTGTCTCCAATGAGAAGTCAGGAGTAATTCTGATAGGTCTGCCTTTATATCTTACTTGGCCTCTTTCCTTTGCAGCTCTTAATATTCAAAACATACTCTGTATGTTTAGTGTTTTGATTATTATGTGGTGAGGAGACTTTTTTTTTTTTGGTCCAGTCTGTTTGGTGTTCTATAAGCTTCTTGCATCTTCATAGGCATATCTTTCTTTAAGTTGGGAAAGTTTTCTTCTATGATTTTGTTAAATATATTTTCTGTGCTTTTGAGTTGAACTTCTCCTTCTTCTATACCTACTATTCTTAGGTTTGGTCTTTTCATGGTGTCCCATATTTCCTGGATATTTTGGGTTAAGCTTTTGTTAGATTTAATGTTTTCTTTGAATGATGAGTCTAGTTCCTCTATTGTATCTTCAATGCTTGGGATTCTCTCTTTCATCTCTTGTATTCTGCTGTTCATGCTTGTGTTTGTGGTTCCTGGTTGTTTTCTCATGATTTCTGTTTCTGTAATTCCCTCGGCTTGTGTTTTCTTTATTGTCTCTATTTCAGTTCTCAAGTCTTGAATAATTCTTTCATATGTTTGATTCCTTTTTTCGGTTTTCTTTAAGGGAATTGCTGATGTCTTCCAATTTTTTGTTTGTTTTTTCCTCCATTTCTTTGAATGAATTTCTCATTTCCTTTTTAAGAGTTTCAAACATTCTCCTGAAGTTATTTTTAGGTTATTTTCTTCTGCTTTATCTATATTTGGTTGTTCAAGTCTTGCTGTTGTGTGGTCTTTAGGTTTTACTGGTGTCGTGTTGCTCTTTGTGGTGTTGTGTGTGTTCTTACCTTTTCTACTCATCTTTTCCTCTAATAGGTATGGCTGGGGCTGCCTGTGACTGGTGATTAATCTTCTAGGTGCCAGTGAATCCAGGGCTTAGAATGTTGTTCCTTGTTCCTGGAGGTCGCTCAGTGCTCCCTGGCTTTGCTCCACTCCCTTGGAATTTGCTGTCTCAGGCCTGCTCTAGCCTAGGATGTCAGCTCAGACCTGTTTCTGTAAATGTCCCTGGTCTGGATCCATTCCTGCAGAGGTCTCTGGCTTAGCTGTAAAGGATCCTGGCTCCAATCTACTGTCATGGAGTTCCCAGGCTCCAGTGTGCCCAGACCCGCAATGAACCTGGCTCAGGCTTACTCCCTCAGAGGTCCCAGACTCACGCTCGGACCCACAGAGGTTTCTGATTCCTGCCTATTCCCTTTGATGAACCAGACCAATGCCTGGACCCACAGAAGTCCTGGCTCAGGTCTATTCCCTCTGAGGTCTCAGACTCATGCCTGGACCTGCAGAGATCTCTGGTTCCTGCCTAGTCCCTTGGAGGTCCCCAGTATGCTGGGATTTTTTAAAAATAAATTTCACAGTTTGTCATCAGCAAATGTTTGATTTGTATACCTATATACCTGGAAAGTTTCTTAGGAAAAAATGGATCATAAGCCCAAAAAGTTCGCCCTGTTCCAAAGGACAGAGAGGCCAGGAACAGCTCCAGGAGCCTGGAGTACTCCCTTGCCACGTGGCCTTAGAAACTGTGCTTGCATTCTCTGAGTAGAGACAGGACACGACCAGAGAAGGGGTCTTGGCATCTCGTCACTGCGTCTGGGACAGTTGGTTACTGTTCTGCTGTGGCATCAGCTCTTTAGTGCCGTGTGGTTGCAGCACCACTGTGACTGGATTGTGGTGGCACCTGCCATCTCTAGGCACAGATTGGGCCCAAGTGCCCCGGGTGATGCCCTTCCTGCAGACAGACCCTGACTTATTTCTCCATTGCAGACGAGGAACCAGCCTGGGGTGAGGGGCACTCAGCGGACAGTGACAGAGTTTAGCCCAATCCCAAACGCAGAGTGCCACACCCTCATCATCAGTAAGGATGGCAGGAATCACCCCTGGTACAGATGGGGAAACTGAGGATCTTGCCCACTTGATCCTGAATCTCCCTGTTTCTTGAATGTAAACACCATGATGGGGGTTATGAAAGATCTAGGCAGGCAGAGAGAGAACCCTCTGGGGACAAAGGGCCCCATGTAGCCACACAATGGTGACAATCGAAGCTGGATGACAGGCACTGGGTCTCTGGAGCAGCTTGGAGTCCACCTGCTGCTTCTTCCCTACAATAGGAAGCCTGTACTTCCCAGGGGGCACAATGGGCCCCTGTACTGGATGTCGTCCATCTTCTACCCTACTCTGGCAAAGAGATAGCATAGCAGCGGGTGCCTAGTCTGGGAGCCAGGGAATGGGATTTGAGGACAAGATTTGGGTGGGACATAGGCAGCTCACCTATCACCTACGTGGTATCATTTAGAAGGTCTTTCTTTCCTGGCCCAATCCTCTTACTGCCAGTGGCCTGGGCTGTGTCTAAATTAACCATACAACTAATTGTCCACTGTCTGCCTTTGGGCAAGCAATCTAAATATCTCAGTGCCTAAGTTTTTTCCAGTTGTAAATGGGCACGATAGCCCTTACCTGCCAGGTGTTCTATGAGACTCTAACGGGGAAGATGCATGAGGCTGCTGCAGTAATGACTAAAGGCTCTTTGGCTCCTGTCCAGGCTGCATAGGTGAATAAGTAGGTGGATGGGGGATGGGTGGATGGATGGGTGGATGGATGGATAGTGAAGCAGGGGATGGATGCACGGCAGGTGGGTGGATGGTGGGTAAATGGATGAGTGATTGGATGGATGGATGGATGGATGGATGGATGGATGGATGGATGGCATTGTAAGGTCTGAGTAGCCAATGCAAGGAGAGATCAGATGGCAGACGTCAGGGAAGTCTCCCAGGCTGCGGTAATGTGAGGTGAGCAGGCAAAGATTTTGCTGAGATCCTTAAAGACACATGGATATCTTTTAGGTCTGAGCCCCTCTTCCTGGGCTGGGTCCCCACTCAGAGCAAAGACTCTAAGCTCCTTGGAATAATTCCCAGGTTTGCTGCCACAGATCAAGGTGGAGCACTGAGCCTGCATCCCTTGTCTCTGTCAGTCATGGCCCTGGGTTTCCATCTCTACTGTGCCCCTCCTTAGGGCTGAAGTAATGTCTCAACTATCAAACCACAGTGGACATGCTTAATAGAATCACCAAAAAGTGCTTTTTAATTAAAAACAAGACGTTGGTGGCGCACGCCTTTAATCCCAGCACTCAGGAGGCAGGGGCAGGCAGATCTCTGTGAGTTCGAGGCCAGCCTGGTCTACAAGAGCTAGTTCCAGTACAGGAACCAAAAAAAGCTACGGAGAAACCCTGTCTCGAAAAATCAAAAAATAAAAATAAAATAAAATAAAATAAAAACAAGACGTTGGGGACAGGTTCATATTAATAATTCAGGGCCCTGGCATTGTAACCACCCATGGCTTCATTGCCCTTCGTGTGGGTCTCCCTGGTCTATGTTGTTAAAATTCAGAGGGAAAAGGGCCCAACTCTTCAGGAGCAACTGTTAACATTTACCACCTTGACTCTGATCTCCCTGACGTGGAGGTGGCGCATGCCTTTAATCCCTGCACTTGGGAGGCAGAGGCAGGTGGATCTCAGTGAGTTTGAGGCCAGCCTGGTCTACAGACAGCCAGGACTGTTACATAGACAAACCCCATCTCAAAAAGAAAATCAAGCAAGCAAACAAAAACAAAAAACAATCCCCCAAACAACTTAAGATACTCCTGAGATGTCTTGTTACAATCTAGTCTTCTGGCCTCTTCTGCTGTTGCGGATAGGAGTTACAGTGTGTGTAGAGGTGGCTGGGAGTGGGCAAGGTGGTGGTGGGGCTGGGTCATGTGACCTCAGTTTGGGATCCTAGATACTCTCCTACAATCTTGAGAGCCCATCATTTCAGATAAGTCAAGGCAGCAGCTCAAGCAGCTGGTCACATCAAAGCCACAGCCAAGAGTGGAGAGAGAGTAAAGTCACCCTGGCTGCTTGCATGCTCTCAGGCAGCCTGCTTCTCCCCTCTTGCACTGTCCAGGACCCCTTGCCTATGGAATGGTGCCACCCACAGTGACCTGGGTCTTTCTTTCTATACCAGCTAGCAATTTAGGCAATGCCCACCGGGCATACCCACAGGCCAACCTGTTCGAGACAATTCTTCACTAAGGCTCTTCCTGCCTGGCGTGTTGGCACATGCTGCCACCAACTCTGCATCCTCAACTGGGGGCGTCCTGAAAGTCAGAGCACTGTTTACTTTCCACTATGTCCCCAGCAGGGCCTGGACCGTTGTGGACTCTGAGCGAAGGGACAGGGCATGAGCATGGGGTGACAAAGAGGGCTCAGTGATATTCCTCAAGGCTCTATAGTGGCAGGTCCACTATCGCTTTTTGCTATGCCACATAGACCACATGGGTTTGGTGGGGTCACTTGAGACCTGGGATTACCCCGGTGGTTGCAGGGTGTGAGGAGGGGAAGCACACTGCCTACTCAAATAGCCTGGGATGTGCTGCACAGTTTTATGTCAACTTGACACAAGCTAGTCATCAAGAAGGAGGGAATCCCAATTCAGAAAATGCTTCCGTAAAAGGGCAAGCCTGTAGAGCATTTTTTGAATTAGTGACTGAAGGGTGAGGGCCCAGCCCTTTGTGGGTGGTACCATCACTGGGTTTCTATAAGAAAGGGGGCTGAGCAAACCATGGGGTGCAAACCAGTAAGCAGCACTCCTCCATGGCTCTGCATCTGCAGGTTGGTACCAAGTTTAATGGGGTGTTCCTGTGACAGACCTGACCGTGTTGTTTTGGGGAGGGTTGTGAAAGGACTTTGAACTTGGAGCTGGAAAAGCCACCTAGTGTTGAGAGCTTGGTGGGCTGTTCTGTAGGAGCTTGGAAGATGAGACTGTAGAGGGCAGTGCAGACAATGGAGGCCTGGCTCGTGAGGTGTCAGAGGGAAGCAAAGACGCTACTAGCCCTTTTCTGTGAAGGATCTGTGGTGTCTGGTCAGCTGGAGCTGAAGAATCGGCTGTGATTAACAAGAGACCAGAACTTCTAAAGTAAAACCTTTGCTTTTCTGGGATAATGGATGCGGGTCAGCCAGAAATAAGAGATTATCGGTGATAAAGAAGAGACCAGCATCACTGAGGTGAAGTCTCCTGGGAAGTGTGTCCTCAGAGTCAGCACACAGAAGCTGGGGTCCAGGAGGCAGCCGAGGTTGTACCTTGTACTGGCAGCAGAACTTGGTAGTGCAAGAATCACCCTGTGGTGCTGGCTTTGGAGAGCAGCTGAGGCTTGGCTGGTGTAGGAGGTCCTTCTGTATTTGTGTTGCTTTCATTGGTTAAATAAAGAAACTGCCTTGGCCTTTTGATAGGGCAAAATTTAGATAGGCGGGGAGGACAGAACTGAATTCTGGGAGGAAGAAGGCAGTATGGCAGACGCCATGAAGCTCCTACCTGAGACAGATGCTGGTTAGAATCTTTCCCAACCTTGTAGTGGACACAGATTAATAGAAATGGGTTAGATCAAGATGTGAGAGTTAGCCAATAAGAGGCTAGAGCTAATGGGCCAGGCAGTAATTAATACAATTTCTGTGTGGTTATTTCGGGGGTTAAGCTAGCCAGGTGGCAGGACGCGGCCCACTTCTCATACAACAGAGTGATGCCTCAACATGGTTGACTGACTCCACATAAAATCTGAGAGAGCTTCAAAAAGAATACAGAGTTTAACATAGGTTTTGCTGTTTGTTGGCAATGTGCCACAGAAAGTTTTTCCTGACTCAGCAGCCGTACCAAAAAAAAAAAAAAAAAAAAAAGCTGCGCAGCCGCCAGTACAAACACGAACTAATGGCATTTGTGGGCCCAAATGTTTCTATGCCCACTCGGGGTCAGGAGAAAAGTGGCTGAGACCATGCCTGTGATTCAGCACTCCCTGCCTGGGCAAGCGGCAGGATCAGGTTTACTAGGCATGCAAAAGCAGGAGAGCATGGTGGATTTCTGGATGTTTCCAGGATGTGCAATGCTCTGCATGGCAGATTTGGCTGCATGTGCTGCACGCTCATTTTCAGAATTAAAGTGCTGAGTGCGGCTCCTACCTGGCGGCCCCAGAGCTAGCAGAAATGGTACATCCACCATTTTGAAATTGGAGAAAGGTGGAGCCAACATCCAGAGCAGCTGCAACCAAGCTGCTCAGCATTTTAAAAGCTCTCAAGACAGTAGAGAATTAAAGACAATGCAATAGGACAGATTCAGACATAAAAGACCTCTAAATGAGTCACATTGTTAAATAAATATATGTAGGCTTGAGAGAGAAAAAAATAAAGAGTATAGAAAGTCATAAAATAAAGTTAATGCTCAAAAAAGAGGGTAAAGTCTTTAAAGAGACAGAGTACAGATAGTCATAGATTAAAAAAAAATAAGCCACATAAAAATGGAAAATTCACAGAGAGTCTGGATTCTATATAGTATTGTGTTTTTTTTGAATTTTTTGACTGTAAAGGAGCTAAGTACAGAGAGACATTTCATTGTATGGGCTAAGCAAATCCAGCATGTATATCATAAAGGTATCCTGACTTCTGAATTTGGGTCTCTGGGTATGATGCTTTGGAAAAGAGGTTTTCTTTTGTTTTCACAGAAGATGAGACCCTGTGAATTGCTTCTAGACCAAAATGGTATAATAGACCATGCCATCCTGAAAGGTTGCCGTAAACACCCTCAAAAACTTACTTTGCTCAACTGTCGACTGAGATGAACCTAGCATATAGGATACACCGTGAAAGACCTGATTAACAACACCCCCATACAGTACAAAGCAGTTTGGAGAGAAATAACTATGTCCATATTCCGAAATATTGTTTGTAAATGTTTGCTTACATCACAAAGGGGGATATGATATAGATATAAATAATTTGCATTGGTATGGATTTTGCTTTATTGATATAAATTTAAGGTCAATCGTGTTATATGTATATTTCTGCTCTTGATTAAGGTATTGTGATTGTGCAGATAATTTAGATGCAGTGTATAATTAAGAAAAATAGGTTAATAGATAATCTCTATAATAGTCAAGCTTGTAGTCATGTTAGTTAGATTTTCTAGATGTATAGAGATATATTTCAGTTAGATAGGCATTCTTCATATCTTTCAAAGACTACAGAATATGGCATTTAAAATGTTTTAATAACTTAGGGCTTTTCATGACAATGAGACATATCTGCTCCTGGTAGCACCAAGCTACTTCCTGAGGAAGATGAGCATCGAAGAGGCTCCTTATGGAGTTTGATAGCTATTTGGGCAAGAAACTGCTCTTGCCTGGACTGCTTCATTAGACATGCAAGATCCACAGAGAGATGACTGCTGAACTTGCCTAAAGGTGAGATGGTCCTTCAGGGTTCCTGCTTCATGGAAGAGTCTATGAGACATTCTGCAGGACACAGAAGAAAGTGACTGGACTGTCTTTGAAATTTCCTGCTTCATGGAAAAGTCTGCTGGATACTATGGGCCTATAGGCTGAAGATGGATGCCCCAACGGTACAGAATAACTTTGGGTGACTGTCCAGGCAGCAAGATGTCTCTGTTATTTCTAGAGTTTTGGAAGCTGCTTACAATGTACTTCCTGTTTACTTAGGTAATATTATATCCTTCTGGAGTATTTGATGGAGTTGAAGAATAGATAGATAGTTATAGTTTTCCATTGTTATGATAAAAGATAAAATAGATCTAAATATTGTAACTGTAATTCTTGCTTTTTTTTTTTTTTTTTTTTTTTTTTTTTTTTTTACTTTGGAGACAGGGTTTCTCCGTAGCTTTTGGTTCCTGTCCTGGAACTAGCTCTTGTAGACCAGGCTGGCCTTGAACTCACAGAGATCCGCCTGCCTCTGCCTCCCGAGTGCTGGGATTAAAGGCATGCGCCACCACCGCCTGGCTGTAATTCTAGCTTAATAACTGTTGTGTTATATGTAATTTTACTATGTTAAAGTTAAAGCCTTCCTTTCCTTTTTAAACAGAAAAGGGGAAATGGTGTAGGAGGTCCTTCTGTATTTGTGTTGCTTTCATTGGTTAATAAAGAAACTTCTTTGGGCCTGGTTATAGGGCAGAACTTATGTAGGTGGGGAGACAGAACTGAATTCTGGGAGGAAGAAAGCAGAGTCAGAGAGAGCCGCCATGAAGCTGCCAGGTCAGACATGCTGAATCTTTCCCAGTAAGCCATGACCTTGTGGTGACATACACATTATTAGAAATGGGTTGAATCAAGATGTAAGATTTAGCAAATAAGAGGCTAGAACTAATGGTCCAGGCAGTAATTTAATTAATACAATTTCTGTTTGGTTATTTCGGGGGTTAAGCTAACCAGGTTGTGCGGGATACAGCCCACTTCTCATACAACACTTGGCACTATGTGGCAGGGCTGGAGTCCCTGAAGAGAGCCCAGGAGAGGCTGTTGGTGAAAGCACAGCCCAGTTGCAGCAGAGACCCCAGGATTTTGGAGACGCCAGTACCATGGGATGGGCACCAAGAACAGCAGCAGTGGAGTGGAGCCAGCCTGAGCCTGGAAGACAAGCTGTGTGCTGCAGAGGGCGGAGCCAGAGAAGCGACCCAAGCCCTTTGGAGGAGCCCAGCAGATCGTGAGTGGATCCCAGACACTGGTCTGTTGGAATTTGATTTTGCTTTATTCACGTTGTGACTGTGCTCTGGTTCTTCCCTCTTGAAGCAAGAAAGCTCCTATTTTACATAAGCCCACAGTTGAGAGAGAGACTTTGCACTTTAAAAGACACTTTAAAAAAAAAAAAAGACTGGGTTTTTGCAGTGTTTGAATTTGTAGGATTATGATACTGGAAGTTGAAAATATTTTATATTGTGATGTCAATATCATTGTGTAATCTTGGAGATGAACAAGGAAAGGAGAGGTTGTAGCTTAACAGTGATGCATTTGTGTGTCAAGTGACAGGGGTCAATCGTGTTGGATAGTTCTGTCAACTTGTCACAAGCTAGAGTCATCTGAGAGAAAGGAACTTTAACTGAGAAAATGTCTCCAAAATATGGGGTTGTTGGCAAGCCTGTGGGGCATTTTCTTAATTAGTATTGATGTGAGAGGGTCCAACCCACTGTGGGTGGTGGCATCCCTGGGCTGGTGGTCCTGGGTTCTATAGGAAAGCAGGCTGAACAAGCCATGGTGATCAAGCCAGTAAGCAGCACCCTTCACGGTTTCTGCATCAGCTCCTGACTCCAGGTTCCTACCTGCTTGAGTTCCTGTCCTAACTTCCTTTGACAATGAACCCTGATATGTCAAAGTAAGCCAAATAAACCCTTTTCTCCCCCATGTTGTTTTTGCCAGTGTTTATTACATCAATAATAACCCTGACTAAGACACGGGATTTGCTTTTGTGGAATCAGTTTCTCTTTCTACTTGTAGGGAAAAGGGCTAGCCAAAGAAACCCACCCTGGTTCTGAAACTAAAGCCAGTGAAAGAAACACCCTCTGGCTCAGAGACTAGAGCCAATGAAAGAAATACTTTAGCCCTGAACCCAGAACCAAAGAAATACACCCTGGCTTTGAAACCAGTGCCAAAGAAACACACTTTGGTCCTAGAATCAGAGCCAGTGAAAGAAATGTTTTCTGGTCACAAAACTAGAGCCAAAAAGCTTGAAAAGACCACTGAAAGAAACACAGATTGGCTCTGAAATCAGACATCTCTGCCCTGACCAACTAAACTAAGCAGTTCCTGAACAAGGAAACTAACCAGTCCCTCTTCTCACTGGGAAAACTCTGCCCCTAAGAAGCCGCATATAAGCCCTGTGTCCCTTCAGTTTGCTGCTGCTTTTCTTCAGCCCTGGAAGAGGCAGCCACTCTCCAGGATTTTTCCCTCCCAAAAATTCTCTTGAGCAGCAATGGGGTGCAGTGGAATGAAACTGTAACACTTTCACTGGGGGAGGTTCCTCTAGCAGAGCAGAGTTGTTACAACTTTGCCAGGAAGTCAGAGACAGAGTTGTAACTCTTAGGCTGGCGGAGCCTTCCCCTTGGAGAGCAGAGTTGTTACACTCCAGAGCCACAGGAGCCCAACTGTAACAACGTCACTGGGGAGTTCTTCTCTTTCTTCCACCAGAGCTGTAACACTCAGTATTCCTTGGCTGCCAGAGTCCCTTTCCATCTGAGCTGTGACAAGTGTGATTACCTTTTTGTGGGTTCTAGCGATTAAACTTGGGCCACCTGGCTCTTTCTTTTTTAAAAAAGATTTATTTATTTATTTATTTATTTATTTATTTATTTATTTATTATGTTTATAGTGTTCTGTCTGTATGTCTGCTTGCAGGCCAGAAGATCTCATTATGGATAGTTGTGAGCCACAATATAGTTGCTGGGAATTGAACTCAGGACCTTTGGAAGAACAGACAGTGCTCTTAACCACTGAGCCATCTCTCACTGCCTAACTTTTATGACAAGCACCTTTACCTACTGAGCCCCCTAGAAGTCATCCCAGTCCTTGCCCTTGTGGTTTGTTTTGCCATGGCTTTATTAAGATATTCACACACCAGAGAGTGCACACTGGTAAACTATATCACTAGTCTTTATGAAAATCAGATTTTTGCAAGGGGATGTATTCTCTGTGCATGTGTCTGTTTGGTCTGGTTTGACAAGGTCTCACTATGTTTACTTGCCTGGCCTGGAACTCACAGAGATCTACCTACTTCAGCCTCCCAGGTACTAGGATTAAAGCTGTAATCAAGAGGCAGAGGCAGGCAGATCTATATGAATTCAAAGCCAACTTGCTCTCCTCCATACAGAGCTCCAGACCAGCCAAGTTTACATAGAGAGAACTTGCTTCAAATCAAAACAAAAACACAAAAATAAGTAAGTAAATAGATGGCACATGCTACCACACCCAACTCTTTCTTTTGAGGCAGGCTGTCCTTAAATTCACTTTGTAATTCAGGCTAGCCCAGGGCAATCCTCCTGAGTCATCTGTGTAAGTGCTGGTTCAGAAAGTACATACCTCCATGCCCAGCTAGTATATTTATTTAGTTTTGTAACAAGAACCATGTTAATTTTAGGACAGTTTTCTAATCTCTCCCACAAGGAATCCATTTACACGTGTGTGTGTACACAGAGTTCATCACTCTCTCACTGGTCTTTCTGTGGATTTGCCTGCCCTTGATGTCTCTTGATAAGGATACAATGCATGTGACCACATGTGACTAGTACCTTCCAGATCATGACATTTAAAGAGTCACCATGTCTCCATTTGCTTCAGTACTCGTGTCTGTGGCTATAATATGTAAACCATGTGTGTATCCATGTGGTGTAGCTGTGCCGTGTCTTGCTTGCCTTTTCCTCCACAGGTCAACATTTGGACTCCGGCCATGTTTCTGCTCTCATGAGTGATGCCATGAAGAGCATCCTATGCCAGTCTGGGTATGAACAAGCCTCGATTTCTCCCAGGTAGATACTGAGGGGGAGAACTTTTAGTTTGGGGACTAGGGCTCCATGATGGTATCTTGCCAGCTCTGAGATGGAGTGTGCTTTGGCTGGGGGATCTGATGATCACTAGAGGTCTGGGGTTACTTATTGTCTGAGTTAGGGTTTCTATTGCTGTGACAAGTCACCATGGCCACAGCAACTCTTATAAAAGGAAACCTTCAACTGGGGCTGGCTTACAGTTCGGAGTTTAGTCCATCATTGTCATGGTGGGAAGCCTGGCAGTGCTCAGGCAGACACGGTGCTGGAGAAGGAGCTGAGATTTCTACATCTTGATGGGCAGGCACCAGGAACAGAGACTGATGCTGGGTCAGGCTTGATTATTTGAAACCTCAAAGCCTACCCCCAGTGACATACCTCGTCCAACAAGGGCACACACTTCCTAATAGTGCCACTCCCATGGACCTGTGGGGGCCATTTTCATCCAAACTTCCACACATGGTGCCTTAGCAGGTCTGTGCTCCTCTGAACTTCAACTTCCTTGCCTATTGAACAGACAGACAGCAAAGTTCCACCCCGGAGCTGCTGGAGAATGACCAGCAAGGCTGGAGGAGAAGGCTCTCCGGGAGCCCCTGGCCCCCACCATGTGTGGGCAGAGCCCTGAGAATGCTGGGCTAGTCAGGGGCGGGTTGAGGAGAGCCAGGCTCCCCGGGTACTCTCTGGTGACCCTAGAAGGCGAATGTCACTGTGATACGTCATCTACTGCTGGAGAATCTGAAGCTTAGTGACGTGAAGTCCCTTAACAAAGTCACAAGCCCCACGTCTGCAGGACCAAGTCCCTTCCTTGGTCTCCTCAGAGCCTGGCCCTGCCTCCTGCTGGTGGCCAGGCCTACCTGCAATTGTGAGCCCCTGTGTGAGACATGGGGTTTTTCTTCTTTCTGTCCAAAGTGGCTAGCCTGCCAAGGTCTCCATCACCTTGTAAAACTAACCAAAGGGACTCGAACCTTTTCATCACCCCACTTGGTGAAACCATGTTTACACAAGGGGCCCTGGTGCCTTTGCCTGCTCCCTGCTGCAAGAGTTCCAGGCGACCTTAACAAATCCTCCCACCTTGTGAGCTGACCGTACTGCTGCTGAGCCAGGCTGCCTGCTCTGCCCTCGACACTGGAACACTGGGGCGTCATCTGTAAAGTGAGAAGATAATGGAGCACACTCCTGGTGTTGTGATGGAGGGCAGTCCTGGGGTCACACATGTGTCCTTGATACGGCATCTACAAATGGGACCCCCAGAGCTGCGGCACGACATCTGGCAATGGCAGGCGGGGTGTCAGGCAACTGTTCTGCTGATGCGGGTTCAGAAGAGAGAGGCAGACGGACAGGCAGACCAGCCTCTCAGGTGAGGATGTGTGGGGCTCCTCTCCTCTGTCCCCTCTCCCCAAGGGCCCCTTGTCCATGGCAGTCTCACAGGTCAGTCACCAGGGCTTCAGCTGGAGATGTCCTCATTTGTGTCACTCTCCAGTCTGCCACAGGGAATCCAGGACTCTGACACCAAGAACGCTGGTTCTCAAGGGGATCATCAGACAAGTTCGCTGTGACTCTGTGACAACGGCCGTAATTAAGGTGTCAGCGTGTCATTCCCTCTATCATTGAGAAGCATAGGTCTTCAGCCTCTTCCGTGAGCCGGAGAGAGAGGAGAGGGGGGAAGGCAGGGGGCACATGTCCCACGGGGGGGTGTCTGTCCAGGATCCAGATGGCTGGTTCTCTCAGCAGCCTTTGCTAACCCAAGGGGACAGGCGCATCTAGAGGGCAGATGAGTGTCTGGGCCCTGAAAGCTGGGGTTGTGGAGGTGGCAGGAGAGACATTGAGATTGTGTTGACTAGGGTTTATTTTTTCCCTTCCAGATTGTAATTTAATTACAACATATAATTACAAGATGTAATAACTGTGAACCCTTTTCTCCTTCAAATTTATGACCTCTTTTTCTTTATTCGTTTGTTTGTTGAGACAGGGTTTCTTTGTGCAGCACTAGCTGTCCTGGAACTCACTCTGTAGACCTGGCTGGCCTTGAACTCACAGAGAGTCCCCTGACTCTGCTACCAAGTGCTGAGATTACAGATGTACACCACCACCACCTGGCCATGGCCTTTTTAAAAAAAAAAAAAAAAAAAAAAAAAACTAATCATTATTGATTTTAAAAATCTATTTGCACATAGCTTCCTAAACATAGCCTGCTCAGTCTGTATAGTGTTATTTGTGTGTGTTTTCAGGGCTGGCTGTTTGGCGCTGGACAGCCACTTGGTCTGCTCTCCCACTCCCAGCCTCCCTCAACTGCCTGCTGTTCTCTGTATAGGGTTAAGGCCTCGTGGATGTCTCCCCATCCAGTATGACCTATTCGTTGCTGTTCTCCTTGTCCAGCTCACGTTAGGGCAGTCACGTTGATGAGACTTCACGGGTGTAGCTTCTGATGTTAGTTACTAGGAGACACAGCAAACGCCCCATCCTTGGGCGCTTCCAGTCTTTCTGCCCCTCTTCTGCAATGTTCTCTGAGCCTTAGGTGTGGGGGTGTTTTGTAGATGTATCCACTGGACTGGGCTCCACAACTCTGTATTTTGATTGGTCATGGTTTTCTGTAGTGGTCTCTTGTCCGTTGCAAAGAGAAATTTCCTTGATGAGGGTGAAAAGTCCCTTGTCTGTGTCGTGAGGACAAGTGTGTGGAGGTCGTTGCTAATCACTGTTTAGCTCTTGCCACCCTGACAGAAACTTGTACAAAGGAGCCTCAGCTGGGGAGTTACCCCCATGCCGTTGTCATGTCTATGGAGCCTTTCCTTGATTGTTAGTTGGTACAAGAGAGCCTGGCCTACTGTGTGGTGCCACTCGTGGGCAGGTGGTTATGGGTTGCATAAAAAAATCAACCTGAGTAAGCCATGAAAACAAGCCAGCAGGTGATGCTTCTCTGTGGTCTCTGCTTCAGGTCCTGCCTCCAGGTTCCTGTCTTGAACTCCTGATGGACTGAAACCTATAAGATTAAATAGGTTCCTCTTCACTTTGCTTTTGGTCCTAGTGTTTACACAGCAACAGAAAGCAAACTAGCTCAGAGGTGTAGAGGGACAGAGAGACCCAAGCACAGGGTGCCTCAGCGGTAACAAAAAGGCCCACAGCCACAACGCCAACAAAACCATAGTGAGGCCCCAATCCCTTCTAGGCAGCAAGCTTCTTAACAGTAGGGATGTGGAGGTTGAAGAGATGGCTCAGCTAACAGTAGGGATGTGGGGGTTCAAGAGATGGCTCAGCTGTTGGAGCTCTTGCTGCTCATGTAAAAGGACTAGGGTTTAGTTCCCAGCACCCTATGTGGGCAGCTCACAACCATCCATAACTCCAGTTCCAGGGAATCTAACACCCTCTTCTGGCCTCCAGGGCACTGCTTACATATGGTGTGCAGACACACACATGCATGTGTGAAAACACACACACATGCACTCACACACACAGGTAGGGGTGTGGTTACCCCCACTTCGGGTCTGAGTCTGATGAACAGTGAGGCTTGGCAGATGTTGAAAGGGAACAAGGTGGAGGAGAAGGAGGGATGGAGAAAGAAGAGATGGGGGAAGGAAGAAGAGGAAAAGAAGGTGTAGTGTTTTATATCTGAGGCTTTAGCATATCATTGCCAAATATCAAACTGAGAGACTCTTAACACCCGGAAAGCAGAATCATCCCAACCCCCAATGTCATCACCATCACTACCGCCATGCTCACCGCCACCACATCACCCCCACCATCACCATCACCACCCTGATACCACCAGCATCACAACCAACCATCACCAATCCTATATCCCCACCCCATCACCACCACCACCACCATCACTACCACCATCATCACCACCATCACCACCACGACTCTCATTACTGTTGTATCAATCTCCAGGGCTCCTTACATGGTGGTCCAGACACCAGGTGCAGTCACATAGCTACATGTAGGAACTGTGAAACATTGTTTTCAACAGTTGAAGGTCTCTGAAAGCATAACTTCAAGTTCTGATGTGTACGCACTTGAGATGCCCCTGGAATCAGCTACTCGCCCACACTGCATCACACAGCTGCCCTGCAGCCTTGGTGGTGACATACAGTTCTCTCTGCAGATGTCACCATGCCACACACCAACAAGCACCTCCCCAGACACCTCAGCTCAGACGCGAGAGCACCGCATGTTGTGAATTGCCGTGCTCTTGCTGTCCATACAAAGACTTTTACTCGTAAAAGAGCAGACACCGTAGTTTAATTACAGAAAACAGACTTCATGTTTTCCTACCGGCACTCGTCAGTATGTAAGTATCACATTAGCCTGTCTTTGGATTAGCTTGTGATTTTTTTAAAACTACTATTTGAGTCACCGACTTGAGTCTCATTTAAAATAAACACATTAACTGAGTTTTGGCTTGGGGTGAGGACAGCCTTCCAACATTTTCTGAAATGGTACTAAACGTACCTGATGCCACTTTGTATTACATATTCATATGGAGCTGAGTTCTCAGCATCCATGATTATAAAACCAAAGTAGTGGGCCGGTGAGACGGCTCACTGGGTGGAAGTGCTTGCCACTAAACCTGGTGGCTTGAGTTTGATCCCCAGGATCCACGTGACAGAAGGAAAGAAATGGCTGTCCTTGGATTACCATGTATGTGCCCTGGGGACACACACATGCCCACACACATACATATACAAACAACTGCCCTGTCTTAGTTAGGGTTTCTTTTTTTTTTTTTTTTAAGACTTATTTACTTATTATGTATACAGTGTTCTGCCTGTATGACTGCTTGCATGTCAGAAGAGGGCATCAGATTTCATTACAAGTGGTTGTGAGCCACCATGTGGTTGCTGGGAATTGAACTCAGGACCTCTGGAAGAGCAGCCACTGCTCTTAACCTCTGAGCCACCTCTCCAGCCCCTTAGCTAGGGGTTCTGTTGTTGTGATGAGACACTGTGGCTGTGGTGGTTTGAAAGAAAGTGGCCCCCATAGGGAATGGCACTATTAGGAGAGTAGGTGTAACTTTGTTAGAGGTAGTGTGTCACTGTGGGGGCGGGCTTTGAGGTCTCCTATGCTCAAGCTACACCCAGTGACACAGTTCACTTCCTGTTATCTGTGGATCAGGATGTAGACCTCTCAGCTCCTTCTCCAGCACCATGTCTGCCTGTGTGCCGCCATGACACACCGTGGTAACGAACTAAACCTCTGAAACTGTAAGCCACCCCAATTAAATGTTTTTCCTTTGTAAGAGTTGCTGTGGTCATGGTGCCTCTTCACAGCAAAAGGCAAATTGGGGAGGCAAAGGTTTATTTGGGTTAAACTTCCACATTGTTGTTCATCATTGGAGGAAGTCAGAACAGGAACTCAAACAGGGCAGGAACCTGGAGGCAGAAGCTGATGCAGAGGCCATGGAGGATGCTCCTCATGGCTTGCTCAGCCTGTTTTCCTATACAACCTAGGACCACCAGCCCAGGGATGGCCCCACCCACAATGGACTCGGCCTTCCCATCAACCACTAAGAAAATGCCCCAAGTCTCCCCTGCAGCCTGATCTCATGGAAGCATTTTCTCGATTGAGGCTTCCTTCCCTCTGATGACTCTAACTTGTGTCAAGCTGACATAAAACTATCCAGCTCACCCCCAATTTTTTAAATTAAAAATATTGATTTAACTCTGAAATGTGTTGAAGATCCTGTAGTATCAAATATTCAGCCAATAATTCTTTATATAAAAATAAATACAACTATCTCATGAGTGTGCGAGTCTGCTTTCACCATTAATACATAGAAAATTATATGTAGGGACACATACATGCATATCTATATATGCCAAAGAATCATTTTGGCTTTCTTTGAGACTCTATAGACCAAGTCGCCCTTGAATTCACAGATCTACCTGTCTCTGCCTCCAAAGTGCTTGGATTAATCAGAGGCCTGTGACACCATGCCTGCCCCTGTCAATTTCTCTTTGACGTACTCTCAGTCAGGGTTTGCCTTGTATTCCTACTGTATGACCTGGATACTCTGGGTTCTGTAGAGACTTCACGGACAGATGGGGTCATGCATAGGAGGAGTTTAAGATGTAGAAGTCTGTAAAAATACCTACAGGACCCCCACACCCTTTTTGGAGGGGCGAGGATGTGGGATATGTGGGATGTCTTCTTATGTAGCCCAGAATGGCTTTGAACTCATAATCCTGCCTCTACCTCCCATGGACTGGGATCACAGGTGTGCACCGCTGTGCCATGCCCCAACCCCCAGGCATCACTTCTGGTTTCTGATGGATTTGTTAATCCTTGAAGTTCTTTGGTGGTTCTGAAATCCATGTCTGTCACCACAAGGAACAGTCCTTTGTGTCTAAATCACTATTTTCATTCATTCATTCATTCATTCATTCATTCATTCAGAGACAGAGTCTCACAGTGTACTTCTGGCTAGCAAGGAACTCACTCTGTAGACCAGGCTAGCCCTGACTCACAAAGCTCCACCTACCTCTGCCTCCTGGGTGCTGGGATTCCAGGCATGTGTGTCATACCCGGCTTCCCTCCTCTTCTTCGAATGCTGTGGCCTCATCAGCTCTGTCCACACAGACTGTGGCAGTGCACACATCAGCTCTAAATACACAGACCGTGGCAGTGCACACATCAGCCCCGTCTACACAGACCATGGCAGTGCACACATCAGCTCTGTCTACACAGACCATGGCAGTGCACACATCAGATCTAAATACACAGACCGTGGCAGTGCACACATCAGCCCCGTCTACACAGACCGTGGCAGTGCACACATCAGATCTAAATACACAGACCGTGGCAGGTGCACGCATCAGCTCTGTCCACACAGACCATGGCAGTGCACACATCAGCTCCGTCCACACAGACCGTGGCAGGTGCATGCATCAGCTCCGTCTATACAGACCGTGGCAGTGCACGCATCAGCTCTGTCTACACAGACCGTGGCAGTGCACGCATCAGCTCCGTCCACACAGACCATGGCAGTGCACACATCAGCTCCGTCCACACAGACCATGGCAGTGTATGCATCAGCTCCGTCTACACAGACCGTGGCAGTGCACGCATCAGCTCCGTCCACACAGACCATGGCAGTGCACACATCAGCTCCGTCCACACAGACCATGGCAGTGCACACATCAGCTCCGTCCACACAGACCGTGGCAGGTGCATGCATCAGCTCCGTCTATACAGACCGTGGCAGTGCACGCATCAGCTCTGTCTACACAGACCGTGGCAGTGCACACATCAGCTCCGTCCACACAGACCGTGGCAGTGCATGCATCAACTCCGTCTACACAGAGTGGCAGAGACTGGGGCACTGACAGGGAAAGGACAGAAGGTGAGTCCTACAGCGCCAAGGCTGGACAGTCTGAGATCAAGGTAAGCTGTGGAGGTCTGGTGATGGTCATTCTGTGTGTGCAGGGTAGTGACATGGTATGTCCTCTGAAAGAGGAGAACACTGTGTCCTCGCGTGGCAGAAGCACAGGCACACAAAGAGGCCTTAACTTTGACCCTGAGATCTTTTAAAGGGGTGCTGATCTTGTTAATGAGTCAGGGTCCTCACTCCCAAAGGCCTCTCCATCACTGAAACCACCGGTGGCTGCGTCTCCAAATAAGGGTCCATTCACTGGGCCGTAGATTTTATCATACGCCAGTGAAGAGTTGGCTGTCATGTTTTCCTAGAAACACTGAGTAAAGTCACTAATTGCCCTTTTATCCCCTACCTGGGCAGGGGACTTCTGATCCCAGGTTGCCTGCCATCTGTGACTCAAACGTGGACATTCTGGTGAACAAGAGCTAGGGCCCAAGGAAGGAGCAGCAAGTGTGAGGACTGGGTACACTGTGGACTTCTCTCCCTTAGCCTTCAGATAAATGCACCCAGGATCCCCGGCATCTGACCTGCACAAACGGAGCATACCTATCTTTAACAATCATAGCTATTATGTCACCTACTTCTGCTGAGCCCTGGGATGGGCTTGTGGTGGGCAGGGTGGTCACCTACAGTCCTGAAATCCCCGCCGCTCCTACGGCTTTATCTCTAGAAGCCTCTGCAATAAAATGTGGCTGAGCTGTTGGCGTGCAGCTCACTGAGGACCGGAGACTTCCTGGATGGTAGATGTGGGGTGCTGTGACATACGTCAGGGAGGAGCAAACTTTGGAGAGAGGCAGGAAGGCAGGAGGGGGGAATGAGGACAGGGTCAGGGAATTGGTGGCTGCTCAGAGGGTGCAGAGTGGGAGTCAGAGAGTGTCAAGTGCGGACTCATGCATTTCCAGGTTTTTTTCCTATGGTATTTGGAGTCTCTGAGCTTGCCAAGATGGCAACGAAGGAAGGGCCACTGTGGTCATGCCTAGACATCACCTTGCCCTCTAGACCACACCCTTCTGAGGATGTTTTATAACATCCCCCCCCCTTTTTTTTCTTCAAGACAAGGTTTCTCTGTAGCTTTGGCACCTGTCCCGGGGCTCACGCTGCTGACCAGGCTAACCTCGAACTCACATAGATCCACCTGCCTCTGCCTTCCAAGTGCTGGGATTAAAGGTGTGCACCACCATTGCCTGGCAACATCCCCATTTTATAGATGAGAGAACTGAGGGCTGGGAGCCAGGACCCAAATTTTCAGTTGTCTTCATTTTGTTTTGCCCGAAGCCTACCTAAAGAGGCTGTGCGCTGAGGGAGTGGTTGGATGCTTTGCTTGGCACCCATGAAGTCTTGGGTTTCATCCCTGGCAGTGTTGGCTACCTTCCTGCTGCTGTGATAAAACGCCTTGACCAGTTTAACTTAGAAAAAAGTTTCTTTGGGCCTAAGCTTCCAGAGGATCAGAGCCCATGCTGGCTGGAGCAGAGGCAGCAGGCGGCAGGCATAGCCGCTGGAGCAGAAGCCGCGTGTCTACACCAAGAACCACAAGCACAGAGCAGAGGGGGAGAGAGAAGTAGAAATGGCTGAGTCCTTAAACTCTCAAAGTCTGCCCCAGTGGCTACTTCCTCCGTCAAGGCCATACCTCCTAGGTCTCCCCAAACAACGACCCCAACTGGGGGCCAAGCATCTGAATGCTTCTGTGTGTTCATTGCCCTCTGTGTGATCACATGGTCCCATTTCTGTTCGCAACCCAGCCTCATCCCAGCATGTGTCTAGCTGGTACCCAGTGTCTCCCAGCACAGGCATGCCAGCTTGCCCTGACCCCAGCCCTACCTTGCTCCCTCCCAGCGTTTCTCCTCTTGGTCACCAGTGGCTCCATCATCCCTCGGCTCCTCCCACGGTTTTCCTTCCACTATGGAGTCACTCTATCAGTAGCTGCCAGAAACACCCCCTGCCAACATCCAAACTCCCACTGCCTCCTGCCACCGCTGTCAAGGTCACTCACCTGCATCCTGCAGTCCTCCTTCCGGTCTGGCCTCACTGTCCTCACTGTCCTCTGCTTCAGCACAAATGCCAGAGGGAAGGTTTTCCGAGCTGGGGTAGCAGGTCCCCTCTGCCCAAAGCCTTCACTGTGCAGTGACTTCCTCTGAAACCCTCTCTTCTGTAGGGAAGGGCAGAGACTCACATCACTCCTGGGAAAGTTACAAAAAGTTAGAAGAAAGTGAAAAGAGCCAGAAGTCCCCTTCCCTACATTTTGCAGGCAGCAAACAATCGCTGGGGTAGAGGAGACTCTCTGGAGGGGCTGCCTACAAGCTGGGCAGGGGTTCCAGGAAACGTCCAGTAACTTCAATAAACTTGTTGATTCACCAAGCTAGACTCAGAATTATTTCTTTACTCTATTGTTGATTTCCTGTGTAGGGTAAATAGATACTTGTTCATATTGTCTCTCCACCAAATCAAGTCAAATCAAATCACACAGTTGACTGACACCCAAGGGCCAGGCCTATAGGTCAGTGGTAGAGCACTTGCCTAGCCTGAGTGCCTGGGTCCGGTTGCGGATACTGTCAGGGGAAAAAGATAAACAATTGGCACTCAGACATACACCAAAAGAATTGAAGGTAAGTGTGTGTGGGGGAGTGGAGGCCCGGGCCCTGCAGTGGTGGTGAGACGTGCAGACAAGAGCACCCCTGGTGATGTAGCGTGTCTGTACGAACGATTCTGATATGCCTTCCTGGTACAGGATGGCACGGCTTCACGCGGCAGGGGCAGTTGTGTGACCCCTGCTATGGGTGATGACATCACATGTAGCTGAGCATGTGAGATTGGGGGGCCCCTTTTGGTGGCAGATGCAGGATGGCATCCCTCCCTGAAGAATGGGGTGTGCTCTGTGAGTGTAGGGATGCTGCACCCCCGTGGCAGGTGGACTAGGGACACACTGCTGTCCCTGACGGCTCACGATCATGTACGATTGTAAGTAGGCATCGTTGGTGGTTGTGTGGCCGTGACTGCTAAGGTATGTGCCTGAGGATGCTCTGTTTTCCCACAGAACTCAACTGTATCGAAACAGGAAGCGGATAGCAATAGGGGGCCTTTCGTGCCTAAGTTCTTTCACATTTTCAGGGTCCATTCATGCCAACACATGACATTTCTGCCTTTATCTGCCTTATATATTCCTCCCCTTTGGCATGACTTCAAATTGGGGAACCCCTGCTCTCCAACCCAAGACAGCACCAAACACAGCCAGAACTCCATGTGCAGGGTGATGGGACAAAGGAAGTGTGAGTTTCTCATGGGACACCCCCCCATCTCCAGACCTCACTGTATGCCTGAAGCCACCCCGCTTCAAACCCGCACAGGCTCACCCCTATTCCTGGAATACCTTTCATATGTACTGCTTCCCAGGAGGCCTGAGCTCTCTACTGCACTTCCCAGGACTCTGGGTCACTTCATCTCTGTTGGGACCTCTCGTGAAGCCCTAATTACCCTTCCTAGAGGCCCCGCCCTAGCCTCCCAAGGCCATATCTGACTTCTGTTTGCTTTTGCCCTGAGGGTGCAGAGGCGAAGGGTGAGTTTGAACGTGACAAGCTTAACTCTCCTACACACAAAGAACTGGGGGAGGGGACTTTCCAGGGCCTAACATGGCTCCCCTTCCCTCCCAAACTGCCTAAGATCAGCCAGCAGGTCTATGGCATGCCCTCGAAGCCCCATGGAAAACATGGAGCGTGTAGGCACAGCCCTGGGTGAGCCCCTTGAGCCCAGGCAGGCAGCTGCAGCAGGCATTGCTGCTGCCCCTGTGTTACTGATTGGGGAACTGAGGTCTTTGTGGCCAAAGGTCTCTACCTGAGTGACCTGTCAAAGAGCACCTGGTGTGTCTTAGAGGACCAGTTGTGAGCCATTGTCATCCAAGAGAAGCAGCTGCCTTCTTGGGGACATCACCTTTGCTCCTGTGTAAGTGGATTGCCCAGCTAGGCTTTTGACTACTTACACGTCCTGTGAAGCCGGGGGAAGGTCATGCCACCTTCATCCGTGCCACTCTCTGCCATGTTTTGTAGGCGACTCTCCCTTGATTACTCATGGCCTTGGGGAGGATTAGAGTGTGCAGAGTCTGGGAAGGCTATGGGAGGGGCTCCATCAGGGTTTATCCAGGGAAGCCCCATCCCTGCTTGACAAAGGCTTTTCAGGTTTTTTTTTTTTTCAGCCTTTCCAAATCTTTTGAGGAAGCACCCACACTTCCCTTAGGCACCCCTCACCTGTCCTCTGGAACTCATTGGTTCCTCAGAATGAATGTAGTCTGAGTTATGTCTGTTTGTTGTTGGAATCTTGGGAAGAGGGATAGATGTTGTCTATATATCCTCCCCGAAAGGAATCTTCCCAACAGGGTCCCACTCCTCACTGCTAACTGCCTGTGTCAGGTCCTCGGGGGGAACCCGCTCTGGAAGGCCTCCTCCAGGAGACAGTTTCTGAGGATTCGTGTTGGGGACCAGGACTCTGATCTCCTCATGTTGAGACCTGTGGGGCTCCACCCTGCTGCTTGGTGGCTGTGAGAAATGAGTGAGACGTGGGCTCCGGACCCAGATGTTGTGGAAGCCTGTCATCCACCCCAGTGTGTGTGCTTCCTGAGGTGGCCTCCCTCCGTCTCTGCCTCTCTCTCCGTGAGGGAAGCCGCCAGCACACGCAGCTCTGCTGGTAAAGTCTTTATCGGGAACGTCGCCTAACGCATTCATATCAAACAATAGCGTCTCATACATCATCCCTGCCAGAGGCCACCTCCGCTAGGACAAGCACAGTCCATTACCCTGACGGGCGCAAGCCGTGTGCAAAACAGATAACAGGTCCTGGCTACACAGGAGCACGTGGGGCGGGGGGATTGTCACAGGCCTCTAGGAGCAGTGAGGGAGCCCTGGACAGCTGCCACCTGGGCAGTTGGGACACAGGACTCCTGAGGTTCTGATATCACACAGCAATATAATAGATGTTCATGGAGACCTAGCTCTGCATCTTCAGGACAGTGGCTCGACCTCTCTGAGCCATGTTATCCCCACTCATTAAACGAGGCTGGAAATGGTCCTTGCTTCCTTCAGGGCTGGTGGGGGCCCTAAGAAGAGAAGGGTGTTAAAAACAGGTATGGAGCAGGGCGGTAGTGGCGCACTACCCAGCACTCGGGAGGCAGAGGCAGGCGGATCTCTGGGAGTTCGAGGCCAGCCTGGTCTACAAGAGCTAGTTCTGGGACAGGCACCAAAGCTACAGAGAGACCCTGTCTCGAAAAACCAAAAAAAAAAAAACCAGGTATGGACTGAGGCACAAAGACACTGTCACCACAACACTGATGGCTGAAGTTTGAACCACGTTGTCACCTTGCCTTCTTTAGAGGTCGTACTCCGAAGTGTCCCATTTCCTCCAGACTTTCCTGGGAAGGCTGGAAAGGGACAACCCCTCCCCTCCAAATAGCTGGTTTCTTAACAGTGGGCCCTGGAAGGAAGTTCTGCGCTATGCTTATCTTGGAATAAAACTCGCGTGGCTTAGAGAGAGAAGAAGATAAAGGAAACAAGCTACTGATAAAAGGGCTCGAAGAAAGCTGGGGTGCCGCCGTGGGAGAGCGAGGAACCCACACTTCAAGGGCTGGAGTGTTGACAGATCCCTAATCCTCGAGGGTTCTTTAGGGGTAAAGCCCTCCTCCATGAAGTGCAGGTGTGATAGCCTTGTTGGCTAGTGAAGCCTCGGAGCCCAGACGCTGTAGCCTCAGTGCCCCTGGAGCACAGCAGTTTTAGGGGAGTGAGCGGGAATCCAGGAATCTGATCACTGTATTTCCCACGATGCAGTTCCATCTCCCAGGCTCACCCATGAGAATGAGAATGTCCCAGAGCAGCTTGTGTTTCCTTCCTTCCCATCAACACAGCATGTGTGCCTAGCAAGTGCTCAGTAAACCACACGATGGAGACTCTCTGGGAAAACATTCTTTGCACACCTGCGGGCGTGTCTTTCCTCACCAGCAGGTTAAAAGCTATACATGAGTCTTCAGCTTGCAAGTTTGCCAGAAATGTATGTGTATGTGTGTATGTGCGTATCCATGTTTTTATGTGTGTGTGTGTGTGTGTGTGTGTGTGTGCATGAGGTTGACCTTGGGTGTCTTCCTTGATTGACCTCCACTTTATTTACTGAGGCAGGGTCTCTCTCAACAGTTCAGCTAGTCTGGCTGTTTGTTCTGAGGAGCCCATTTCTACCTCTGAGCACTGGGCTTATATACGAGCCCATGCCTGTCTGGCGTGTTTGTGGGTGCTGGAGAACCCCAACTCCAGTCCTCATGTTTGCATGGCAGGCATGGTACCCACTGAACTAGTTCCGCAGCTCACGGATTCTTCACTGCAGCTCTGCACACTGCCTAGGTGGCAGCTGGTGTAGGGACTCCGGTGCCTGTGTTGCAGGCACAAGTCCACGTCCTGAAACTCTCCAGTTGTGTATCTTTGACCCAGTGAGAGGCCCTGTGCTTCAGCCATTTGTCCTTGGAGGTGATGTTGGCTTCTGGGGTGCTTGTCTCAAGGCCCGAGTGTCACACCTGTTGGTATGCGTTTTAACATGATAGAGTCGAGTCTCTAGAAATCCCTGCATTCCCTTGACACTGTATGTGACTTTATATCATATGTGGTTGAAAACATGGGGCCTGTGTTTAATGTCCTGGTAGGGGTTTATACTCCATAGAAGCCTTGACATCCTTTAGTGGCAGCTGTCTCTTGTTTTGGCCACAGAGTTGGCAGCTGGTAGAAGCCCCGAATCAGGACAAGACATTTTGGTGGCCTCAAGATGTGACAAGAGCACCAGCCTGATTGACGGGCCCTTCTGGGTAGCGGCCAGGCCCCCGCGCTCTAGAGCCCTGCTGGCTCCCCTGTTGTGTTTCCTGCTGGGCCATTCTGGGTCTTCTCCCTCTGAGCCAACCCATTTGGGCTCCTGAGCCCCAGAAGGTTCAAGAGGATAGCACTAGAGCAGAGGAGGGGGCTGACTAGGGTTTGGGGTGCGTGGAAGAGGTTCCCAAAGCCTGTAATTAAAGACTCCCATAATGGCATCTGACAGGGCCTCAGCCCCAGGGCCGGGCAGAGGAGAGCCCATCGCCCAGCTGTGTTGCAGGGTCAGGGGCTGCTGTGGTGGGAGCACCCCTCAGCGCTCAACACGGGCCCCATACATCACTCGGCGTGCCTTTCTGTGGGACTGCTGCTGACAGGAGCTATTTATCTGAATGTCATTGGCAGTAAACTGGAGGGGGGGCAGTGAGCAAGGGGTGGGTGTGGGGGCTCCTTGGGGAGTCTCCCACAGGCTTCATCTTGGAGCAGGGTGCAGAGAGGTGTTGAGGTGGAGTGCAAAGGTGACCATGTTCCCTTCCTGTCCTTGGGAACACAGAATGGGAGTGAAGGAGGCCAGACAACTCAGTGCTAACCTGGGAGGTGCTGTCCCGTGGGGACCAGTGCTCGAGGGTACAGCCTCTCATGGTTACGGGATGGATCTGAACGTGGGAGTCAAATCCTGCCGTTTGCCTTCATTTAAAGCAGTGGTTCTCGTCCTGTGGGTCACGATCTCTTTAAGGGGGTCAACCGGTCCTTTCACAGGGTTGCCTAACACCACAGGAAAACACAGATATTTACATTATGATTCATAACAGTAGCAAAATTACAGTTATGAAGTAGCAACAAAAATAATTTTATGATTGGGGGTCACCACAAGAGTTGCAACCTCAGGAAGGTTGAGAACCCCTGACATAAGGAACCCACTTCCCGAGACATAGTTCCTGAAGGCGTGGCTCACGTGACAGGTCACCATAAGCAGTGGGCAACTGATGTGATATCTCTGTGTCTCAGAGTCCTGTCTGGACAGTAAATGTAGACATCAGAGCCGCTCCACAGGGCCGTGGGAGGTGAAGAAGTGGAGGAGAGCTGCCTGAGTCTCCGCAGGGCACCAATGCCATTGTGGATGCATCAGCAGTGGGCGGGTGCAGGTGGGGTGGGGAGCCCTAGAAAGCACGACCCAGAGGATCATCAAGGCTTCTCAGAGGAGGGTGTAAAGTCTTCTAGCCAAAGACTATGGCAATAGGCAAAGGTCTCAGGGCAGGAAAACCCAAGAGACACCATCTGGAAGTTAAAAGGAAGCTTGAGGGGCCAGTCTATGAGGATCAGATAAGATCATATTTAGAGTTCCTGGCTCAGAGAGTCTCAATCACCCTAGAATGTAAGGTTCCCAGTTCCAGCCCCCGAAAGCCTGATTTAGTTTGCAACCCTTCCACCTTTAAGTCAGAAAAGCTCTCGAGGCTACTCCTTTTACAGATGGGGCAGTGAGGGTTTTAAAGGCCCACTGAGAAGTCAGGTGACTTTTGTGTACAAAAAAGCAGAAGCCATGGGGCCTCAAGGGGGCTAAATCCAGAGTCTGCAGGTAAGATTTACCTGTTGAGCGAGATGTGACAGAGGAACCCTTCATCACTGTCTTCCCTGCTTGAGCAGGATTGTGACACCTGCCCAGAAGACGTGGCGATTATGAGGGGCCCACACAGACCACATAAGGTACTAACAGGCCTAGTGAAAACTGTCTAGGACCCTCCTGAAGAGCCCCCACCCCCCGAGACAGACCTTTGCAGAATGGGGCAGACTGATCTCTCAAGTGCTGGCTATATTCCGCATCTCCCCGTTAGACTGCAGGGTTTCTCTGTGTAGCCCTGGTTGTCCTGGAACTCTCTCGGTAGACCAAGCTGGCCTCGAACTCGATAGATCCACCTGCTTCTGTCTCTGAGTGCAGAGGATTTACAGCAGCCATGCAGCTCTTCCTGAAAGAGCTGTGGAGAACAGCCACGGTGGCGGCATGCCTGCTGACGGCTGGAGATCTGGGTCTGCTGGAGCTCAGGCTGGAGCTCTCCTTCCTTCTGCCTCGGCTTCCCTGCTGAGATCATAGAGATCACCCAGGTGCCCAGATCGCTGGCATCTACACAGAATAGCATCGCTGTAAAATGTCAATTCTGAGACACAAGGTAAATTGTGGGTTTTATTCAGGAAAATACATACATGAAGGTAGTGTGCAGCCGCTGGGGAAGTAACACATTGATCAGACACACAAAAAATGAGGTCCTTTTTCTTGGGACCCCTCTTTCTGGTCTGCCTGCCTCCACGTACTGACTGGGTGCCACACCTTCCTAGATAGTCTGGGACCCACTGAGATGCAGAAACCTCTGGTTCAGGAGGGAGTGAGCCCTCCCCTCAACCAGGATCAGAAACCCGGGTGGCTGGCGTGGGAGGCATGTGCTACATACAGCCTTGATATAGCTGCTGCCTTCTCTCCCTCCCTATCCTTGGCATCAGGAAACCCTGGGAACCCAGTGACACAATTCCCTGGGGTCTGCACCTGCCTGGGGGGAAGGCAGCTGTGACTCAGAGGTGGGGCCAGGATCACATGACAGCAGATACACTTTTAAAATGAAAAAGGAGTGATCCGAGGCCAGCCCAACTGGCTTCAGGGGGGAAACCAAGGCCAGGAGGGAAGGCACCATAAGGCAGTGTGGGATCCGTGTGTGGTAGCCTGTGATGTGTGCCTTCCGTGATGGTCTTCTGATCATGACAGAGACGTGACAGTTAGGGGAGAGATGCACCCCCTAGGATAGGGAAGAGGGCTCTGCAGGCCTGTGGGCTATGTTTCCACCTTGGCCTCACCTCTTACTGTGTGTCCTTGGGCAAGTCTCTCAGGACTTCTGGAGCTCAGTCTTAGCGTTATAAGATGGGATGCCATGTCTAGCTAATAGCAACTCTAAAAAAATGATTTTATATATTGTGGTGGTTTGGAAGAAAATGGTACCCAAAGAGAATGGGCACTATTAGAAGGTGTGACTCTGTTGGAGTGGGTATGGCCTTGTTGGAGGAAGTGTGTCACTGTGGAGGTGGACTTTGAGGTCTCGTATATGCTCCAGCCATGCCCAGTGTCTCAGTTCACTTCCTATTACTTATGCAAGATGCAGAACTCTCAGCTACCCCTCCAGCACCACGTCTGCCTGCATGTTGCCATGTCCCACCATGAAGACAATGAACTGAACCTATGAACTGTAAATCACCCCAATCAGATGTTTCCTTTATAAGAGTTGCCATGGTTATGGTGTCTCTTATAGTAGTGGAAACCCTAACTAAGACACATACACTAATTTAGAATATGTGCACACACACACAAGGATGCATGCTCATGTGTGGTGGTCAGAAGACAACTTGGGAGAGTCAGTAAACTGTCTCCTTCACTATGTGGGTTCCAGGGATCAGGCTCGGGGACAAGCGCCTATTCATGCCGAGCCACCTCACTGGCACATGCAATGTTCTTTCTTTTTTTAAAGGCATTTATAACTGAGCTCATTTCAGAAAGGCTTCAGCCAGGTGTGGTGGCACAAGCCTTTAATCCCAGCCTTCAGAAAGCAGACACAGGCAGATCTCTGTGAGTTCGAGACCAGCCTGGTCTACAGAGCAAGTTCCAGAACAGCCAGGACTACACAAAGCAGGAGACACCTGGATGAGAGGACGGGATGAGAAGGTGCTGTCTACACACGTGCTGAGAGTTTCCTGGCTGCCAAAGCAGGGAAAGTGCGACCATTATACATACAACTTCTAGAATTTACCATCTGAGAGACCGTCCCGACCTTGAGGAAAATGGACGCTTTACCAAGACCGAGGTGTTAGCAGTTTCTCACACAAGTCTAAAACAAGCAACCCAAACCTGAGGCCATCACTGAGAGCCCAGTCTCTAGTGACTTTATTCACTTGGTCTCCGTTTCCCTCCGTCAAACAAGAAGAAGGAAGTGCAATACCGGCTTGTCTTGGCTTCCAGGAGGCAGCATCTGTAAAGTGCTTGCAGAAATACCTGGCATACAGTAAGTGCTCAATAAATGGCTGCGGGTCATACAGTGCACTACACACCCTGTGGATGAGTATGTGGGAATAGCAGAGTGCTTTATCTCTGAGCCATTCTCTTGGCGCTTCTCAGCAGCAGACCTGCTACAGTGCCCAAATGGAAACCATATGTGTTTTAATCAATTCCATGCTTTGTGGAAGCCAAAAGCCCAGGTTAATGGAACAGAGACGATTCCCCAGTGACTTCCTACCCCCCTTCAAAGCCTTTGCTTTTCCTGCTCAGCCACTGGGAAGCCACTGCCTGCACTCAGGAGGAGAAATTGAATAATTGATGCAATTTGAATAACACTAGGATTTGTAATGATATTGAAATGTAAAGATAAAAAGGGGCGTGGACGGGGGCTGAGAGCGGAAGGGAAAAGTTGTTAATAGGCTCTTAGGGGCTGGTGGGGGGGGGCACTCTGCTGGAAGCAGGAGCTGAAAAGGCATTTAAAAGAGGAGGCACCCAGCAAGGGGCGGGCTGGGAAACTTCCACCCCACGAGGGGGAAAAACCATATTCATAAATAAGATGCGGAAATTTCTCCCGACTCAGCAGCGCTAACAGTTAGAGAGTGGATAATTATTTAAATGCCAAATCACTTCGTTCATTAGAATCCCAAATTATATCTGAAGAAATTGATTGCTCTGGGCAGGATGGAGGAAGGGTGGGGAGGACGAGAAGAACCGGGCATTTATGAGAGCAAGGAGGGCCCCCCCAACCTTTCTCTAGGCCAGGCAGGAGCTGAGGCAGGAAGAAGAGGACGGAAGAAAGCAAGTTCAAAGCCAGACAGAGACAGGCAGTACTATATGATACTTTAATCACAGCATTTGGGAGGCTGAGGCAGGAGGATGAGGGGAGGCTTAGGGTAAAAGCCTGGGTCCCAGCAGTTCCAACAAACTAGGCTCAGTCACCTACTCCAGCAAGCCAAGTCCTCAAACAAGCAAAGGTGAAGGGTGTGGCCACAGAGGGAAGAGAGGTGGCAAAGGGTCAGTGACCCTCAACTCTGTCTTTATGATGCTGATGTGAGCCTTCGGTTTAAATAGAAGACTTGGTGTACAAGAGGACAAGCATCCCCTTAGTAATTAAACAGCCCAGGTCTAGGTGTGGCTGAGACCGTTGTCTCAGCTCTGGTCCAGCAAGGTCTGGAGAAGTCCTGATATACGAGGGGGCAAAGTGGTTCTTCAAAGATGATGACGTTGAGGGCATCGATGACTTCTGTCTCGGAGTATCGATGACTTCTGCCTGGGGGCATCAATGACTTCTGCCTGGGGGCATCGATGACATCTGCCTGGGGGTACCATCTCACTGACTTCATCTATGAGGTGCAGCTGGCTCTCCCTAGAAACCCAAGACTTTGGACTAGGGCTTAGCCCGTGCCTGTATTTTGTGAACCCAACTGAAGATTAGACCTTTTTGTTTTGTTTTGGGTTTGTTTGCTTGTTTGTTTAGGGAAGGGGTTTGCTGTCCTCTCAGTACTCAGGGGGTCAAAGCCAGAGATCTCAATTCTCAGGCCAGTCTGTGACTTGAGATCCTGTCTCAAACAACAAATGGGTAGGGGCTGAGGAGGTGGCTCAGTCAGTAAAGGGCTTGCACCGTGTACGAAGCCAGGTGTGATGGCTCTCCACGGGAGTCAACCCAGTGCTGGGGTGATGGACACAGGAGGATCCCTGGGGCTGGATAGATGAATGTCAGGTTCAGGGAGAGACCCTGATTCAAAATAGCAGATGGAGAAGAACCGAGGAAGACACTTGACGCTGACCTATGCACACAAGCCAGGCAGACCTGGGCTCAAGTCTTGGGTTTGATTCCTCCCTGTGGACATATTTCTTACCCTTCCATCTTTGAGCCTCAGTTTATCCAGCTGAGCAGTGGAATTAATACAGGGATCCCTTGTTTGTATGCAGGACACGGTCAAAGCTCCTTGACTTAGCAATGGAGGCACTGTGTCAATAAATAGATCATGAGATGAAAACATCATAAGTCAAAAATGCATTTAATTCCCATGAGCACTGACATTGTAGCTTAGCCTTGCTGACCTGAAATGTGCTCAGAATGTTGACATCAGCCTACAGTGGTTGATATCATCTAATACAGTGCCTATTTTTATGAAGAACCATGAAGCTGACCATGATGACACATGTCTGGAATTGTAGCACTTGGGAGGATGAAGAAATGAGAGGATCAAGTTCAAAGCCAGCCAGAGATACACAGTGAGACCCTGTGGCGGTTAGTGGGAGACCCTGTAGTGGTTAGTGGGAGACCCCGTGGTGGTTAGTGGGAGACCCCGTGGTGGTTAGGATGGAGGAGACCCTGTGGTGGTTAGGATGGAGGAGACCCCATGGTGGTTAGTGGGAGACCCTGTGGTGGTTAGGATGGAGGAGACCCTGTGGTGGTTAGTGGGAGACCCTGTGGTGGTTAGTGGGAGACCCTGTGGTGGTTAGTGAGAGACCCTGTGGTGGTTAGCGGGAGATCCTGTGGTTGTTAGGATGGAGGAGACCCTGTGGTGGTTAGTGGGAGACCCTGTGGTGGTTAGTGGGAGACCCTGTGGTGGTAAGTGGGAGATCCTGTGGTGGTTAGGATGGAGGAGACCCTGTGGTGGTTAGTGGGAAACCCTGTGGTGGTTAGGATGGAGGAGACCCCGTGGTGGTTAGTGGGAGACCCTGTGGTGGTTAATGGGAGACCCTGTGGTGGTTAGGATGGAGACCCCATGGTGGTTAGGATGGAGACCCTGTGGTGGTTAGGATGGAGGAGACCCTGTGGTGGTTAGTGGGAGACCCTGTGGTTGTTAGGATGGAGGAGACCCTGTGGTGGTTAGTGGGAGACCCTGTGGTGGTTAGGATGGAGACCCCATGGTGGTTAGGATGGAGACCCTGTGGTGGTTAGGATGGAGGAGACCCCTATGGTGGTTAGGATGGAGACCCCGTGGTGGTTAGGATGGAGACCCTGTAGTTAGGATGGAGACCTTGTGGTGGTTAGCATTAGATATCGTGTGATGTTTTACTCTTTTGGTTTTTCAAGGTGCCCACCACCTAGCTCCTAAATAAATCACACATAGAGACTGTATCTTAGTTATGAACATCTGGCCTTTGCGTGGCTTGTTTCTAGTCAGCTTTTCTTAAAGAAGCTCTGAAAATGGGTCCCCCACAACTTGTGGGTCTGTTTAAGAATCCGTCAGCTGCACATTTACTGTATAATATTTGTGGCTCCAACATTAAATTTTATCATCCCAACCACCTTTTACCTCTGGGCTTTTATCTTTCTCTATTTCTCTGTACCTTTCTTTACGTCTTTCTCCGCGGCTTGCTATGTAGCTGGGTGGCTGACCCCGATGTCCTCCTCCTTCTCTTGCTCTTGGTCTCTCTCTCCTCCCAGATTTCTCCTTCTATTTACAATCCGGTATCATCTGGGACAAGGCCCTCTCAGCAGTGAGAGGGGATCAGGGTGCTCTGGCTGTGTGATCCATGGCTGTGATTGAGTGCTGGGAATGAAGGACTGAGTAGCAGCGAGCTTGCTCTCTGCTTCCTGAGAATGGATACATTGTAACCATCTCCTTCAAGTTTCTGCTTCTCTGATTTTTCTGCCCCAGTGGAGTGTGTCCTGAACTGCCATGCAGAAAAAAAATACCCTTTCTTCCATAAATTTATTAGTTACTTTTCTATTGCTTGGATAAACCACTATGATGAAAGCAACTTACAGAAGAAAAAGTTTGTTTGGGCTTACAGTTCCAGAGGTTTAGAGTCCATGACGGTGGAGCAAAGGCATGTGGCAGGAACAGGGAGCAGAGGGCTCCTTTCCTGAAGCTGAAAGAATGAACTAGAAATGGCTTACGTCTTTAAACTTTCAAAGCCCACCCAGTGACATACTTCCTCCAAGAAGGCCATACCTGCTAGTCCTCCCCAAACAGCCCCAGCAACTGCGATCAAGTGTTCAAATGCTCAAGGCTATGGGAGACATTTCACTCAAACTACCACAGTTGCTTCTGTCAGTATCTTAGCACAGCCACAAGGAAAGAAATCGAAACAGGGCCTGAGAGGGAAGGAGGGAAGTGGGGGGAGAGGGGGAAAGGAATGAAGGAACGAAGGGCAGTTGAAAATCTCCTTTAGTTTATGAAATACAGTCCTGATGGCAGCTACTGTACCATCACAAACTCAAAAGTTCCAGCTTCCTAAGTGGAGCCATCAGAGATGGGGACTGAGATGTGTATAAACACACACACACAAACACGCATGCACGCACGCACACATATGACACAGGCCCTCAGGACTGAGACTGGGTCAAGAACACAGCAGCTGGGACTAGAGGAGGTAAGAGAGAAGCCTCGGGGAGCCCCACTGAACCCCTTTCTCCTTCCTTGCTTCCCCTCCCCCGTCACAGTAAGTAAGTAAGTGAACCTTAAGTAGAGACAGAGTTTCAAAGTGAGAGATTTGGTGAGGCATGCTGGGGGCAGAGCCAGGGATTCACAGGCCTCTCCAAATCCTTTATAGGGCTACAACTCCCAGGCTCCTGACCTCTGGTGCCTGGCCAGCAGCCATCGGCATTATCATATCTGCAGTTTAGAGTCACAGAACAGGTCTGTCAGGGACAATTGGATTATGGAAGGAACTCTGGGCTACCTGGTACCCCTTTCCTGGTCAGTGTCCAGGTGTCCCTCAGGCACAAGCAGATGGAAGTCTTCAGAATTTCCCAAATGTGTATACAGCATGCACTATAAGCCCCCCCACCAGATAAATACCTCTGTGTGGCATATTAGATTGTCATCTATGTCAAGACTTTTTTTTTTTTTTTTTTGGTTTTTCGAGACAGGGTTTCTCTGTGGTTTTGGAGCCTGTCCTGGAACTAGCTCTTGTAGACCAGGCTGATCTCGAACTCACAGAGATCCACCTGCCTCTGCCTCCCAAGTGCTGGGATTAAAGGCGTGCATGTCAAGACTTTTTACGTTACCTAGTTGTCCTGACAGGACTGTGAGCAGCAATGAAGGTCAAACTGAGGCCCAGAGAGGCAAGGCCAGCCTTCCATGTAGCCCCAGAGCCCTGAGACCAATATTTATAGCCAAGTCTACTTGCATCCCAGGTAGCCCAGAGTCTAACTCTAACACCTGCTTTAGGCAAGACCCTACACAGACCCCACAGAGAAAGGGCTCAGATTCTTAACCAATTCCATGCCTCCTCTGGAGCCCCCTCTCCCAGTTCCCTCCTATGCTGAGCTCCCATCTCATCCCACCACAGGGCTTCCTGGTCACCAGAGAATGTTATCAAGTGATGCTTCCCCTATTACTTTTAAGAGGATAGCAGATGGCCATTTAGGAACCAGCCACAGAAGGTTAGTGGGCTCCTTGCTTGCCAGAGGCTACCAGAGACCTGCAATCCCTAAAGTCAGAGGTCAGAGCAAAGCCTGCCCAGGTGCCTGATGGTAGTAGAAATGCTGACTAAGAATAGATCTGGGCTTTGTCCTTAGGTGGCTCCTAAAAATACAGGCTGGGTCGCTTCCATTCATGGTCCGCAGGAAGGAGCTGCAGAATGCTAGGAATAGCCAGAGGATTTGGAGTAGAATTTGCCTTCAATGCCGTATGGCCTTGATCACCTTGTTTCCCTTCTAGGCCTCAATGGAGACGCCAATCCTTCCTGCTCTGTATGTACTATTACTGAGATCATGGTAGCTCTGGGACACAATAGGTGGCAAATAAATGCTTGATGCTAAGACAAACTGATTTTGGTGGTGGAGGAAAAATAACTGTACTTTTGGTGGGCCAGCCTGCCTCCATCTTAGGCTTAAAAACCATCTTTTAGTAAAAAGAAACTAGGTTCGTTCTTGTTTATGGCTAAGCCTCTATTGTTTGAGGCTTGGCTGTGCCCCACCTGTAACCTTAACTAACTACACATGGTTCTCTGCCGCTTGTTTCAGGGACGGGCAACCACGTCTTTGTTTCCAAAGTCGTTTATGGCCATGTTATCACCCTGCCTTTGTATAAAGGCTGCTATACCTACCTTGTTTTGACTGCCTTGCTAGGACCACCTTGCAATCATGTCTTTATTTTAGGAGGTGGTTGTGACTAATTCTGATTATTTTCTGCTCCTGTAACCTCTATCCTGCCAACCATTTGGAAACCCCTTACCCCTGAGCTATAAAAGCCTTGTCTTCCTCACACCCGATGCCAACCTCTTCAACCCCGTCTTAGGGGCAGACAGCCCACGTACACGAACAAAAAGTTTGCTTTAATTAATTGTTTGTTGTAATTAGTTTGACCATGATGATTTGGGTCAGTAGTCTTTCTCCTCCCGTTTTTGGGATTAACAGTTCCGCCGCAGAGGCCGGCCTGGTGTGCTTGTTCCGATAATCCTACTCCGGGTCCAACCTGGCCCAGCAGAGCTGGCAGAGCTGTATGGCACCCTGGAGTAACATGACCCAGGGACCTGCTGACTCCTCAGCTGGCACTGGCTGGGTGCTTTTGCTTCCTGGAAAAAAGAGGTGGAGCATAGGCCTTGGGGTGAACACCAGAGCCTCATTTCCCTCATCTGTCCCCAGGCAGATTCCCTCCTCAGGGGTCCTGAGAGAAGCTGAGGGAATATAGGGCTTGTAATAGACGTCTCGTAAGAGTCCCCCTTCCAGTAGCCCGGCCCTATAGTAGAAGAAAGAACATCAACCCCTAAGTAGAGGCACCGGGGTCTCTAGTCCCTTGGGAGCTTCGTCAGCAGGGCCAACTCCAAATCGATCTTTTCTTCCCCATTTTTGTAGTGCATGTCAGCATCTCTTGGGATGGGTGGAGAAACTGTCCGCGTCAGCACACCGCCCCCGCCAGACACTGTGGTTCTTTATGAATTACCCGCCAGATGTTAGCTTTGCATCTTTTATCAGAGGGAGCCTTGTCACCAGGACCTTGTATGTCATGTCATTAGGGAAAGCATGCCTGGAGGACGCCAAGGTTGACAACACGGCTCCCTCCTCTCAGGGCACACGGGCACCCACCCGGAGCCCCTGCCGCCCTGGGAATGCCCTGAGCTGCCCTGGAGGTATGAAGCTTTTGGTCCGTGAAGACGCTGCTCCCTGCAGCCACCTTGAGGAACAGAACCTGTCCCAGCCCTGTTTCCTTCTGCTGGAGAGAAACCTACAAGCCCGTTAACCCAAATAAACAGCCCTGTGACAAACTGGGGTCTGTGTCACCAAGGAAACTGACAAGGTTCCCAGAGGGGGCAAATGGCGGGCAGAGGACCTAATTTAGATGGAGCAGTTTGTCCTCTGGGGAGATGACAAGTAAGTATAGACTCACGAGAAGAGCCAGGGGCAGAAGTTCCAGGCAGAGGGCACAGCGAAGGCAAATACCAGGGGCAGGAGTGAGGTGAACACACTGAGGGGCAGGAGTGAGGTGGGCACACTGAAAGAACTGAGCCAGGATTTGAGAAGCTAAGTGTATGAGAGGTGAAGGCTGATGGAGCTGCAGAGTCTGGGCCATACACCCTCAGGGGACACAGGAGAGATGTGGGTTTCTTATCTGGGGGGGGGGCACTGCAGAGTCACCACAGGCTTCTTGGGGTAAGGGGTAGGCTGGTTTCAAAACGGCCAGTGTGTCATATAGCTTGACAAGGATATATATAGCACTCACAGGTTCCTGGCGACAGCATTCGTGGCCATCCACGTAGGAGGTGGAGAGCAGGTTTAACTCCTTTTTGCAAGTGGGTCAGGCCCACCGGGACTCAAGTTCCTCACTCCAGCCACGCCCAGGACTGAACTGTGGTTTTCACTGGACTGATAAGGAACTGGAGGGCGGTACAGCAGCAGCAAGGTCAGGGTCACACAGCGAGAAGCAGCAGCAGGTGGAGTCTCTGAACCAGGCAGCCACACTCTTTCCTGCAAACACTGTGCAGACTGACCTCAAGCAGACTGCAGGGGCCATTCCCTGCCACTTTCCATGGCCTGCATCCCTAATCCCCAGGCATACAACAAAGCCACTGGGCAGAGCATGCCCTGAACTGTCTGGGCAGGAAGCAGTGAGCCCCAGTCCCAGGCTGCCCCAGCCTACTGGACCTGTGATTTGCCCAGAGGTCTGTGGATGCAGATGCAAGCCTGTGGCATCCAGATAGGCACGGCACCATCACCCTGGGTTATTATTTTCCACCCGATCCACATGCCATCTGATAAACAGTGATTACTTTGGATTTGCATATAATAAATATCACCCCCAGGAAGGGTGCGCATGTACAGGAGGGTGGGAGTGCGGAGCCAGGGCTCATGTCTTATTTATGAGAATAAACAAGAGCAGAAGCTGGCATAATCAACACGTATTTAATCTTAGTCACCCTTTGACTCTAATCAGGCAGGGTCTTACAGTGCTGCGTGTGTGCGGGCCGTGGGGAAGATCCCTGCCACAGTCTTCCTGCTCAGAGAAGGCTTGGAGCTGGAGCATAGGAACCTAAGAGAATTACTTAGCAGAGGCAAAGTTTGCCTTTTTATTCCTTCCTTTCTTCCTTTCTTCCCTTTTCTTTAAAAAACAAAAAACAGCTGGGTGGTGGTGGTGCACTCCTTTAATCTCGGCACTCAGGAGGCAGAGGCAGGCGGATCTTTGTGAGTTTGAGACCAACCTAGTCTACAAGAGCTAGTTCCAGGGCAGGCTCCAAAGCTACAGAGAAACCCTGTCTCAAAAAAACAAAACAAAACAAAACACCGGGTCTCATGTAGTCCAGGCTGACCTCAAAATTGCTGTGTAGCTAAGGCTGGCCTTGAACTTCTCCTCCTCCTGCTGCCATATACACATATGTCATCATGCAAAATACAGTTTTAGTTAATTTTTTTCATATATAGTTATATATATGAATTTATGGGGCAGGATTGATATAGAGGTTGGGTTGTTTTCTTCCTTCTACTATGTGGGCTCTGGCTGGGGACTAAATTCAGGTCACTGTCTTTATAGGAAAGGCCTTTACCCACTGAGCCATCTCCTTGTTCTTTGGTATGTGTGTGTGTGTGTGTGTGTGTGTGTGCACATGGTGTGCGTGTTTGAGTACCCGAGACATGGTGTGTATTGAGGTTGGGGGACATGTGGGTTCTGGGTACCAAACTCAGATCATCAGAATTGTGCAGCCATATGGGCTCTAGACCTGGATTCAGATTGCTAAACTTGATGGCAAGTGCCTTTACCCACTGAGCCATTTCGCTGGCCCATAACAGCCCCTACGCACCCACCCAGTGTTGCCAAAATATGTCTGAACCATCAAAAGTGCTTGAAGACAGCAATGTAAATTGCAGCGTTCGCCACAGTTCTGTCTGTGGTGACATCAACCATCACACATTTTCAGTGCTACGAGGAAGCAAAGCTGAACAAGAAGAGAGGAGGGAAAAGCATCAAGCGCTGTACTGGAAATCAGGAAATCAAGTCATGTTTACGCATGCCAGAGCTGAGACTCAAACCCAGTACCCATTCTCCACGCCACTTTCCTAACATGGCAGGAAAGAAAACTGGGAGAAGCCGGGTGGTGGTGGCGCACGCCTTTAATCCCAGCACTCAGGAGGCAGAGGCAGGCGGATCTCTGGGAGTTCAAGGTCAGCCTGGTCTACAGCTGAGTTCCAGGACAGCCAGGGATAAGCAGAGAAACCCTGTCTCGGAAGAGAGAGAGAGAGAGAGAGAGAGAGAGAGAGAGAGAGAGAGAGAGAGACCTGGGAGAAACTCTCATTACACATTCTCCAGCTCCTAATCCATTGTTACTTGTTAAGGAAGCTGAGGCACGCTAAAGGAACTGTCCACATTTGTGCACAGAACTATGGCAGAACTAGAATTCAGATCCAGGTAGTAACCATGCATGTAGTGTTTAAGCAAAGGCTTTTTTTTTTCTTTTTTTTTTTTTTTTTTTTTTTTTTTTTTTTTTTTTGAGACTGGGTTTCTCTGTAGCTTTGGAGCCTGTTCTGGAACTTTTTCTGTATATGTAGACCAGGCTGGCTTTGAACTCACAGAGATCCCAGCCTCTTGAGTGCTGGGCTTAAAGGCGTGCAACACCACCAACTGGCTAAACAGTCTTTTTACAAATTTACTTATTTTTTTCTATTATGTGATTTGTGTTTTGCCATGTGTGTCAAGTCTCCTGGAGCTGGAGTTACAGACAGCTGTGAGCTGCCATGTGGATGCTGGGAGTTGAACCCAGGTCCTCTGGAAGAGCAGCCAGTGCTCTTACCCACTGGGCCACCTCTCCAGCCTCCCTCAGCATTCTATGGGGTAGGGATGAATACAGACAGACATGGCAGGTAGAGTTGTCCTCCATGGGGAGCTGAGGAAGCCCTGTGTGAACCAGCCCTGAGTGCCTGTGTACTGTTGACATGCACATGGCCATATCAAGGACCCCAGAGCCTCAGACCAAGTGGGAAATGGCAAAGCTTTCCTTCCTGGTCCAGTGTGTGCAGAAATGTCCACCTCAGCACCCTACCCCTGGGTATTTTCAGCTTGAAGACTGCTCCTACCACGATGAACTAAAGATGCCCCCTTGTTCATCTGTACACCATACACCCTGCCTCTTGTTTAAATGTTTGCGATAACCCTGCCTCTTTGTTCTATTCGACAGAATAAACACGCTGAGCTCCTGGGTTGCTGTGGTTTCTCCATCAGCACCCAGACTACCCAATGTCTGATTTTTCTGTGTGTCTATGTGTCTCTCTCTGCATTTATCTTTTCTTTATTTCCTCACCACCCCGGTCCGGTCCAAGTCCCCGGAACTATGCAAGGACAACGGTGCTTCTTTGCTCTGTGATGACTGCATCCTAACTTGGGGCCTAAATGACTTGAAATACACCTGAGGTTCCTGTCTGCCTGTCCAATGTATTCCTTGGGTCTATCCGAGTTGCAAGTATCTGGGTGAAATGCCCACACATCTAGTGCCCAGATTCCGTGGAGAGGGTGGCTGCAGCTGCCAATGTCCTCTTCTCCTCACAGCTTGGGCTTCCCCACAACATGGCGGCGGCAATGGCGTCCTACATCTTACATGGTAGCTGTCTTCCACCAGACTGGTATTCTAAAATCTTGGATATGTTTTCTCCTTTGGTGTCTATGTTTGTTGTTTGTGGGTACAATGTTTTATGTCAGCGTGAATGGTGGTTGTGTGGTCTTAAGTTTAAGTGGCCCAGGAAGTGAACCCAGAGATCATGCAAAATTGCAACCCATAGAAATCTGCTCAGCAGCCATAACCGAAGCCAGCTAGCTATAGAGTTCAGCTCCTGACTGGATGCTGGTCATTCTGGAAACAGGTCCCTGTCTAGGAGTGTTCCCTGGAGGAGGCAAGTTCAAGCCAGCACTCCCAAGTGGTTCTGTTGCCGGTAACAGGCCTGGTGCCCCTGACCTGGGTTCCAGCACCAACCTTTGCAGCTCCAGTAGGTTCTCACCAAACTGGCAATGCCGGAGCCAGTACAGATCCTTCATAACTGCCAGCCCCCGGGACATCCTATAAGCAGGGAGACAGATGTGTCTCTTGCAGTACTCCCTACCTGCTGTAAAGAAAGGAAAATGTAGACGATCTTCGCATGGGCAGATGCCAACTAAGGCTCTGGGCTAGCCCTCCAGGGGAGGCTGCAAAAGTGGGGTAGTGGGGAGCAGGCAGGCACGAGCCTGGGAGGCTCCTGAGGCCTCTCCGATGCATAGGGAAGTGGGGCCATGCCCAGAAGGGAGAAGGTGGTCAGGCCATGTGGGGGGCAATACAGCAGGGCGGCACTTCCTGGAGGTTGTTTCTCTGCATCTGATTGGGGGGTGGAGTGTAGAATTGGGGTTGTGGGATTTGCGGAAGCCTGGAGATGGAACCCTGTCTCCAGAAAGGGAGAAGAGCACCAGCTTCTCTGTCCTCCCGCCTCCACATGCCAGCCACGGCGTGCGCTCCCTCCCACATGCACATACACACAAGAATAATTAATTAATTAATTTTAAAAATTTACAAAAGCTCAGGATGTATATGGCCACCTTTCCTTTTATTGATTTTAGCTGAGCATGTGCATGCCTTTACCCCCAAAACTCCATCAACAGAGGCAGATGGAGCTCTGTGAGTTCAAGGCTAGCCAGGCCTACACGGTGAGACCTGGTCTCCAACAAACAAACAAAAATTTTAAGTTTAACTTTCTTTGTATGAGTGTTTGTTTGCCCACATGTGTGTATGTGTGCCATGTGCATGGTTGATCCCCACTGAGGTCAGAAGAGGGCACTGAGCTAGGCAGTGGTGGCGCATGCCATTAATCCCAGCACTTGGGAGGCAGAGACAGGCATATCTCTGTGAGTTCGAGACCAGCCTGGTCTACAGAGTGAGTTCCAGGACAGCCAGAGATAACACAGAGAAATCCTGTCTTGAAAAAAACAAAACAAAACAAACAAAAAAGAGGGCATTAATCCCCTGGAACTGAAGTTATGAAGCCACTATGTGGGTTCTGGGAACAATCCGTTGATGGAAGAAGGTTATTGGTTAAAAAATAAAGAAACTGCTTGGCCCTCATAGGTAGAACATAGGTGGGTGGAGTAAACAGAACAGAATGCTGGGAGGAAGAGGAAGTGAGCTCAGACTCGATAGCTCTCCTCTCTGGGGCAGATGCGATGAAGCTCCGACCCAGGATGGATGTAGGCTAGAATTTTCGCGGTAAGCGCACCTTGGGGTACTACACACATTATTAGAAATGGGCTAGTCCAGGTGCGAGAGTTAGCAGAGAAGAGGCTAGATATAATGGGCCAAGCAGTGTTTAAAAGAATACAGTTTTTGTGTTGTTATTTCGGGGCATAAGCTAGCCAGGCGACCAGAAGCTGGGGCAGCAGGAACACAGCCCGAAGCTCCCACTACAATCCGTGGGTCCTCTGCAAGAATAACTCATGCTCTTAGCCACTGAGCCATCTTTCCAGCCCCCATGGGTACCTCTGGAAAGTCCAGAGCGGTCTCAACTGAGGGTGCTCATCAGAAAGGAGTCTGTGTTCCTCAGTTTTCCTCTGTTACAACAGACAGGGAAGTTTCACCATGGCCCATGATGGTTCACTCCACTGCTTGAGGGCTAGTGGTGAAGTCACACATGGAGTTTGGGAAGAAGAAATGCAGCTGGATCTGGTTGGCTGGGACACACAGAGGGAGAGAATCAGAAGAGTCTCCATGGTCCTCACCAAGGATGGCTCTTAAAGCATCCTCTGCCCACCAAGACTGGGGACCAAGACTTTACTATGTGGGTCTCAGGGGACACTTATCCAGACCAGAACAGGACTGATCCAATGAAAACTACAAAGCTGGGTGCAGTGGCACACCCCAATATTCTGAGCACTCATGATGTAGAACAAAAGGATCAGAAGTTCAAGGCCAGCCTCAGCTACACAGAGCGACAGAGGTCAGCCCCGAGATCCTGTTTCCAAGACTAAAACCGAAGATGAACAGAGAGTGATGCAGACTATTATACAAAGCTGGGTGCAGTGGCACACCCCAATATTCTGAGCACTCATGATGTAGAACAAAAGGATCAGAAGTTCAAGGCCAGCCTCAGCTACACAGAGCGACAGAGGTCAGCCCCGAGATCCTGTTTCCAAGACTAAAACCGAAGATGAACAGAGAGTGATGCAGACTATTATGTATTTAGTTAGAGGGAGGACTCAGGGATTTATTATGGATTTACTTTGAGGGAGGACTAGGCAGTTAGGACAGAGGTGAGGAAGTGGTGTTGGAACCAATAGAGAAGAATGGATGTAAGTTATGACAGGGACAGCCAAACTTGCGCGGCACTGCACTTACGTCGAAGAAACATGCATGCATTTGAGGCTCATGAGGAGCATACGGGGCTGGAGAGTGGAGGACCAAGGTTTCGGGGCCAGGCTCAGCCTGAGAGCCCAGGCAACCCTTGACAGCAATGTAAACTGTAGAGGCAGACTTGCTCCCTGGACTGGAGCCCAGGGAAGGTTTCCGACACAGATGAATGTTGAAAGTAGAAGGTGAGGCCATGTCAGTGTCCTGATATCAGCTCTGTGTCCAGTTTACCTCTGTGCGTGGTCATGGATACCCAGGATCACGAAAATCATCGCTGATTCAGAACTGGGGATGTAGCTCAGTTGATGGAGGACTTGCTAGCCTGCAGAAAGTCCTGGGATGATCCCCTGTACTGAATAAAATGGATGTGCACTGGGAGCTGGAGGCAAGAGGACTAAGGGGTTTAAGGTCATCCTTAGTTAGCTGGCAAGTCCAAACCCTCCTGGCAACCCTGTTGAAAAAAAAAAGGGGGGAAGGAAGGGAGGGAAGGAGAGAGAGAGGAAGGGAAGGCTGATACTGGTTCAGAGGCAAGTGTTTGTCCAGTCAGACTTGTGTTCAGAGGTATCAGGGCTTTGGGGCCTCAGGCAGCACCCTTGAACTCTGAGCCTGTTTCCTTAGGACCTCACAGCAGGCGGCCCCTGCAGACAAGGTGAAAGGACTTAGAATGGCCTGGAGCCTGTTTTGGGTGGAATCTTCTTAGTGTTCTGTGTTCACACCACCCAGGCACCTACCTGCCGTCTGCCTGGACTCCCCTAGATCACAGCTGACCTGCTGTGTGCCCTAGTCACTGGCAACACGCTGACGTGGAGGTGGGGAGTCCATAAAACATCTTCACAGATGCTCCTCTGACTTAGGGTTCTGCAGACAGCCACCTCAGAGCCAAGCTGCAGGCTCACAGAAGGTTCCACGTAGGCTGTGAGGAAGTGGACTTGTTTTCTGTGCGCGGACTGGACCAGGCAGGACCTTCCCAGGGAGAGATTGTCCTACAGAAATCATCCTGACTCACGGGCTGGCACTGTGGAGGGGGCTGCAGGCATCAGTGAGACTCTGGGTGTCGGCCTCGAAGGTTCCAACCGCCTGGGACCGGGGTGGAAGGAAGTACTGAGCAGGTGGCCCTGTGGCCTTCTGGGTAGCGGGGATCTCAGGAGAAACCCTGCCTCAGGGATGCTTCATGTTGTTTTCTTCCTAGCAACCCCCCACCCCGCTCTGACCTTCCCATGTGCCAAAATGGGGTCTCCCACTCCACTGGTGCAGGACAAAGGCATGGGGAGGTGAGTGGGCATGTGTGCTCCCTTATGGCTCAAGGGACAGAGCAGGCTGTCCTAGTTCAAGCCTGCAGGAGCTCCAGTGTAGTGTCTGATGCCCCTTCCTCCTCCTCCTTCTCTGCCTTCCTCCCTCCCCTTCTCCTTCCCCTCCTTCTCCCCCTTTCCCTCTTTTCCTTCTGTCTCTCCCTTCCTTCCCCTTCCCCTCCTCGCTCTCCTCTCTCTCCCACTTCCCTCTTCCTCTTCTTTTCAGGCAGCTAGACAGAAACTCTACCACTGAGCTACAGCCTCCGCCCATGTTTCTCTCTTTAAGTGGCCAATGGGTAGCTGATTTAGGTTCTGGAAAAATTAAAAGCAACAGAAAAGTCACGCACATTAACTACATATGTAGCTCCCAACAGAATCTTGAGACGGCCACCCCAGCCCTCTGTTTAGTCCTGGGTCAATAGGGAACTGCTGGGCCCTTCAATGGCACCACTTCTTGGCAGGACAGCCCCTTCTGTCCCTCTCCCAGCCTCTCCTCCCCTTTTCCCCAGTCCCTCCGGAGCACGGCACCCAGAGGTAATTTGTGAAACAGATGTTTACTGTGGGGTTTTACATGCGCTTGGTGTCTCGCCAAACATTATAGTAATTGGAGGCTGTGTTTAATTACTGATCAATGTAAAGTTAGGACGAGGCAGGCCTGGAAATGCCTTTGGGCTGGGCTCTGCTGTCTAGCTCAGAGACAGCAGGGTTCCAGCATTCCAGTCTCAGGCCTTGCCTAACAAGGCCTGGGCGGGGCAAGGATGGGCAGAGCGGCTTGGATAGAGTCATTCTTTATGGTACCACCTTGCTGCCGATGACTTCTCTGTTCCAGGCACTGGGCCACCTTGGTGATTTACATAAGTGACCATCACAGGTGATCCATGATAGTTAGGTGCTGGCTGCAAAAGCAACAATTTGTGACTTCCCAGACCTCGACCCCTGCCTTGCTTCCTAAGCCACGTGTTCCTGGGAAGGCAGGATGGGGTGAAGACGAGGAAACTCAAGAAGCACCGAGGAAAGATCAGCGGGGAGGACCGAAGGTCACTATGCAGACTACATCCTGCTGCAGCCCCAACTGGACATCCCAGGTGTGGATGTCTGGGTTTCAGTGACAGATAGCAGCATCACTGGGTCCTCATGAGATACTCAGGCAGAGCTGCCAGGGAAGCCAGTCCCAGGCTCCTGTCCACAAACTGAGGGACAAAATGCTTAAGTTGTCACTGTATTTGAGAGCTCCATGATTAAGAAGGAAACACAGGAAGCCTGACAAATACTAAAACAGCTCATGTGACAAGGGAGTGCACAGCAGTGTAAGATGCAAATGACAAATTAGTAGAGATTTTTGTTTCTTTCTTTATTTTGTTTTTCAAGACAGGGTTTCACTGTTTAGTTCTGGCTGTCCTGGAACTCACTCTGTAGACCAGGCTGGCCTCAAATTCACAGAGCTTTGAAGATGGACATTATAAAGTAGTCCCACACTAACTTAGAATTGAGTATAATAAAGCCTTCTTTATTCAGAAATAGACTCACAGATCATAGTCCTCTGCACAAACGGGGAACAGAAACCTAATGGAGCAGCAGAGAGGAAGAAAGAGAGAGAGAGAGAGAGAGAGAGAGAGAGAGAGAGAGAGAGAGAGAGGGAGAGAGGGAGAGAGAGAGAGAGCTCGCAAGCTTTACAGCTGCATTTATAGTATAACAGACCACACCCAAGTGGGCTGGTATCTTAAAGGCTATTGGCTGAAGGCATTCCCACAGCACCTTCCCCTTTTGTCTAAATAAGAGGGTTCTAAGCCTAATACAAAGCTATATACAATAAGAACAAATGTCAAGTATAAAAATTAGAATTACAGGGGCTGGAGAGATGGCTCAGAGGTTAAGAGCACCGGCTGCTCTTCCAAAGGTCCTGAGTTCAATTCCCAGCAACCACATGGTGGCTCACAACCATCTGTAATGGGGTCTGGTGCCCTCTTCTGGCCTTCAGGCATACACACAAGACAGAATATTGTATACATAATAAATAAATAAATATTAAAAAAAGAACAAAAATTAGAATTACAACCAGCATAAACAATATCAAGCAAGAAACATATGCTAAATGTTTCAATAATTATCCTATCCTAAGGAGTCTAAGTCTTTTAATAGAAATAGCTTGGACTATGAAAGGAAAGTAACTGACTATCTCATCTCCAACCCCATCGAAGACCTGAGAAGGGAAATAATATTACTTGAGTAAACAGGAAGTGCAATCAAGAAACTTCTAAAATGTGCAACAAATGACAGAGACAACTAGCTACGTGGGCAATCACCCAGAGTCTCATTTACAATGTTGGAGCAACCAACTTTGGCTAAGGCCTAGAGTAACTGACAGACCATTTTTAGAGGCAGGAAAGTTTTCAAAACTTTTGTCTTACCCTATCTTGGCAAAGTTTGACCATCTTTTTTCTTGTATCCTGCTTGTCCTCTTCAGACACCATGCATTTTGTCAGTGATCGAGGCATGGGCACTTTCTTGCCCAAAGGTCAGTTTTGCCAAGAAGAAAACAAGCTCCAAGTGGAGTGTCTTCGGTGCTCAGCATTCTCTCAGGAATAGATTGGTGCTGCCATGAGCAATTGTGTCTCACGTCAACAGAACCCTAAGTTATTTAAATGCCATATTCTACAGATCTTTGAAGTGCTTGAAGATAACTTATCTATGCAGAATACAATCGCTATGTATCTAAAGAACCTGATTAGTCTAGCTATAAGTATGACAAACATGATGACTAATGACCTTTAATTATTAATACCTATATAACTTAAAGACTAAGACTTCATATCAGAATATTAAACAATCTTTAAACAACTGTGCAACAAATGGGGACAATGACCTCAAAATGTAAACAATTTATAAGTATCTTGATCAGAGGTAGAAATGTATAGAGCAATATGATAAGTATATCCTAAAATTGTATCAATATACAAGTTGTCTTAAGCAGAGGTAGAAGTATGTATGCATTCAATATGACAAAATAACTTTGCCTTAGGTGCACAAATATTGTAAACAGCAATAGGAGCATATTCAATATAATTTGAATTTGTATCAATATACAAGAATCTATACCAATGTAAATTGCCAATAATTAGTAGCTCACAAGTATTCACTCTATCACTCATTATTCTTTTTAATTTTTTTTTAATTTTTATTTTTTTTTTTGGATTTTTCGAGACAGGGTTTCTCCGTAGCTTTTTGGTTCCTGTCATGGAACTAGCTCTTGTAGACCAGGCTGGCCTCGAACTCACAGAGATCCGCCTGCCTCTGCCTCCCTAGTGCTGGGATTAAAGGTGTGTGCCACCACTGCCCGGCCACTATTCTTATTAGTATGAATAAGCTCACACTAATCTACCTATTATCCCATCCAATTTCCCTTTTGTTTTAAAGATCCCTGAGCCTACATACTTTCTACCCCAATCCCCAACCTTATGCCAGTTATAATCACCCCCCTAATAGATGTCCCTAACTCTGAGGACAAATTTAGTTGGGAGAGGGGACATTGTCTTCTAAAATTACTTTCCAGCTATCATGGGCACAATGTTCTTTCTATGGGATCCTGTAAAGGTAAAATGAGGGTTAAGTTTCATGATTACTATCTGGTATAATTACAAATAGTCTCTGAGTATTCAGGAGGGTTTCTCTGAGGTTCCTATTTGGAATTCTGGCCAGAATGTTATAGGACAGTGCACCATTTCAGCTAACCAAGTTGAAACCATCTTGAGCAGCTGGTACCCAAAACTGGTCTTATAGTAGCACTATCGGCAACATGACATCTTATCAACCAGGTGAACTTGTGGGGCCTCATCTTCTTCCTAGAAACTTCAAAGATTACTGCAGGAAAATCTATTGTTCATTTTGGAAAACTTAAACATTATATATAGAGACATATATTCAATGAAAGGTACAAAAGAGACAAAAATAGATATGGAGAAAAATAAAATTTTTCAGGGCTGGAGAGATGGCTCAGTGGTTAAGAGCACTGACTGCTCTTCCAGAGGTCCCGGTTTCAATTCCCAGCACCCACACGGCAGCTCACAACTGTCTGAAGATCCAGTTGCAGGGGATCAGACACCTTCACACCAATCCACATAAAATAAAGTTAAATAAAACATAAAAATATTTTTTAAAAAAGTAAAATTTTTCCTAAATTATTTCTTCTTTTTGTCCATACCAGATGACTCCTGCCTGACATGAGACAGAAACTCTGAATTTTTCTTTTAACAACATGCTTGGATTTAGACAAGGACAGAGTCATTGTCCAACTCCAAAGACAACTTTGATTTTTAAGTGAGTCATGACTATTATTCTACTGAATATATATATATATATATATATATATATATATATATATATATAGAGAGAGAGAGAGAGAGAGAGAGACAGAGAGAGACAGAGAGAGAGAGAGATTTTTTTTTTTACCCTGCAGATGACCTGTCCTCATAAGTCATAATTCTCTTGTTTTGAAATCCTATCTGGATAGTTATCTTTTCCTCATTAGGCATCCAAATGTCCAGGGTCTCTTGACTTTTTGAAGATGTGTATTTTCCTGCAAAGACAAGAACAGAACCTTGTCCCAACCCCTATGAGGTTTTCTTATCACCTGTATGGTTACCGCCTCTGTGAATGAGCCATCATTTCTCTTAAGAGGCTTTTCCTTTTCAAATCAAATATTTATTAATATTGATTGTATTCATAGTTTTTCTTCTCCTGTGGAAACATAGCACATCTCCTGGTTTTCATTCTGAGGTCAATACATCCTTGAAATACACTGTCTGATTTAATTCAGAAGGTTTTTTTAATTATCCAATGCTGCTGTTGTTCCTTTCTCATTAGCATTAAGAAAATTCAAGGTTAAAAAAAAAAGAAAATTCAAGGTTAATAAAGCATTATGCAATCTATTTCTGGGGATATTTTCTGTCCCTTTCTGTTTGTTTAGCATATCCTTTATAATTCAGTTTGATCTTTCTATAACTGCCTGACCTGTAAGATTGTTTGGTATGCCTATAATATGCTTTATATTATAATAAGCAAAAATAGTTTCATTTTCCTAGAGACATATGCTGTACCATTATCTGTCTTTATTTGTGCAGGTATGCCCATGATGGTCATAACTTCTAATAAATACATGATTACTGAATCAGCCTTTACTGAGCTCAAAGCAGTTGCCTACTCAAAACTTGAATAAGTGTCTATGACATGGTATATATATTTTAATTTTCCAAAATGTACAAAATGAAACACATTCATATGCCAGATTTTATTTCTTTGAGTACCCTTTGGGTTACTCCCTACAGGTAGTGGTATTTGGTTATAGAAAGAGCAAGTAGGACATCTTTTTATAATCTCCTTAGCTTGTTGCCATGTAATAGGAAAGTCTTTCTTTGCCTTTTGAACAGAATCATAAGGACTTTGTTCCACCTTACTTAAATCTTCTGATTTGCAACCTGCTTTTCCTGATTTATTTACATCAGTATAAAATGTATGGGCTCCTGTTATTGGTGTGTCATGTACAATATGGGGAAGGATCCAAGTAGTTTTCTTTATAAGGTTAATTTTATCACTTTTGGGAAATTTCTATTAATCTCTCCTATAAAAATTAGCACAAGATCTTTGCCAGGACTTATTATCATCCCATAATTCTTTAATTTCATCAGTAGTAAAAGATACTATAATCTCTGCTAGGTCTATTCCTGCTAATTGACAAAGTCTCAATTTTCCTTTTATAATCAATTCAGAGACATTTTCAACATATGTTTTTAATTTTTTACTTGGCTTATTTGGTAAAAGATCCATTCTAAGATAATATTTTCCCTCTACATTAAAATTCCTGTTAGGAAAATTCTGGAAGACAATATAAGTAGAATGATGCAATTAAGATTTGGATTCACCTGATACACGTGCCTCCTGTAATTTCTCTTCAATGACAGTTAATTCTTTCTCAGCTTTAGCTGTTAATTCCCTGGGACTGTTTAAGTCTTTGTCACCAGCTAAGGTTTTGTTTAAATGGATTATTAGATCAGGTGTTATTCCAACAGCTGGTTGTAGAGTGGAAATGTCTCCTAACAATCTTTGAAAGTCATTAAGAGCTAGTTCCAGGACAGGAACCAAAAGCTACGGAGAAACCCTGTCTCGAAAAATCAAAAAAAAAAAAAAAAAAGTCTGCAATCAGTCTCTCCTAATTTGTGCCTTTTGTGTTCTAATTTTCTGTAAACCTTTTATATAACCTTGGTAATTGACAGAATCTCCTCTTTGTATTTTTTCAGGAGAAATTTGTAATCTCCATTTAGGCAAAACTTTCTTTAGTTCTTCTAACAGTTTTTTCTAAAGTATCTGCATTTTAATCAAATAGCAAAATGTCATCCATGTAATGGTAAATAATAGATTTAGGAAATTGTTTATGTATTATTTCCAATTGCTGACTTATGAAGTATTGGCACAGGATGGGGCTACTGAGCATTCCCTGTGGGAGGATGGTCCATTGATATCTCCTAGTAGGCTGAGAATTATTATAAGTAGGCACTGTAAAAGCAAATTTTTCTCTGTCTTTTTCTTGTAAAGGTATAGTGAATAATAATCTTTTAAATCAATAACTATAAGAGGCCATCCTTTAGGCAATAAGAAAGGTAAAGGAATTCCAGATTGTAGAGGGTTCATAGGTTGAATTACCTTGTTGACAACTCTTAGATCTGTTACCATTCTCCATTTTCCAGATTTTTTTTTAAATAATAAATATAGGAGAATTTTAAGTTCTGGTTGATTCTTCAATATGGTGAGCATCTAGTTGCTCCTGTACCAGCTGTTCTAAAGTCTGCAGTTTTTCTTCTGTTAAAGGCCATTGTTTAACCCATATTGGTTTCTCAGTTAACCATTTTAAAGGTAGGGCTGTTGGTACCTCTAAAGGCTTGCTAGTTGCTTTGTGTTCTTGTACAGCCTAAATGGCTGGTGACCTTTGTTTATAGTGCCTTATAATATCCTTCCTAGAAACATGAGTTTCTGGGACTGAAGGAGTGTTAACCTGGGTATTTCATTGCTGCAATAGGTCATGACCCCATAAATTTACTATGATATTAGCCACATATGGCCTCAACATTCCTCTCTCTCCTTCTGTTCCTATGCATTCAACCCTTGTTGTATTCTGCTTCACTTGTGATAGGGTTCCAATTCCTAGAAATTGAACATCTGCCTCTTGAAGAGACCAATTTGGATGCCAAGATTCTGGAGTAATGACAGTCACATCAATACCTGTGTCCAGTAATCCCTCAATTACAATGTTATTTATATGTACTCTTAGCTTTGGTCTTTGATGATTTATAGAAATCTGCCAAAATATATGTTTCCTATTTCCTATTGAAATTTTTGATTCATCTTCCATGTTTATTCCATCATCCAGAACAGTATGTTGTTTTTTTGCTTTTTTTTTTTTTTTTTTTTTTTTTACAGAGGTAATGAATTTTTTTTAGTTTCCTGGTAAGACATATCCTCCACAGTGACAGGGAATGACTGGACCACATTTGACTTGGGGGCCTGCAGGAGATCCCCAAGGAGTTCCCTGATGGTATCGTGTTGCCTTATCTGTCTTTTGTTGATTTACATTCATTGTTCTAATTCATTGCCACATCTTCTATATAATTCAGAAGATTGAGATCTTCTAATTTTGACATTCACAGAGGACACATTATTTCTAGAAATTCCTTGTCTACAATCCCTTCTCAGATGTCCTATTCTACCACAATTAAAGCATTTGGCATCTTGATGTCTCCTCCTACCTTTGGAAATTGCTTCTCCTACCCAAACCTCAGTATTATAGTCAAACGTCTCAATGTTCATTGTATGCAGGATCCATTCATCCATCCATAGGTGTTGATAAAACCTTTAAAGGCCCAAGTACCTTTTTGCATTCTAAGTTGGCATTTTCAAAAGTCAGAGATTCAATAAGTACATCTCTATCTTCTGGGTCTGTTACTCCTATTTGTACAGCCTTAGTTAATCTTTATAAAGTCACTAAAGGGTTCTCTTTGGCCCTGTTTAACCCTAATATGTGATTCATTTTGTTTTCCTAGTTCTTGAATCCTGTCCCAAGCATTTAAGGCTGCTGTGTGGCATAGTGACATGATGTGTTTATCGTAAAGAGCTTGATCCTGCAGGTCAGCATAAGGGCCCTCACCAAGAATTTGATCTTGGGTAGAAGCCTCAAATTCTTTCTTTTTTTTTTTTTTTTTTTTTTTTGGTTTTTCGAGACAGGGTTTCTCTGTGGTTTTGGAGCCTGTCCTGGAACTAGCTCTTGTAGACCAGGCTGGTCTCGACCTCACAGAGATCCGCCTGCCTCTGCCTCCCGAGTGCTGGGATTAAAGGTGTGCGCCACCACCACCCGGCTAGAAGCCTCAAATTCTTTTGCTTTTCCCTGTTGTCTAAAATTTTTGCCTCTTCTTGCCAATAGCATTTCCATAGTAACTGTGACCCATCTTCCAGGATCACTAAAACTAATTGAAGTCAATTGTGTGTGGTAGCCTTATTGCTGGAAGCCCATGTCTTTACCATCTCCCTAACAAATGGTAAATGCAAGCCATAAGATACTATTCCCTGCTTCTCTTTTCTTTCTTTCTTTCTTTCTTTCTTTTCTTTTCTTTTCTTTTCTTTTCTTTTTAGATCATTCATACCTATAGGTTTCCAAAACCTACATTCTTTGGATCCTTCTGGGCATTTAGAACTTGATGCCTTTCAGAGGTGATTACAGGGTAGGAAGCTAAAGCCCAGGGTAAGTCATCTCTGACTCTGATAGGTACTGGCACTATTAAATTCTGTCCTTGTACATTCTCTCCTTGCTCATCAGCTCTGATCATTTCTTCAATCATTTCAAATCTTTTTACTATTGTCTTTTGTAAAGCCCAAATCTCTTGGCTTATATATATTTCTATTGATCTCATTGATGTACCTAGTCTCTGGTCCTCATTCTGCACATGTGATTCTAAAGTATGAAGCTTTTCCTTTAAAGATAACATCTCATCCTTGGACATTATTTGGATAGTGTGCATATTGCTTTCCTGGAGAGATGCTCTATCTGCTAACTATCATAACTTTTTAACAGATTTTTGGTTGTCAAATTCAACACTATGAATTCTTGCAGATAATTTCTCAGTCCCCTTTGACACAGATTGAATTTTTTCTATCAAATTAATGTTATTCTTTTCAATGGTATTAATTTTTTCAGCTAACTTTTGATTTTCAATGGTATTAATCCTGTCATCTAGCTGTTCATTATTAGTTTGTAAAGAGTGTATCATTTCTAAAAGTGCCTGATTCTTGGCTCTGTTATCAAACCATTTTCTTAAGAATATAATATGAAAAACAAAACTAAGTCCCAATATCTAATAAATGACTGTATCAGAAAAACCATATAAGCCTTGCAGAGTACCATCCATAGTGTTATCAAAAGGTTATTAAAGTTCTGGATAGTAATAATGTCTACAATTATATAACCTTCAAATTTATTGATTTAGTTATTAATCCAATACTTACCTTTGTTATAAGATTTCAGTAAATTTTTATAGGTGTAATAGTTTTTATTGACCAGCAGGTGTTGTGGTTGCAGCCATGTGGTGAAGAGACGTGACTGGCTGTGGCACGAACAGTCCCACACCACTTTGGCCTGGTTAAATACTGACAAATATGCTTTGCTTGACAAATTAAGAGCAATTAAACCAATTCCTTACACGGAGCAAGGAGCCCAAAGCTCACGAGCAGAGAACACAAACTGGGAGTTGCACAAGTCTCTATGTGGCGGGGAAAGTGGAGGGGGGGGAGCATGTGGGAGCCAAGGAAATTAGCACATTGCTTCACGGTAGCTCTGCTGTGGCAGGGTTTTGGCAAAAAACGCTTAGTAGGTGAAATCAAGCCAGGTAGGCATGGGGGGAGACCTTCTGGGCCATGAAAATTTGGGGCCTTTTAGGCCAGTCCTCCCAGTAGGTGTGGAACTGGGATTCATGTGGGTGCCTGATGAAGATGGACATTATAATACAATCCTGCACTAGCTCAGAAGTGAGTATAATAAAGGGTTCTTTATTATATAATAAAGTATAATACAGATCACAGCCCTCTGCATGAACAGGGAACAGGAACTGAACCCAGCAGCAGAGAGAGAGAGAGAGAGAGAGAGAGAGAGAGAGAGGGAGAGGGAGAGAGAGAGGGGGGAGAGAGAGAGAGAGAGAGAGAGAGAGAGAGAGAGCTTGTGCATGTGCAAGATTTACAGCTGCATTTATAGTATGAGACCACACCCACGTGGCCTGGTATCTTAAAGGCTATTGACTGAAGTAGTTCCCACAGCAGAGCTTCACCTGCCTCTGCCTCCCAAGTGCTGGGGCTAAAGGCATGTGCCACCACTGCCCAGAGAGATTTATCTTTTAAAATATTGATTTAGTATATGCGTGTGTATCTGTCTGTATGTCTGTGGGTCTCTGTGTTTGTGTGTGTGTGTCTGTGTGACACATGCACTGTGAGGCCAGAAGAGGATGTCAAGCATGTTCCTCCATCAGTCTCCACCAGTAAACCCCATCAATGCCACACTCAAAGGTGGGATCCCAAGCACATGAAAGACACCCAGCTTGTTACATAGGTGCTGCGATCCATACTTGGTCCTCATGACTGTGCAGCAAGTGCTCTTAACTGCTGACTCATTGATGTGCAATATTATAATACCACCATCACAATAAGTGTGAATGAGTCAAATTCACCAATTAAAATGGCAAAAAAGTATTTCCTTCTTCACAAAAATTTCATAAGATAGACACTATTGTATCTACTACACAGATGAAGAAACTTACCCAAGATCACTCAGCTCAGGGTTGGTTCGGTTGGGATTTGAACCCAGGCACTCCTAATTGCAAAATGCAGTGATTGTAACACCACACTGTATTTTTATTTTCTTTGGATGGAAGAGGAAACTGAAACCCAGAAAGGGTCTCCCAAGGTCCACAGTAAATCATTTCCAAGCTGGAGCAAACCCCAGGAATCTCACCCACAGCCTGTCTGCTACTGACATAAAGCTCTGTTATCAAAACAGAATAAAGATATTGAAGGCAGCTGGGACTGTGGCCATGGGACCCTGTGGGGTCAGGTGGTGGGGGCTCCTCAGGAAAGGGTGGGATAAACACAAAGCAATGTGCAGGGTGAGGTGCTCGATGCATTGAGCCAAGTTCCTGTAATTACATCAGCTGCAGAGTAATTTGTATCTGGGTGATGAATGTCTGCATTTTCGGGCCTGATTGCCCTATTTACGCTTGGGATTTGCTGAACTATTGTTAATGTGTCCTGGAGGCCTGAGCCAAGGGCAACCAGGAAGCCTTCTTTCTCCAGATCTCAAGAATGAGTTCCCAGGCTTTCTCAGAGTTCTCTTGGAGCGAGTGACAGCAAAGCTGAGTTGAGCTAAGCTTTCTCAACCCCTTGGAGACATGTGTACACACTTAGGTATGCACACACCCAGGCACAACTATTGTAACCAGACACACACTCATAGACTTACACACTAGCATGCACACACAGGAGATGTGCATGAGTAAACAGAATACCCATGTGTGCATATCCAAGGGTAGATGCGTGTAGAAAGGTGCATTGTGTACATATTCCCTCATGGGTGCCTACTGTGCTATGGGCAGCAGCAGGTAGGCTGCCTGGGCCTCCTGACCCCAGATTGGTGACTGTCGAGAATATGAACCACTTACCCAGAAGGCATCTCCCAGCTCTGCCACTCTCAGCAGCTGTGTGACCTTGAGCCGGTCACCTCACCACTCTGCGCATCTCATAGAGTTGTTGTGAGGATGACATGAATGAACAGAGCGTGTTACCCACGTCTGAAATGAAGGCAATGTGCTGTTTCGTTAAAGGGAAAATTAAACATATTCTCCCACACCTGTGGACTCAGAGCACACATGAAAGCCTGCACACACTTGCACGTGTACACACACGCACACTCCTCCTGCCCCTTCCTCTGCCATCTCTGTCTGTTCCTCCCCCTCCTGGAGCATCAAGGGCAATCTCTCCAGACTGCAGATGGCAAGCAATGTTTGTCGATCCCTAGACTGAGGAGGAAAACTTACCAGAGCTCAGTTCAGCCACTGGCTGAGAGAGGAGCCAGCCCTGGCAACAAACAGGGTCCCCTGCAGAACCACCCCAGTTGGGGTGACTGGTGCTATAGACTGCATGAGGGCCCAGTCTCCCTATTTCCTAACAGGATTGTAGAGGAGGAAGTGACTTCAGTCCCATGCAAATGATAATGACAATTGTGTTAATTCTTTAAGTGTACAAGCCAGAACCTCTCCTAGCCAAAAAGTTCTCTTCTCCAACCAGATGTTTGCTCCGAGGCACAAGGGCAGGGGGACGTTGACTGGAGTCAGGAAATGTAACACAGCCAGGTCCCATGCACACATGCGCACACACACACATGCAGATGCTCCATTCTCAGAGAAGTACCTTCATATAAACACGAGAACACATGTGAACAGTCAAACACCCATGATCCAGCTGCATGGGAGGAGCTGGAACAAGGAGGACTCAGTACCTCAGCACATCTGCTCTTGTCCTCTGTAGAATGTGATGAGCCACAGCTGGCCCACATCTGGGTGTGGTGGAACGAACAGAGACAGTGGATGGTGTGTTGGTTAGAAAACTCACCCTGAATGTGGACAGGGCTGCTCTGACCTCTGCGGGCACCATGCATACAGATACCCCATGTATACATCCATCCGTACAGTCAAAACACGGAGAGGGGGGCTAAGCACCAGAATTCATCTCTCTCTGCTTTCTGACTGTAATGCAGTGTGACCAGCTGCCCTCCCTGCCATCACACTGTGACTTCCCCAATGTGCAGTATGACCAGCTGCCTATGTCCCTGCCATCACATGATTTCCCCAATGTGCAGTGTGACCAGCTGCCCTCCCTGCCATCACGTCATGACTTCCTCACAGAAAAGGGCTGTGCTCTCAAGTTGCTATTGTCAAGCATTTTGTCACAGAAAGAAAAGTAACCAGAACTGGGGGAGGGACACGATGGTGGCAGGAGGTGTCAGTACATGGCAGCCAAATAGAACTTCTTCTCTGGTGAAGTTCAAGGCTGGAAGAGGCTCTCTAAGAGTTCTGGTTGCTTTAAGGTCCTGTAGCTCTGTGGTTTTCTTCAGAGTCTTTCAGCTTCCTAGATTGGCGGTGGGTTTTGTCAAGTTTCTAGAAATCGCCCTCCCCAAATGGTGACTGCAATTCTTCACCTGACTGCAGTGACACGTGAGGAAACTGAGGCCAGAGTCGTGCAGCGTCACCGAGACCACCCCAGCGCTGGCATGCGGTGGCATTGGGAGCGGTGGTCCTTCCAGGCTGGGCTCCCATCCACCGTGTGTTCTTCAGTTTCTGTTGCTCCGTGCAGAAGCAGGCAGGGCCTGGGGGCCTCCGCTGGGTGTCCTGATGAAGAAATAACTCCTCCAGGGGAGCCAGGACCCAAGCAGAGCCCCCAAATAAAATCAAGTGAAGTCGTACATGACCCTGGTAACAGACGCATGCCCATTCTCATTCCATTTCACGGTCCTATGCAGGAAGCAGAAAACCCCCAGGTTCAAGGTCACCCAGCTCAGGAGCAGCAGGCAGGACTCAAACTTGGATCTCTTGGAATCAAACTCCTTGACTGAGGTGCTCTGGGGCTTCCCCTGTAGAGCCAAGCAGAGGGAAACAGGCATGCAAATTGTGCCTACCAGGAGGGCACAGAGGCCTCCACAGCCTCCTGGAGACAGGGGAGGTGGCATGTGATCCCGGGTGCCCGTAAGGACCCCCGTTTCACCCTCTAGGGTGTGCCGTCTCCCTGCCGTGCAGGGAAGGTCGGCAACGAACACATTAAATAAGGGCATGAATTTATCATGAAGGCCTGGAAATGAGCAGGCTTATCATTTATGGATGGAATAATTAAGCCCTGATCTCCACAGGTTCACCGAGGCCTGCAACCGGGTGCCAGACGCTGCCAGCAGCTGAACTGGGAACCAATCTGAGGCCTCCATTACCATCCCCAACCCAGACATCCCACCCCACACTGTGGGTGGAGAGTCTACAGATGCCCCAGACATCCCCATGATGCCATAGAAACTGGCCCAAGACAATTCAGGGCATCCCTTCCTGAAGTGCTGCCCGTATGGGGCTATAGCTTCTTGGGCAAAAGAGATTCCTAAAAGTGGTAGTTGGAGGAACTTGGTTGGACCTGTTCTCCAACTTTGTCTGTCATGTTCCAGCTGTTTTTCTGAACTGGCCGCCTCCCCTCTCTGAGCTTTGAAACAATGGGCAAGTAAGCTATGGGACAGCTGACAGGACACTCTCCTGGTATGCACAGAGCCCTTGGGAGGACCAGAAGTTCAAGGTCATCCTTGGCTACAGAGGAATTGGAGGCTAGCCAGGGCTACATGAAACTTGTCGCAAAAAATAAAAATAAAAAGGATAAAACCTGAAGCAAAACAACAAAAACCCACCAGGGGAGCAGGGCCATGGTGGCACACGCGCCTTTAATTTCAACACTCAGGAGACAGAGGCAGACAGATCTCTGAGTTCAAGACCAGCCTGGGCTACAGAGCAAGTTCCAGGACAGCTATGACCACACCCAAAACCCTGTCTCAATAAAACAAAAACAAAACAGCAAACAAAACAACCAGAGGTACAGGAGTTTGTTCAACATACCCCTATGTACTTAGTTGTATCAAAATTAAAAAATAAAATTGGAGGCAAGGGAGATGGTCCAGCAGATAAAGGTTTTTGCCCCACAAGTTTGGCGAGCTGAGTTCTACATAAGAAGTCACAGAAAGACAGGCTGAAGAGACCAACTCCACAAAGATGTTCTCTGACCTCCACATACAGACCATGGCATGATTGCCCACGCACATGCCAGTACATACACACACAGAGGAGAGAGAGAGAGAGAGAGAGAGAGAGAGAGAGAGAGAGAGAGAGAGAGAGAGAGGCAGAGAGAGGCTAAAGTTAATTTGTATTAGTTAAATTAAAACAAAACAAAACGTTGCTTTGTGGCTTCTGTGTAGCACGAAGCACCCAGCGAGGATGCAGCACAGCGCATGCGTCTCGAAGATTCAGTATTTCGTTGCTTCTCCCAGTGGTCGAGCAGGTGGGAATCAAGGGCTCAGAGAGGCAGTGGGACCTGACGAAGGATGTAGAGCACGTGAGCAAGACATCCCTTCCTTCCCTCCTGTCGTCGCCATTCACGGGGAGGGCAGGAGGGCTCTCAGCCCGGTCACCAGCAGATTTGGCCCCTCCCCCAGCTCTCCCGGACACTGGAAAGAAAGACCACCTCCGGAAGGTGACTCTGACCGCGCTTGGCACTGTGCTCCGTGCTCCTCAATGACGATTCTTACCAGCCAGTGCCACAATTATTCCCCAGTTTTGTTTCTGTGTGTGTATGGGCGTGGGGGGTGCTCACATGGGCCACCGTGAACAAGTGGAGGTCAGAGGACCACCTTGGATGCTGGCCCTCACCGCCTACCTTTCTCTTGTCCATTGCTCTTGAGCTTTTAGAGTCTCCTCTCTCCAGAGAGTGCTGCGGTTGCAGAGGGAGCTGCTGAGCTGGCTCTCTGTGAGTTCTGGGGATCTGAACTCAGCCAGTTACCCACGGAGCACCTCCCCGGACCTGTCCTTTCCCTTCTAAAGGAGAGTAAATCGAGACCAGTGCCCATTCCCTTGTCCCATGTCACACAGACAGGCGGGCTCATGTGACCTCTTGGGTCCCAGCCTAGCTGTCTGAATGCTTCTAGCGGAGCCAGGAACTGTATCTTCTGTGCTGCATTTTTCTTGAATGGGCCCAAGCCTCGGTCTACAGATGGGAAGACTGAGGCCCTACCGCAGAGCTTTGCCAGTCTGGCCATTGGTGGACGACACCAAGGTAGATGGGATCATAGGGTCTTCTGGCACCTGCTTTGGGGAAGGGTCCAGACAGACCCTTCTTGTCTTCCCACCCCACCCATCCTCCATCGTCAAGGCAACCATGCAGGTGAGGCTCATCACAGCTAATCCTCTAATTACCAGCCACCTCTTCAATCGGCGGTAATTACTTTGGGGACACAGTTAACCTCTCATTAGGAACGCACGGCCGCTTTCTCCAAAAGCGCAGCAGTGACATGCCTAGTAATTTACCGCCCCGGCTCATGGCCGCTTTGTGTTTAACTCGGGCACCATCGCATCCCTGTCATTACTCCAGCCCGGTTGTCATGACGATTAATCATTCAATCCCTCATCAGCAACTTTTGCCAAATGTCACCCTGCTCTTGATCAAAATCCATCCCGCAGCCCGACGCTGGGGGACTAATGACTTGGAAATAGGCTTCTCCGCTCCTGAGGGCTTCCCACAAGATGCTTGCTGAGGAGGAAGAAGGAACTGTGGGGAGTGAGGCAGGAAGATGGGGGCGTGTTTGCTGTGTGTCAGACAGGGTGTGTTTAACTCTGTTGATGATCCATTTTCCAGAAGGTGAAACTGAGGCTCTGGGAACCAAGTTGTTTACCAGTAAGCAGGTTTGGAGACATTCTTACTCAGTCTGTCTGGATCCAGCATGGGCTCCTTCCACCTGAGGCAGAGAACACGAGGCATACCAGGACGAAAGGCACCGAGAGACAGCAGGGGGCAGCTGAGAGAGGGACCGTTTGGAGCACGGATGCCTCTGAGCCACAGGCCGCAGCCTCTGGCACACCTCAGAGTCCTGGGCAGAGACCCCAGGAACACACCAGCACCAAGAGGACAAAATCATCTGAGCTGAGGCCAAAGTAGCCCAGGCTTGACCTCAGCCCCCAGGTGGCACGTGCCACCCTACCCAGCTTAGAATAAGAACCTGACCCTAGGAGCTGGGCCCCCGGTAAATAGTGCAGAGCCCATTCAGATGTGCACGAACCGCTGTTTGGCCTATCTCCCACCATCCTGCCCCTAACCTTAGTTTACCAAAGGAGAAACTGAGGCCTGGAAAGAAGTCAGAACAATCAGAGTGAGAAGTACAGGTTCGAGCAGGGAATAAGCCCTGGATGTCAGACAGTGAGGCAGGCTGGGCAATGCACAACTCCCGGGCACCGTCCCTGAGAGCCCCAGTGGCTATGACACCCTCTTCTGGAGTTAGGTAAAAGGGGGATTTTGGTCTCCTACACTACAGCTTCTAGCCCACTCTGGTTCCCAGCCTCCTGGGGAAGCCCAGCCCCCTTCTCTGCTGAAGGAATCTCTGCTCAGCCCCTCCCAGGGAATGTTCCTGCTGGCTGCGCCCGCCAGCATGTGTGAGACATAATTACAGCGCGTTGTAAATGGCATTAACAGACTGTCACAGCAGCCACATGGCATTAGCAAATGGCTCTGTCTTCATCACGCCGTCCCCACGGCCCTGGCTGGAGCACTTCCCAAGGGGTCTCCTTCCAAGTCCAGGTTGGAGGATCTCCTTGTGGGGGAGAGGGCGGGGGCCATGATGCCATCCACAGAGCCCCCACTCACCCTGACCGCGGGGCTTTTTGAAGTTCCCCCACAAAGAACTGATCAGAAAGTTAGGAAACCGGAAATGTCATCCCGGCTCCTCCTCGTTTCCACGCGGGAAAAGCACCCTTTCTCAGGCTGGCACGCGCCAATGTCATCTTGTTAAGCCTTGTTACTGCGCCGGAGATGCTCCTACTGTGGTTGGGAGGCCAAAGGTGAAGGGCCAGTTTCTTTCCACCGAGTTCTGACACCTCCTCAGCTGGTACTTCTCCAGTCACACAGTTGCCTGCTTGGAAACTTCACTGATTGACAGCAGATGTAGCCGTGAAGGTAATTCCCCAAAGCTACTGGCCCAATAAAAAGTACCACCTGATCTACTGCGTTGTAATACTGTGTATTTCTGCCTAATTTCTCCCATGATTCTTTGCAGCAAACCCACCAGGGACCAGGCTGAACTCTAACGCACAGAGACCCACCTGCCCCTGCCTCCAAAGTGCTGTGGTTAAAGGCGTGAACCACCACCGCCCAGTCTGCAACGAGTCAGTTTTGAGAGAGTTGAGAACCAAGGCCCAGAGGGGGAAAGGAACTTGTCTCGGACTGCACAGCTTTCTGTGACATTCCCTGTCTTCAAATTCCTGCCAGCCCGACAGGTAGGAGATGCGGGCGTCCTCAAGCCTGTGCTGGAGACCTAGGGGCTCAGAGGGGCCCTTCCCACTTGTGGCTTTGCCCGTGGCTACAGTGATTACTGCTGCATGGGGCAGGCCTCCAGGAGGCCAGTGGCAGTGGAGGATGGACTGCCTTTGACTGGTAGGCAAATGTCCTGCTGAGCAGGTCAGAGTTTATCCGGGCCACCACCTGTCAGCTCATTTGCTTACAGACACAGGTGCTCACGGGGAGGAATTATCCGCGACTTAGCTCAGAGACCCTAGCAGACAGAGAGACAGCCAGGACTAGGAAGGAAGCCAGGGACTTGATCTTGAGATCTCCACCCCTCCCACCCCCAACTCTCTTAGTTCTATAACCCTTGAAGATGTTGTGGGCACAGGAGAGGTGGGTCTCCTCCCTGCTTTAGGGAAAGCTGGTCCTGACCCCTAGCCATGTCCAAAGCCCTCTGCTTTCCACGGCTTGGCGTCTGGATCTCTGCTCTCTGAGGTCTTCCCCTGTCAAAATAATTCAGGGACAGGAATTACCCCAGAGAGCATCGTGTCTGGTGGTTTATATATACCTCCTCACTTTATCAAGATCAGTAATGCAGGTTGACCTCCCCCACCACACACACACACACACAGGGCTCCGCTGTGTAGCCCTGGCTGTCCTGGAACTCACTCTGTAGACCAGGCTGGCCTTGAACTCACAGAGATCCGCCTGCCTCTCTGCCTCCCGAGTGCTGAGACTAAAGGTGTGCACCCCCACTGCCTGACTGAAACAGGGGTTTTTACATCCCCCTCTTTTTACATGAGGAATATGACCCTCACAAACCTGCAGCAACAGTCACATAGCGAGTGCAGGTGGGACCTGCCTGGGCCCTCTTCCCCCCTAGATATTCGAGGACACACCACCTAGCCCGGTTCCTTCTAAAACCTGCCCTTTGTTTTTTCTAAGCTTGTCGGCTGTACTTATTTTCCATTTCTGTCTGTTTTTTCATTGAGATAGGTTTTCACTGTATAGCCTACGCTGATTTGAATCTGAGCTTCAGTCTCCTGAGTGCTGGGGCTGCAGCGGTATGCCCACTCCAAAGTAATGGTCAGGATCATATGTACAGGAAAAAGACTTCAGATTTACAGAACATCATGTAGCCAGAACAGACGGTTCCCTGTACCACTATACCACTTCCCCTTACATTAGCTTCTGTGTACACCACGTCACAAGGGATGAGCCGGCGTTATCAGATCCCTGTTAACTGGAGCAGAGATCCTTCGTTTCGACCCTTGGTCCCCTTTCTCTGCTATATACCACTTAATGGTAGCTTTTCCTTAGTAGCTTAATTGGGAGTTTCTGGAAATTTCCATGGTTTTGTTAGTTTGGGGACATGTGTCGGGGGGGGGGATGCGTGCACGCACGCGTGTGAATATGCTTGTGCTTGTAGAGACCAGATGTTGACATCAGGTTCCTCTCTCACTCTTCACCTTGGTTTTTGAAGCAAGCTCTCTCATTGAACCAATGGATGAGGCCAACTCTCCCCTGTTCTGGGATTGCCTGGCTTTTTATGTAGGTGCTGGAGATCTGAACTGTCTCCCCAGCCTTTCCCTTGTTTTGGTGACCACGTGGATCATGTGGGGCTCTGACCAGACAGGGTAACACCCAGGACCGTGTGGTGAGAAGGCTCCTCCAGTTATGTCAGGGAGGAAGACCACAGAGGTGACATGCTGCTCACAAAGGACCCAGGGACCCTGTCTTAGGATTTTTATTGCTGTGAAGAGACACCATGACCAAGACAGCTCTTATAAAGAAAACATTTAATTGGGGTGGTTCTCTTATAGTTTCAGAGATTCAGTCCATTACCATCATGACTGGGTGCGTGGCATCGTGCAGACAGACGTGGTGCTGGAGCAGTAATTGAGAGTCCTACATCGTGCAGGCAACAGGAAGTCTATTGAAGCACTGGGGGTTATCCTGAGCCTAGGAAACCTCAAAGCCCGCCCCCACAGTGACACACTTCCTCCAACAAGACCATACCCACTCCAACAAAACCACACCTCCTAATAGTGCCACTCCTATGATATTATGGGGACCAATTACAACCACCACAGACCCCGTCTCGCACATTGATCAGAACCTTCACCATGAAGCCCAGGGAATGTCCCTGAGACTCCTCTGTGTGAGGCCTCTCTGTCCTTTTCATTTTGTGCCCTTCAATAGGGAGCCATCTATACAGACTTACAGATAGACTTGGCACCTCCTCCTCAAGGAAGAAGGTCCAGAGAAAGGCCCAGAATCACTCTACCAAGGAGACCGCTGCCCTTACTTACGGTGTGTTACCCGTGTGCCAGCGTGTTCTCGTGGTCAGTGTTGTCGACCTCCGGCCCTAGCCGAGCCACGCTCTATTCTGTCTGTGCTTTTTGAATGACACTGGCTGCTTTCCCCCTCGGCTGATCGGTATCCCTCCCCAAGTCTGTTCTGAGGCAATCTCATTCCAACAGGGTTTTAACAGGCAATCCTCTTAAAATAGTTTCTGGAGGCAAAGTCATCCGAGGTCACAGTGCAAGAACAGAAATCTCAGCTGCAGGACTTGCCAGGTCTTTTCCTGTGCTGATGCCACGAGGAGTGAGCACTCAGAAGAGGACCCGAGAGACCGCCCTTCCCACGGTGCTGTTCCTACAACCCGGTCTAGAAGGGAGGACGGCAGACACTTGGAATCATTCAATGCGTGGGGGCGGGGGTTGTGTGTGAAAAACTTGGCAACAGTGAAAGGTATCTGAGAGTAGGGGCCAAAGGTTAAACTCAAAATCAAGCAAATAGTAGAGCCAAGGGGTTTGCTGCTGTGCCTGCCGGTGTTGCATCTCAGGATTTCACTGTAGCCATGGTTAGAGCTGCGTGTGATGCTTACTGCTACACACGTGCACACACTCACCCCACACAATGCCAACCAGCACCGCCTGATGCCCCTTGGCTCAGCTTTGAGACTGTATGAGATCAAATGCATTGTTTTTACTGAAGGTTATCTGCACTTGTAAAAACGTCATGGTTTAATTATGGAAAACAAAGATTTTCGGCATTTTTCTGCCATCATACTCAGCATGTGTCAAATTAATATTCCTGTATTGTATTGTGTTAGAATGTCTAAGATTTTCCTTAAATTTTAATTATTTTATTTTATGTGTGTGGGTGTTTTGCCTCCATATATGTCTGTATACTGTGTGTGCCTAATGCCCACAGAAGCCAGAGAAGCTGTCAGAGTTCCCGGAATTGAAGCTACAGGGGTTGTGAGCCCCCGTGTGGGTGCTGTGAATTGGACCCTCTGGAAAGGAAGCCAGAGCTGTTAACTGTTGAGCCGTCTCTCCAGCTCCTAGACTCAATTTTCTTAAGGCTTGCCAGGAGTAAGCGATTTGTCCACCTGTCTCATTTGCTGTGTGCCTGGGGTTGTGGGACATTTCTGCAGTGGGGAGGGCCTGCGTGGCTTAGGAAGGTGTGAAGTAAGGGGACGCAGGAAGAGAAGACAGAGGATGGGTGGGTGGACAGGTGCATGGGAGATGGGAAGTGGATGTTGCATAGATAGATAGATAGATGCGTGGATAAACAGAAGGTTTGTGACTAATGGATGGATGTGAATGGACGGTTTTATAGGTGGGTGATTGATAATGAGGGTGTGCCGATTAGCTTTGGTCACATTGACACAATCGAGGGTCACCTGGGAGAAGGGACCCTCCCTCAGACTGGCCTGTAGCAGGTCTGTGGAACCTGTCCTTGACTGATGATTGGGAGGGTGGAGCCCACTGTGGGTGGTGCTACCCCAGGTAGGTGGTCCTGGATTGTAAAAAAGCGGTGGAGGAAAGCGTGGACCTCTGCCAGTGAGCAGCACTCCTCCATGGCCTCTGCTTCAGCGCCTGCCTCCAGCGTCCTGCCCTGACGTCCCTCAGTGATGGACTGAGATGTAGATGCGTGGGGCAATGAAGACTTTGTTGCCCGACTTGCTTTGGGCCCTGGTGTTTGTCAGAGCAAGAGAAAACAAACCAGGAAGGAGCAGTTGGTTGAACGATTGGTGGACGGACACATCACATCGGTAGAAGGTGCCTCTTGGCTTTGATCATCCCTTTGGTCCATACTAAAACTATCTTACCTCTCGTTTGCCCACAAGCTCCCAGAACCAGCGCCTGAGGTCACTGTCTGCAGATGGTAGTGAGGACAGGGACAGCTGCTCTGCCCTGCCTGCCGGCTAGCCACGTGGCATATCCGCCTGTCTTGCGATGATCTAGAAGGTAGATATTGATATTTCTCCCCATCATTCAAAGAAAGCAAGCGAGAACCAGAGATGTCAAATACCCTAGCAAGAGAGAGAGTTGGACTGGAAAAGTCTTTTGGCTTCCGGGACTTCACACAATGGCTGGGGTCTCAGCCTATAGCCTCCTTCAACTCTCTTCGCTCTGGAAGCTCTGGCAGCTCAGAGGGAAACTGGCCGAGTTCTCAGGAGTCAGGGCTGGAGTGAGACACCAGCAAAACAGCACTAGGCGGGGGAAGAAATGGACATGCGACATCCCAGAAGCAGCAAGCCTTCAGATCAGATGTGCCAGCGTAAGTGTGTGCACATGCGTTTGAAGGGGTGTGTACATCTGATGATCCGGGGTGTTTTATGTAGCTGCCTGGATTGCTTCCAAAAAATGATTTGAAGTAGTTGACATTAAAGAAAAAATCTCTGCCTAGTTAAAATTATACCATTAAAATTAGAAATACAATACAAGGTCTAAGAATAAATGCTATTGGGAGCAGAGAAGCACCTCACTCTCATCAGAGAGAGCGAGTGGGGGAGGCCTGTGCTGCTAGACAGAGGTGAGAATCTGTACCCAAAAAAAGGCTCCCTTCTCTAATTCTTGCAAGGTCAGTATTCCCTTATAAATAATTTAAAAGGCATTTTAAAAAAGATTTGAGTTCCCCTGTGGTAACCTATGAACAGGATGATTAACCCAGGTTAAAGTCAACAGCAATTTAGCCTAAACTGACGCTGAGTTTCCTAGTAGCCTTGGCAAAAACAAACAAAACAAAAAACACAAATCAGTTTTCCTACTCATTGTTTACTAGAAGCAACATTCAAAGAATAAAATTACAAACTTCTGAGAGCTTTTTGTAGGTGCTAAAGCCTATGTGTTCCTTGGACCACTCTCAACGCTAGATAACCCAGAACGAGTCCAGGGAGCATCCTGCTTTCTTGAGACAAATCTTACTATGGAACTCAGAATAGAATCAGTCTTGAATCCGCCTGCCTCAGCTTCTGGAATGCTGGGACCATGGACATGCTCCACCACATGCGGTCATGGCTTCCCAACGGCTGTCTGATGTCCCATCTCCTGGATGTACACATCTGCACTCTACACTGGATTCTGTCGTCAACCCTCGATGAGTTCTGAGGGCTGCGTTACCTGTGGGGCTGGTGGCAGGTCTGGAATTTGATCTGACTTAATCTGAGGACCAGGGAAAATCCACACTCAGACGGTGGTATTTGCTGGCAGGAACAGCTAACGAAGCGAAGCCCCTCCAGAGCTCTGTAGACCTAGGCAGGCCAGGCAGAGCTGGACACACGGCTTGTTCTCTGGTGCACAAATGGGACCAGCCTGATCAGTCTTTATAGAAAGCCATAAGCAGGACCTCCACCCATCAGGGAAAGGCCACACTCAAATCTACAGCAAACCCAGAGATCAAACAATCAAGGTTCAAACCCCTTGAGCAACCCCACGGAACATAGCAGGCTCCATCTTCAACACTTCTTGGATGTGCGCGCGCGCGCACACACACACACACACACACACATTCTGGTTCTGTCCATTGAGCCCTGTGACCTTGGGTAAGGACCTTGAGCTTCTAGGACCCTCAATTTCCTCAGGACAATGGCTCCCCACCACCTAGCCCCACCCAGCCCTGCAGAAAGCATCAGTGCCCTTGTGTTATCTCCTCCAGCCCAGGGAGGTGCAACTTGATGCTCTGAAAACAGAAGCTGTCTAGGATCCCCTGGTAGGTTCTGCTGTGTCTTTGAACCCCTGAACTACTGTGGAAAACTGAGCAAGTAGATCCACTCTCTAGGCAGGTACCCACACCTATCAGAAAGAGGCTCCCTGATGGAGTCTGTCTGGCGGATGGGAGGCTCCTCCCCAATGCTGCCCATCCACAGCTTCCCAGTGCAGCCCAGGGAGCTACAGACTCAGCTGGGAGGTCAACCCAGTGCCAGCTGATCCTCTCCATGGTGTTATAGGAACCCTAGGAAGTGCTTGGGGTTGTGAGGGAAATGAATGTGAAATTCTACCTGAGGTCCCTGACCTGAGGTTTATGTTGGCTTCACCAGTCTGGGTCACTGTTCTACAGCCTTTCAGAAATCTGTTTTCTTTTCTATTTTTTTCTTTCTTTTTTTTTCTCTCTCTCTTTCTTTTCTTTTTGTAAATATTTATTTATTTATTATGTATACAATATTCTGTCTGTGTGTATGCCTTTAGACCAGAAGAGGACACCAGACCCCATTACAGATGGTTGTGAACCACTATGTGGTTGCTGGGAATTGAACTCAGGACCTTTGGAAGAGCAGGCAATGCTCTTAACCTCTGAGCCATCTCTCCAGCCCTCTTTTCTTTTCTTTTTTTTCGGTTTTTCAAGACGGGCTTTCTCTGTAGCTTTGGAGCTTGTCTTGGAACTCACTCTCTAGACCAGGCTGGCCTCAAACTCACAGAGATCCACCTGTCTCTGCCTCCTGAGTGCTGGGATTAAAAAGGCATACACTACCACCATCCACCAAGGTAAAGCCTTTTTTTTTTTTGTAGCTGGTTGTTTTCTTTACTCTTTGCTATTTGGGGGTCCAACCACGCAGCTCCCAAATACATTTCATGGAGACTTATTCTTACTTATGAATGCCCAGCCTTAGCTTGGCTTGTTTCTAGCCAGCTTTTCTTAAATTATCCCATCTGCCTTTTGTCTTGGGGCTTTTAGCTTTCTCTATTCTATATACTTTTCTTTTCTTCTTACTCTGTGGCTTGCTGTGTAGCTGAGTGGCTGCCCCTATGTCCCCCTCTCCTTCTTTTACTCTGCAATCTCTCTTCCCAGATTTCTGCTCTTATTTTCTCTTTCTGCCAGCTCTGTTTATCCTTTCTCCTGCCTAGTTATTGGCCGTTCACCTCTTCCTTTCCTTCTTTCTTTCTTTCTTTCTTTCTTTCTTTCTTTCTTTCTTTCCTTCTTTCTTTCCTTCCTTCCTTCCTTCCTTCCTTCCATCTTTCTTTTTTAAAATAGGGTCTCAGGTAGCTCCACTGGTATCACCGTATAACCAAGGATGACCTTGCACTTTTTGATCCTCCTGCCTCCGTTTCTGGAGGGCAAGCATGCTATCACAAGCTGAGACTGCCTGGCTTCTACGCTGCCACTTGGGAAGCAGGACCCACTTGCCTGGCAGAGCTGGCTTCACACAGGTGAGATCCAGGCGAGGCGTGGGTCATGTTTGCTGTGCTCAGCCATCCCTGGAGTGACCCTGATCCATCTGGCCTGTCTTTCACCCTTCTAGCCCTGGTATGTGGGTGTAGGAGGCAGGGTGCAGCTTCCAGAGCTACACACTGGGGCTATCATTTTATGGAAAGATGGGTAGGCCCTGTGGTCCCCAGAATCCTTCCCTCTACAGGAGCATCCCCCTGAGGCTGCCCCATGACCTCTAGGTGCCCAGTTTCCCCTCCCCCGTGGCCTCCAGTCTGATAGATTTCCCCAGTCTGCCCTGTCACGGCGACTTATCAGAGTGCTGGCCCACTGGCTGGCACTCAGAGACCTGACAAATGAATCTGCTTGTGGGAGTTCAAGCTGGACACAGGGTTCACTTACACCCCAAATCACCCCAAGGCGACCCTGAGACAAGAAGGGGGAAGAAGCCTAGGGACGGGGGAGCTGAAAGAAGGTCCTTCCACACCCTCTGAGGAGCTCAGCTTCACTGCTTCTGTGCCACTTGACTTTAAGCAGACAGCCTGCCTCTCTGAGCCTGGTGTTTAGAATCCTGTATGTCCAACTTTGCCTCCTCAAGTGCCCTGCCCGCTATGATCCAACTACTGGCAATCACACTGGCTCAGTCCCACTTCCTGGGAACCAGGGGAAGCTGCACATTTCTATCGGCGTGAGTCCCTAGCACTCATTTCTTTATTAATTTGTCTATTTAATTCTTTTTCCATTTTGATACAGGGTTTCTCTGTGTAGCCCCGGCTGTTCTAGAACTCACTCTGTAGACCAGGCTGGCCTCAAACCCAGAGATTCACCTGCTTTGGCCCCCAGTGCTGAGATTAAAGGTGTGGGTCACTATGCCTGGCAGTGTGCCCAGCGGTGTGCCCGGCATTAGCACCCAATTTTAAAACAATAGTAAGAAACCGGGTAAGCTTTGGTGGTAAATTCCATGGATTCCACTGATTTTAGTAAAATGCTGTCGCCAGGGTCTGACTCACCCCAGGAGCTCATTGGTGGCTCAAAGGCAAGCAAGTGTGAAGATCATCTGGATTTTTCTTATTTCGTGTGGTTTGCATCTTTAATCCCAGCACTCAGGAGGCAGAAACAGGCATATATCTGTGAGTTCTAGGCCAACCTGGTTTACACAGTGAGTTCCAGGCCAGTCATGGCTACACAGAGAAACTCTGTCTCAAAAAAATAAATAAATAAAAAATATAAAAATAAATAAAAATCAAATAAAATCAAAACAAAAACAAACAAAAAATAAATAAATTTTTTATTACATTGTGTGTGTAGGTTGGAGGACAACTTGTAGTAATTGAATTTCGACTTCTACCGTCAGGAATCTGGGGACTGAACTCGGGTTGTCAGCTTGGAGCAAGTTCTTTTTCCATTTCCTATTTTCATTTGAGTGTTAGCATAAATCAAAAGAGAAACCATGAGAAAGTTAGCACTCGGGTGGGAATGGCTTCTCTTCTAAACACTGGGAAAATGTTTCCTGGTTTTTATTTTTTTTAAATACCATCACATGTAAACATGACACACATTAATGTTCTCTCCATGGCTTGCTAAATGTAGGACATTAACAAAAAGTAAACGAGGCCCCGGTTCACAGCGCTTGCCAATTCCTATGGTATAAATACTCTGGTTTTAAACTGTTTAGTAAGTGAGGAGCTGAGTGGGAGTGGAGGTCTCTCGGAATAGTGTACCCCATAGTTTACCAGAGATAGTCCCCACAGATGCCCAGGGGCAGACTGCTCAGTTAGCTGGCCTGGCATAGCCTTGGGGTCCATCTCTAGTACTATGTGAGGGAGAGAGGCGCTCACCTGTAATCCCAGCACTCGAGAGGCAGAGGCAGGAAGAACACCAGTTTAAGGCTAGCCTCGGCTACATAGCAACTTTGAGGTCAGCCCGGGCTGCATGAGACTCTGTCCCCAAAGGAAAGGTAGGGAGGATGTGATGACAATCTGTAATCCCAGAATTTCAAATGCTGAGGCAGGATGATGTTCAAAGTCTTCGTTGAACAGTGTAGGTTTGAAGTCTGCCTGGGATTTGTGAAACTAAGCCAGAAAAACGAGCGTGCGAACAGCAACATGCCATGAAATCCGACCAAGGCTGCAGTACTAGTGGTTATGGTTTCTTTCACTGTGGGCGGTTATGACATCAGCTTTAGCCACCGTGGTGCACACCTGTGATCCCAAAGTGTGGGAAATGGGGCCAAAGGATGCCAAGTTCAGCGTAGTTTGTACTATATAAGGAAACCTTTTCTCAACAAAACAAAAAACCAAAAAAAAAAAAAAAAAAAAAAAAAAACAAGGGCAAGGGCCGGGTAGAAACACCTGCCCAGCATGTTCCTGCAAAAATTAGCTGTTCTGTTCATCTACCTGTCCATCTATCTATCCTTCCATCCACCCATCCATCACTCATTCATTCACCTACCCACTCACCTATGCATTTATCCATCCATCCACCCATCCCTCCATCCCTCTCTCCCTCCATCCATCCACCCACCCACCCATCCACCATCCTTCCCTGTGTGCTGGTGATAGAGCGTGTGGCCTTGGTTCCTGGGAGGGAAGGTCTTTCGATTTGAGCTTGGCATTTGGAGACTGGGGTCTCCCTGTGTAGCTTGGCTGCCCTTGAACTAATGATCTTTTTCCAGTCTCACGATATCCAGATCACAGGCAAGTACCACCATGCCCAACCCTGCAGCATCACACCCATGAGGGTTTGCTTGTTTGTTTTAGGATTTTTTTTTTTTTTAAGACAGGGTTTCCTTTTTCCCCAGGCTGGCCTCAAATTCCTCATCCTTCTGTCTCTACCTCCCAAGTGCTGATTCCACAGCCTTAGGGCACCAAACTCAGATTTACACTTGAAATGTTTCTGAGCTGCTTCAGGATGGGGGCTGATCTCATCCTGGGCACCATTATCCCAGTGGCAAGAATTTCCCTGAGTTCTGTGAGCCATTCAGTCACGTTTCAAAGAGGAGGGGGTCCTGGGAGCCTTGGGTGGAGTCAGTGGGCCCTACCTGTGTGGGGGAGAACTGGTGAGCCTTGAGCTTGCAGCTGGTGTCAGAGCTGAGGGCAGCTTTGCTGGAGCTGTACCCTTTGCATGTGGGGTCAGAGCTGGGGACTGCAGCACACCAGCTAACAGCAGAGAGGTGAATGTAACTATGACCTCTGCTCCAGACTCCATGGCTGGGCCTCGGCATGTGCCCTTCCTGCAGCCTGGTACCCTCTGTCACCCGCACCCACAGCCCCAGCCTGTCATCACTCGCCAGGGTATCCTCTGGGTCAAGGACCATGGGTACTTGGGAAAGGGAAAGAAAGATGATGTCTGTAGTAGGAGCCCTGAAACTCTGCCCAGAGCCCAGGACCCTTGGGTCCCTCTGGGTGTTCCAGCCCCCTGGTCATGAGCCCCTACTTCTGCTTAGAACTCCCCTTCCAAGGGCTCATCTGGGTTCTAGGACTGCCCAGGGAGCAGCACAGCATGCTGGACTGCTCCTAGCCAGTGGCCGAGCTCCCTCTCCTGAGGCTAGACAGCCGCTTGTCACTCCTCTGGAGGTCCTGGGTCAGGAGAGCACAGAATGTCTTGGTCTCCTTGGGGCCTGAGTGTGTGATGCAACATATTTGCCCTCTTCCCATCACCCCCAGCGCCCCATACTCCCTCCCTCTTCTCTCTAGCTAAATAATCATTTGCAAGGCAACCTTAGTCTCTGGGGCAACCTAAGCTCCAGTGCTACCCCCTGGAGCTCAGTTTAGTTACAGAGCTGGTCACAAGACCAACTCCCTTTCAAAACCGTCTAACGTTAGTAGAGACCAGCACTCTACAGGGAAACAACAAAACAGGGCCCAGAGAGCTGCACACATACCTAGTGAGAACAATGGGGGGGTGGGACATGACTCCCTAGAGGAGGTGCACTGCAGGAGGAGAAGGGGTGAGAAGGGAGGAGGCTTCAGGGGTCAGATGCTCCCTTTTAGTGTGAGGCTCCCATTTAGAAAATCAGTGGAGGGCTTTCCTGAGAGAGCAAAAGTTGCTAGAAGGTCCCACAACCTGCAGGTGCGAGCTGGGGCCTGCCTCCGCCCTGTGCTCAGCTCTGATCCTGGGATGGAGAGGAAGCAGGAGAGAAAGCGTCCCAGAGACAGTGTGGTGGTGGGAGTGGTTTAGATCTGAGCGTGGATCATGCACACACGTGCACGTGCATATGTTCATGCGTGTGTGTGCACGCGCAAGCACACACACACACACACACACACACACTCACCCTATACCACAGAAACACGGCAGGGACAGGAGCCACTGCCATGCCCCAAGGGTCTGTTTGGCTCCCTCACTGGGCATGTGCACTAGCCTGAGTCTCCCAGCTGGAACCCAGCTGACTTCTGAGGAGGAAGGGTCCAGGGTGGGTAGCTAGCTCTGAGGGTGGGGAGGAGGAGCTGAAGGCGCTGAAAGTTGCACTCTCTCTTGCTGCCCGTCCAGTACCCTGCCCACCAGTGAGTGCCCTCCTCAAAGCCCGACTAGCCATAGGCCAAGACTCAGCGGGGGACATAGAAGGTGAGGGGTTAGCCTGTCCATAACCATGAAAGACAGATGCTACCACATCTGGAGGCCCAGATAACCCAGGGTGTGCAGGGGGCCTGGGAGAAGTGTCACCCACCTGGTCGGGGGCCACTTCCACCCCACAGGGGGGCCAGGCCCTGGCTGGGGCTCAGAGGCTTGGAGGCCTTTTGTAAGGGCTGCTGGGCAGCCACTGCCAGCCAGGAAAGGACTTCAAAGGCTCTCTAATCCCTGTGACATTTTCTGACACAGGAGTTTGCTTTTTGATGCTGCACACTGAAGCCCCAGGCTTTACAAATAACCCTCATAAAGGCGAGGGGCCTATAAAGTCAAACAATAAGTGTGAGCCTGAGAGAATACAGAAAGTCAGCCCTTGCTCTTCGCTCTGCTCCTCCTCCTGGCTGAGCCCCAGGAAGGCACGCACTGTGGGAGGCCAAGGGGGACAGGTGTCCAGAGGCCTGGGCTTAGACTCAGAAATCCTTTCCCCACCACCCCTCCATAGACACCCTATAGGAATTGGCCTTTCCATGAAATTGTTCCTTCACTTCTTCCTTCTTTTAGTCGATCGACAAACACTCCCCTGTGCCATCCTAATACAAGGCCCCTGACCTGAATGTGAACTTTCGGAGCCGTTGACATTAGAATCTGAACACTGCAGCTTCCTGGCGGGGGAATTCTGAAGGTCACTGTCCTCAGTTGTGGAAAGTGGCTTCAGGGTGGCACCAAACCAATTTAAAGATGAGAAACACCATAGCACAAGAGGTGGGGACATTGGACTGGATCACCACCAGGTAGGACTGGTCCCATCAGCCTCCTTTGCTACAACCAAGACAGTAGCCCAGCACCCTGCTAACCACCCCCACCAGGCTTCCTGCCCAAGCCACCCCAAGGGAGTGAATTAATGACTGGAGCTGAGAATTAATGATAGCACACAAGCCACCAGCATTCTGGCTCTTGACAGAGACAGAGGCTGGGACAGTCCCTCTCTAGTCCTGACCCCAGCTAACCACACAATCGGGTACCACATCTGCCCTGGGAGGCAGGAGATACATCCCAGGTGACCTCAGCAAGGAAGCTCTGTCAGAGGTGACAGTTGACCTGGGACAGACATTGAGAAGTCAGCCAGGTCACCTGAGGCAGAGGGAACAGACTAACAAAGAGAAGACACTGTAGGACACAAACTTTGTCTTATTCTGAGTATTTCCCAAATGTCTGGCATCTATGACCCCTCATAGATGGTACCCCCCACCCTGCCTTCCCCAGGTAGATATTATTATGCCCACAGTGACCCCTGAGACAAGGAAGCCTCGGGGGTGGAAACCACACAGTAAAGTCATCTCGGATCCAGACAGTCCTAATGGACCTGAGTATCCAAGACCTCTCTATCGGGGGGGGGGGGTCCCTCACTGAGCCTCCAAGGGTTTAGACTTTGCACCTTTGCAAGTCACCTCCCCTTGTTCAACCTAGGCCCTCGTGTCCACAAATTATAGCTAAGGGGGAAAGGAGGGTCCCCCATATCTAATAAAGTCAGCTTCCTGCCATCCTCATAGGACAAGCACAGAGTGGTCCCCTGAGGAGGAGCGGTGACAAACACTGTCCCATCTGGGTCAAGGATAATTGTAGTCCCCCTGGGAATGACTGACCATCCCAGAGGCCTTGTTCAGCTGTCCCCAGTGCTTAGCTATAGGCTGAAAGATCTGAGCTGGTTCCAAGATCTGTCCTCTCTGTGACACCTGCCAGGACCTTCTGCTCACCAGGCCAGTGCTCAGATCCCTACATAGGGACTGGCCTCCGCAGCTGAGACACCTTCAGAGCTCAGAGTCGTGTGCTCACTGGCCAGATGAGAGGCAATTCCTGAGGGCACCCTGATGGAAGGCATCTGGAAATCAAAGGTCACAAGGCCACCCCGTGAGCAGTTTCCGGGCTGTGAGATGTTGTGTATCTGACTTGCCAGGTTACTTCAAGAATGAGCTGCTCCCCCTCTTCCCCCCCTGGGGGGGGGGCTGGAGAGACATTTCAGCAGCCAAGAGCATTCCCTGCTGTTCCGGATGGTTCGGTTCCCAGCACCCACAGCAAGTAGGTCACAGCTACCTGCAGTTCCAGCTCTAGGGGATGTGACACGCTCTTCTGGCCTCAGCAGGCACCGGTATACATGTGGCATACATATACATAAATAAAAAAGGTTTTAAAATGTTTTTTCAAGACAAGAGGTTCTCTGTAGAGCCCTGGCTGTCCTGGAACTCACTTTGTAAATCAGGCTGGTTTCGAACTCAGAGATCCTCCTGCCTCCACCTCCAGCGTGCTGGAATTAAAGGCGTGCACCACCACACCTGGCCCAAAAATGATTCTTAACAACTGTCAAATTCTAGCAATCACGCGTAACTACTGAGCACTGTTGTATGCTAGAGACTTTCTGAGATCTTGGGAGGCAGCTCCTGCTTTTGTCCCGATTTTATACCCGAGCAGGCAGAGAGCATGGGAGGGCAGAGCCCAATACAAGCCAGCGAAGGTTGATTTTTATCTCCCCTCCCTCCCTTCCCTGCCAGGCCAGGAGTCCAAGCCTGCCCAGACTGCCTCCAGTGATGACTGAGGGTGTCCTTCGTGGTCCTCTGGAGTTACAGATGCTCTGGCATTAACTAAAGTTAGACCTAAGCAGGTGTGGGAGCCAGTGCCCATCATCCTGGCACTCAGGAGGCAGAGTTCATGACCAGGTTCATGGCCAACCTGGGCTACAAAAGATCCCAATCTCAATAAAACAAACAAGCAAAGAAAAACAACAAAAAAAGTAAGTAAATAATTGAAATAAAATTGATCCCCAAAGGCAGCTCTCAGCTTCACTGGGTTGCTCCCCAAACTCAAGGCCTGGGATCCCTAAGACCAGGGATCCTCAGTTACACACAATGCCACCTATGCTGGGCCAGTCAAACTATGACAACCTCAAGGTGTCATCTCGCATATGGCTACTTGGGCTGGGGTGCCAGGCTATTGTTTGGTACTGGGGGAGGGGCAGTACCACAGTGAGGAGATCCTGGGATTGGCACAACCCCCCCTTCCACTCCCAGCCAGCAGCCCCCAGAAGCCCAGCAGCTTCACTCCGCACAGACCTCATTTATCACTCTGAGGGGGGCAGTGCCATTGTGAGGTCCCTGGGGACAACTCCACCCTGGCCCCATCTGATTGAAATCCAGGCCCAGCAAACACTCCACATGGGAAAGTGGCTGCTCGGAACCCGGCATAAATAACACCGCGGGCAGGAGGCACAAATCCACCGCTAATTATGGCATATCCTGATTAAATGGGGTGCGTAAATAAATATTGCAGCAGGAAGATGAATCGACTGGCAAGGCTGCCTAGGCCGGCGGGGCTCTGAGCCCCTCTCGTCTACTTTGCCCTGGCAGGGTGGAAGGACCTGGCTCTGATGGGACTGGAGGGCAATCATTCCGCCATCGGCGCCTTCATTTCCTCCTGTGCCAAGCAGAGACTTAGCCACGCTCTCTGATCTGTGACTGTGTATGGCAATGAACAAGGAATTCAAGGCCTGGCAGTGCTGTGGGGAGGGAGGCTCACCGTGACTCAGTTTCCCCATTAGTAAACTGCACATGTGGAGATCCCTGCATAGCACATAGTATGTAGTTCAGAGGAGGCAGCTTCAGTTGTCGAAGCCAACACCACCTTCATGAGCTGCCATTCAAAGTAGAGGCTCCCGAGGCGGCCCCAGGGAAGGCCACACTTTCCACCCTACGCCGCGACTCTCCAGAGACCTCTGTGTTTGCCATCACGGATGCCATCTAGTCATTTCCGTGACACAGTCATGATAGCGGTGAGGAGGAGGGGCATTCGTTCTGGAAAAGTTTAAATCAATTAACTCCCTTCCAGAAAGCAGGCTGGGAAATATAATGGGGAAATAATGACTTTTCTCCACAGGATCAAATGACAAAGACCAGAGCCTGGCAAGGATGCAGAGAAGCAGGCTCAGTTTCCATTGGCCTATGTGGCCCTGGACAAGTCTTAGTCCCATCCTAAGCCTTGGTTCCCCAGGGCTGGGGCCTGGCTTTTGGATAGCACACCTCTCTCTCCTCCCTTCCTTCACCACAGCAGGCATCGTGACTAGGAGCAGCATCAAGCTCACTCTGCTCAGTCCAAGCCAACCCTCCAGCGCTGCCTCCCAGTGGCTCCACTTAGCACACAGACATCAGGCTGGGTTTTCAGATGGTCTCCAAGTTCCCCTCGTCATGCGGCTAATACTCACCAGCGGGTTAGTTCTGCCCATCATGGCACTAATGATGATCCTCAACACTCACTGAATGTTAGCTATGGGCCAGCCACGGTTCTGAACGCTTTCATGCATAAATCAATACACCACAGCCACCAGACCATGTGGTCACTATCACAACTGTCTCATTTTAGACAAAGAAACCAAGGCCGAGAGAGGGAAAGGCCACAGAGCTAATAGGTGATAAAGCCAAGATTCGAACTCATGTCCCTGTCTTACCTGCACCCTTCTCTTGTCATTGGAAGTCTAGGGAAGGGGTCGCTGTTTTCCAAGCTAACCTCTGTGCCTAACTGAACACACATTATCAGCTGGAACTGTGACTAGCCTTATTTTAACAGGCTCTGAGAGATGGCCGACCTGTTTAAGATGGCCTAAAGTTTGCTTGGGATGGAATGGTACCTTCTGATGTGTGCTGTGGTTCCCATGGGCGGGGATAGTGACTGCCTATCTTGGCAGCTCCAGAGAGGCACCCAGAACCTGGCACAGCAGAGCAGAGGATGGGATGAGGGATGAGCTAGCAACTAGGCGCCTGGCTCACAGAATACACTCAGCCTCCTACCACCAGTCCTTACAGACCCATCTCACTGCTAACCTGACCTTACTGACACACCTGCCCTGGTACTACGACCTCTTCTCTCCTCTCCTCTCATCCCCTGATGGCCCTAGAGGCATCTGCTCTGGGTCCAAATCCATTGCAGGAGAAAAGGAATGTCCCAGCCCCATCTCCTCGTCCATCTTCCTCTGCAGCTCACCACGTCCGCTCCCATGTCTGTTCACCTCCCAACTGCCTCTCTACCTCCAGGATGCTTTGGACAAGTATCACATAAGTTACCTCACACAGCAGCTGGTGGGGGTTCTGGGCCCCTAGCAGTCCCCAGGGTGGTGTCTCTCAGAGAACTCACAGACGCCCCAGAGGGTCTGAATTCCTGAGTAGCTACCTGGAGCGACACTCTTCTTCGCCCTGGCCTCAGTTATTAGTGAAATAGCTGGGTTGATGTGTTTTTGTTTTGCTTTGCTTTGCTTTGCTTTTTAACTGTTAGGGACAGGGTCTCAGGTAACACAGTCTGACCTCAAGCTCACTATGCAGCCAAAGAGGACCTTGAATTTGCGATCCTCCTGCTTCCGTGTGCCGTGATGACAAGCATATGATACCATGAATGCCATATATGCTCAGTAGTTGAACCCAGGGCTTGTGTGTGTTACATAAGCACTCTTCTCTCATGGGACCACATCCCCAAGCCCTGTAGACATTCTTTCCTTTAAAAAAAAAATCACATGCCAGGCCTGGAGAGATGACTCAGCAGCTAAGAGCACTGGCTGCTCTTGCAGAGGGCCCGGGTCTTGTTCCCAGCACCTCCATGAAGGATGACAACCTTCTTTAACATCAGTTCCCAGAGATCTGACACCCTCTTCTGGCCACCACAGGCATTGCACCCATATGGTGCAAATGCTAATATACATAAAATAAAAAAAATTGTAAAAAGAAATCAAACTGGGCCAGAGAGATGGCTCAGTGATTAAGAGCATTGCCTGCTCTTCCAAAGGTCCTGAGTTCAATTCCCGGCAACCACATGGTGGCTCACAACCATCTGTAATGAAGTCTGGTTCCCTCTTCTGGTCTGCAGACATACGCACAGACAGAATATTGTATAAATAATAAATAAATAAATATTAAAAAAAAAGAAATCAAACTGCTGGTTCACTCACCTTTAATCCCAGCACTCAGGAGACAGAAGCAGGTGGATCTCAGTGAACCAGAGCTACACAGAGAAACTCTATCTCGAAAAACCAAAAATAAAAAAACAAATTACATAAATAAGAAAGAAAAAAAAGAAAAAGAAACCAAATGCCAAGTTTCATGATTAACTTGAGCCTGCTCTTGAGGAAGCTGGTGGGGGAGAGTGCTGTGGCGCTAACTGCTGTCCTTTTCCTTACCTTTGTCACGCCCTGCCACCAACTTCCACCCGCAAGGCCTCTTCCCAAAACCCTAACATTTCTAGAAAGAGTTTGGAAGTGCAAGAATTGCTCATCCCTTCCAAGTGTTTTGTCCTGGAAATATTCAAACACCCAGGACACTGAAAGAGGTTTACGATGAACCTAAAATACCCACCACATAGCCTCTGCCATGAATACTTGACTGTAGTGGCCTTATCAATGAGGGCACCCCGGCAGCTCACTCAGAGAGGGACGTGCTGGGGTGTCAGAGGAACGGGTACAGACAGCGCCGGTTACCTTGATGGGCAGACTCCAGGGTTTTCAGTCCAAAGCCAGGTCAATGGTGGGCATGAGGGCAGCTGGCTTCCGCGGCCATTCAGAGATGCAGGTGCATCCATCTTTGTCCGTGACCTGCTCTCTGCCTTGGAGTAGACAGGAGAATTGACAGGGAAGAAGCCAGCCCCTCCAAGCACCGCAGTTACTCAACATTATTGGCAAAGCCATCCCAGAAAAGAGATACCCTGCTGGGCACTGCTCCAGCCTTCATTCCACCCAGAAGAGGCTTGGTCCTGGGCAACCAGCTTGCCGTCTCAGTACACATCCCCGACACACTGAGTCATCCCCCCCATCTCTGGGCTACCCTATGTCCTGAGGAGTTTAATGCCTCTCTACAAACATGTATTGAGCTCTTACTGTCTACCTGGGCTCCGTCCTGAAGTGAACCTGGCAATTCTTTGTCCTTAGCTTAGCCTTTTCCATTTTCACAGAAAACCATGAGATTTTCTAGCCCGTGGAAGTGGGCGGAGCTAAAATTAGAAACCTGGAAAAAGGACCAGAGTCAATGTGTCTTTTTAAATTTGTTTTGTTTTGCTTTTTAAGATTTATTTTTCAGTATGTGTGTATATTTGTGTCGGGATATTTCTATGTAGGTGTTGGATCTGCTGGAGTTGGAGTTACAGACTTTGTGAGCCGCTGGGAAATGAACTCAGGGCCTCTACAAGAGCAGTATGTGTTCCTAGCCACTGAGCCGTCTGAAGAACCCTGTTTTTCATTTTTCTTTCCAGAGACAGGGTCTCATAGTCTAGATCATGTTGACCTGGAAGGCATGATCCTCTTGCCTCGGTGTCCTGGGTGCTGGGATTACACGTGTGTGCTTATGTCTAGCTTGATAGCTTTGTATTGTCACCTTCTGCGGGTCTAGCCCAATCCCAAGGCTCTTGCAAGAACCTTCCAGAAGAGTGAATGCTGCCTAGGCCCAGAATGAAGGAGAGCTTCCCTAAAACAACACAGCCAACAGCCGAGATGTGAGTTCTGTCTTGTCAGCTTCCCGCTCTCTTCTGTTAGGCCCCTGAGGCTGATGCTGGGTTTTTGTTTTTATGTGTATTTCATCTATGTATGTCTGTGCAGCATGCATGTGCCTGATTCCTACATAGGCCAGAAGAGGGCGTCAGAGCCCCTGGAACTGGAGTTATAGACTGTAAATTGCCATGCAGGAGCTGAAAATCGAATTTAGGTCCTCTGGAGGAGGAGCCAGTGCTCTTAACCATTGAGCCATCCTCCAGCGCCTGGTGCAGCTTTTCTGACCACTTTATGTTCATCCTTTTACATTTTTTTTTTCAATGTTGAGGACCAAAACCAGAAGTTCTTCCCACTGGACTAACAACATGTTCTCGTGTGAGAGAACAGAAAGCGCAGAGAAGTAAAGTGACTAACCCAAGGTCAAACAGCCAGCCTGCGTTCAAACCCTAGTCTGTCGGACCCCAGCGGGGCACATATTGGTTGGTGTCTGTGGTGTTTATGGTCTGGCACCAGTGTAGAAATATTTGAAGGGTGGTAGAATGTCTTCTCCATTAACTGGGCATTCAAAGGCAGTGGAAAGGTCTCTGGAAGACAATGTTTTATAAAACAGATTAGCAGAGCCCCTCACAGCTGGATCCCAGCCAGAAAGAGGAGGGGAGGGGCCCTCTCCTGGAGTGCTTTGGGTCAGAGCCCAGGGTTGGGGCTCCCTGGTGGGGACTGGGCAGGAAGGGACCGGTCTATCAAAGAGGACAAAGGGTCCAATCAATGCTATCTCCCCAGGCCATGCCTGGCCAGACATTGATTTCCAGTGCTGCTGTTAAGTCCCTGTTTATGTAACGCCTGAACTTTGCACAAGTGAACATTTAATGTGCAGAGAGGGCCTGTTGCCATGAAAACCGAGCTGCACTGACAGCCGGGATGTGGCCGTATCCCTGTTTTATTGGCCTGCACACAATGTATTTTAACCTTGATAAGTCAATAACTTTTTATACAAAAGGAAATCTGCCAGGAGGGCTTAGGACCCACTGGCCTCTCTGGTCAGAGGAGAGGCACAGCAGCTGGCTTTAATCCCCTGGAAATCTCTCTGCCACTCACAGGCCTGGCCTGTAGAGGCCGGCACCTACCAGGGGGCTTGGGGCAGGGGCCACCCTCACTTCCAGTTTCTGTATCTGGTTACTGACAAGCCTCCAGGAAAGTTGGAAACACTGACTGGAAAAAACCCAGGAAGGTCCAAATCCCAGTCCCATGTTCCATTGACCTTTGAGCAAGGACCAAGGTCACCAAAGCCCACATCTGTAACCCAACCAGCGTGTCTTCTCCATGTCTCAGGCCAGGTTGACAGATCAAAACTCAAAAGTACTGGGGGCAGTGCCTGGTCACAGTGACCCCCTCAAAGGGCTGTGGTTGCCATTGTCACGTGCATTTCTTTCTTTTTGTTCTGCCATTGTGACTTTTAAAAGCCTGATAACAGTGATCTGGTCTCATTACATCACTGAAAAGATGAGAGAGGACTTGCTAGCCTTCAGTTTGCTTTCTCCAGTCTTAATAGATCCTGGATCCCCTGACAAGGGGATGGTGCCTCCCATAATGGGCAGCTCTTCCTATCTTAGTTAATATACTCAATACAGTCCTGTCCCGTCCCATCCTCCCCCTCCCCCGCCCACATCCACGGGCCAACCTGACCATCATCCCTCATTGAAACCCCCTCCCTGGTGAAATCTAGATCCTATCAACGTGACACCTAAAACTAGCCATCACAGGGGTAGGGAAGGGTGTCTCAGAAGAGGAGACAGGTGTGTTTGAGATGGGACCTGAACCACACTAAGCCAGAGGTGCAAAGAGCTAAAGGGGCAGGCAGGGTGGGGTAGAGGGGCAGTCTCTGCCTAACTGTGGGGGAGAGAGGCAAGAGTGTGGCATTCAGGAAGGGGCCAGAGGGAACAAGGGCGGGCTGTGGGTGGGGTGCTCCATAGGGGTCAATCCCTGAGGAGGCCTGGGCTTGTTCATCACACTCTGTGGCTTGCCTGCGCCCTGGTCTTGCTATCCCATACCTTCTGTCAACCCCTCCCCCACAGGGGCTCCAGGTACTGGGGGGTGGGGCGGGCGAATGACAAGGTTACCAGGGCTCCCTCCCTTCCCTTTTCTCCCTGAGAAGCATAAAGAGCTCTTTCTTTTCTGCTTATTAATAGCTCTGATTAAATTATCTCTGAAAAACCTACATGGTGTGCACCAATGGGGGCTCGGCTCCCTCCTGGCTGTGGCCTAGATTAGAGCAACCAGGGCAGGTGAGGCGACTGGGGGGCAGGGTGGGAGGCTGAGAATCCAGGGCGACTCTGTCCATGCTCAGCCTTTGACCCACTGGGACTCGCTCAGCTCCCCAGCTGGAAAGCAAGCAGGCAGGGTCTCTGCACTGGCCTTGTCCCCTGCTGAGGCCTCTCACCTTTCCCCCTGGCTATTTATTGCTCCTGCCCACTGCTCACAGTGGGCCATCAGTGACCGGCAGTGTGTGTCCTGCACCACCTGCACCGTGCTGGGGCAGCACCTGCTCCAGGCGCGCCTTCCCTGGTACCCTGCACCAACCCTCTTAGCTACCTTCTCAAGGACCACAGGAAACCTAAGTTCCACAGGGTCCGTGTCTCCATCTGTCACTGCAGATCCTAGGGTCGGGCACAGGACAGCTGTTAGGACATGCTGAGTGTATAGGGAACTAGCAGTGGAAATGGGACAACCAGGCTTCCGTACTGAGAGCAGGACTAGCCTCCCAAGTGGGGCCATGAATCTAGCTTCACAGAGGGAAGAAACTGAGGCACAGAGGAACTGAACACATGGAGGTACCACCCTATCAGTCTGCTTCCGTTCCCCTCTCCTCTTCATGTTCATCCTCTACAAAATAAGTCCCAGCAGTTGGGGAGGGTGGAGAATTAGAGGTAGAGACAGGCAGAACTTTGTGAGTTCGAGGACAGCATGGTCTAATAAAGGAGCTCCAGGCCTGCTGGGCTAAATAGTAGACTTTGTCTGAAAGAGAGAGTGGGGTGGAGAGAGAGAAAGAGAGAGAGAGAGAGAGAGAGAGAGAGAGAGAGAGAGAGAGAGAATTTGGTGGGACGGCTCATAGGTACAATCTCAGCACTCAGGAGGCCTAAGATGGAAGATCTGCCTTAAGGCTCGACTGGGCTACATAACAAAACTATTTGAAAGAAAAAAAGGAAAAAAATCTGGGCTACCTCTTTCATTAATTGGAAGATGAATTCAACAAACCTTTCTTGAGTACTGTTTATAGACCTGTACTAGGGAGCCCTGAGGAGTGCCAAGCTCAGGCAAACAGACAAATATCAGACTAGACATATCATGAAGAGCTTGCTCCCATGATATGTGGAAGTCAAGAAGGCTTCCCGGAGGAGGAAGCCCACTACCTGAAATCTTAAGGAAGAGCAAGAGTTGGCTGCCAGGAGGGAAGACCCTCTAGGTAGAGGGACAGCATGTACGAAGGCGCTGGGGTGAAAGAGGCACGTGTGAAGAGAATTCCAACAAGATCAGTGTGTAGGGTCTTACAGGAATGCTGAGGGAGTGGCCAAACTCTGGTCCTCCAGTGACCAGTTTTCAAGGGCTGGCCTGCCTGGGGATCTGGGGACTGTAGCAAAGGAATTCTAACAGGGCTTCCAAGCAGATCATGTTATTATTGGCTACTACTTAGAGCAAAGGCCAGGACTATGACCTCAACGAGGTGGTCTGCTGTGAATGTCTGTTTGGGGACACACTAGAGCCCCAGGCTGAGATCTTGCAGGACCTTCAGCTGCTTGGAAGCTATCTCTCTACTAACTGAGCCCACTGCCCCCCCAAAGCCCACTGTTAGTGCCTCACAAACTTCCTGACCATTTGAGGCAGGCGGTCCCTTCAGATCTCACCCCAGCGGCTCTGCTACACTGTTTTGGAATCACGCCAGGTCCTTTGGAAACTACTGACCCACATCGGGGAGAGGTTGGCAGGAAATGGGCCCAGAAAAGAGAAGAAACGCACTGTCAAGGTCACACGTTGTCAGTCAGCGGCTGGTGAGGGGCACGATAAACCGATAAACCGAGGTGGAGGGCTCTGGTGTTTGGCTTCCAGTTCTGTCATTGGGTGACCTTGGGCGAGTCCTGTGGCCCTCTTCACATGGTAATTCTACACGCACCATACAGGTTTGCTGCGAAGGCGAAGGGGCACGTAACCTGAGGAGCACACACCAGGATAAGGGGCTGTCACGGTGACCTGCCCAGACAGAATCTCTGACTTAGCTTCACCCCTTCATCACTGCTCACCTTCACCCCCTAGTTCTCCTCTCCTAGACCTCGGCTGTCATTGTCTCCCACCTTGTCCCGGCTTGAATCTGGTCTTCCCACCTGTCCTTGCCCTGGGTCCAGCCCTCGAGTTGCCTGGGCAACTCACCCTGACGTCAGGGCTGCTCTGGCAGCTGGCCTAGAGGAGAAGCAGCTGGCAGCTGATTGTGTTTCCAGGTAAATCTCCACCCCCACCAGCACTCAGGGAGCAGGAGAGGAGGGGAAGAAGGCCAGGCAGCCACTAAGAAGTAGAACAAGTATGGGGACCTGGATCTGCTGGGAACCTCATTCACCGTGCTGCCCTGAGACCGGAAACGGGGCCAGCTTCTGCCCTAGATAAGAAACGGGTGGCCTACTTGGGCCTGCCCTGGAGGTCCCTTGCCAGTGCCTCTCCCAGGTTCTAGGAAGGGGTTGGTTGGCTCCTAAAAGTAGGCTAAGGCCTGATTAGAATCCACACAGGATCCCGGATACGCTCACTAGCCCTCCAGAGCGGAGGACCACTGCTAACACTTATTGAACACCCGTGTTCTTCTTTCTGGGCAGTAACTCACTGTGTGCCCGCACGCCAGCCTGATGCACAGGGGAATAAAATGTCCTGTCTTTTCAGTTTACAGACAGGGAACAGACACCGAGCCCTGAAGATAAATGGCCAAGGTGAACAGCAAGCAAGTTCTGGGGAACCCCAGACATCACTAAGATAAAGCCAAAGATGGACACTGGGGGCGGGGGGTATCTCCAGTGCTTTATGCTTCTGTAGGAACATGGAGGTTCTGCCTGCAAAGTTGGATGTCAACTTGTTTTGTGACAGACACCTCACAATGGAGGAATCTCTCTCTCCCAGGATTCACTGTCCCCATCTGTAAAGGAGAATGGACTGTCAGGAAATAAGAACGGAAACAGCTGCTTAGACTTAGGTGACACCGTGCCTCAGTTTCCCTATCTGAAGTGGTGCCTCACCAGGTATGGTGACTTGTGCCCACAGTTCCAGCACTCTGGAGGCTGAGGCAGGAGGATTGTTTGAAGTTAGGAATTTGAGACCAGCCTGAAGGACATACTGAGAGAATATGATGTCTGCCTCCCGCGGTCATGGTATACTTCTGTGGGATGTAGCTTACAAAGATGTAAGCATGTAGTCTGTGTTCCACAGATCTCAACACTGATGCCAAAACTTCACCAGCAGCCCCAAACACCCGTGGAACGAAACATTCAGGACATTGCACATCTTGTCACCTTAGTTTCTTCAGTAAACTGAGAACAAGCACCAAACTGTAAAATGTATGTCATAATGCTGATCTCACACCTTTGAAGATTAGGGATAATATGCACTTTGTTAGGTATGTTAGTGTGTTGTGTGTGTGTGTGTGTTGTTGTCCTAAGGATTGACACTGGGCCCTGCACACTTGTGCACCCTTGTGCATTCCAATTTTTTTATTGTCTTTAACACACTCCTCATAAGGTCGGCTCCAAGAGTAAACAAAATAATGCAGATTGTACACTTATCACACTGGCTACCCTCAAATAGGCATTCAATAAATAACACTTTTTCCAACCCTAGGTCCTCAAAAATGGACTACAACTACCAGCATGCTCTGCGCTCACAGTCGGTGCCCCTTCGCCGGGTTTAGGCGCGCTGCATGCCGGGAGTTGAAGTCCTTCAGGAGCAGGCCCCCTCCTCGTCCCTGCTTGGGGAAAGAGGTTGGAGAGCCGCCCTGCCGGCCTTTGAATTTTGCCGCGAAAAGCGCGCGTGGCGGCCCCCGGCCCCGCCTCGCGGAGGACGCGGCGCCGCGTCACCGTGGTAACCGCCTCTCGGCTGCTGCTGATTGGGCAGTGACGCGGGGGGCGGGCTGGGGGCGAGACGCAGCGGCTGCAGCAGGCGCTCGCGCCTGTCAGTCGCGCCGGAGCGGAGCAGCGGGCAGCACTGCCAGGCAGGCTGCTCGGCTAAGAGGCTGCGCGCGCCGGCCAGGCCGGGCCGACAGCCGGGCCCGAGGCTAGGCAAGGGTGCCGGGAGGTGCGAGGCTACGGCCCCAGGAGCCCCGGGAGCGCCGCGAGCCGTCCGGGGCTGCGGGTGCGGGAGAGACCGGCGTACCGCCTCTGCTGCAGCGCTCGAGCCCCACGCCGGGTGCACGGCTCTCCATCCTCGAGTCTGCCCTGCGCCAGCTGGATTTGCTGGTCCTCAGCGCCAAGGCCCGCGAGGCTGCATCCCAGCCTCTACCGCTCGCTGCGGCTGCCACTGCCGCTGTTCGCCGGCTTCCCCTCCCCCCACACCCGGGGCTCGAAGCGGGAGGAGGAGGGGCCGGTGCGTTCTCGGCGCTGCTCTCTGCAACCTGCGGGGGCCCGTGCACGCCGGGCGAGGAGCTGGAGCCGCTGCAGGTGCGTGCAATCCTCCGAGGAGACGGACTCTTCACCCGCGGGCAAACCCGGGAACTGCAAGCAGAGGGCGGGCGGGCAAGCGAGAGGAAGCAACAAAGACAGGCTGCAGCTGGAGCTGGCGAGAGGGGCCGCCGCTGCCGGCCTCCCAGCGCGGACGGAGAGGGCGCCCTGGGAGAGGCGCGGGCAGAGCTGCCGCGGTGAGCCGGACCCCGGAGGGAGGCGCAGCGCCTCCCGCCGGACGTATGGAGCACGGTCTCCGGCGAGGATGCGCCGCCTGAGCGCGCGAGCGGCTGGGGTCCCGGGCTGACGCGACCGGTGCTGAGCAGAGAAACCCCCTTCCCCGACTTCGGAAGGCGCTTTCGGGCGTGGGGTTCGCCCTCACCGACAACTCCCCTTCCCACCCGAAGAAAAGCATCGGCTTCCTCGGGCAATCTTTATCACTCCTGCATGGCCGCGACCCGCAGATTGGAGCGTCGTGGCCTCTGAGACTTGGTACCTTTCGCCTGCCTGGCTAACACACAGTGAGTTAAGGGGCACGGGGATTTGGATTTGAGCTGGGGGCAGCCTCTGGCAGTCGGGCAATCTGGACTGGTCCTCAAGGGACCCTCGGTTGTTGAGCGCCCAGAGGCAGCAGTGCTTCTTGTTCGCCCCTGTCCTGCACACATAACTTATTTGAACTGGCTGTAGTGGAGGGTGGGGACTCCTGGTGGGTATTCTGCTGGCTTTGGGACATGCCATAGGAAAGGTCACCCAACCCATGGAGCTAACAAAGGTAGTGAGTGGCTCTACCCTGAACTCTTGTAGTTTTGTAGGGATTGATTGGGGACGTCCAGGGTGGGCCAGCATGGAGGGGCTACAAAGCAACCTTTGAGATCTTGAAAAGCCAGAGATGTGGAGCCCCCAAACTTCTGTCTGGGGATCGTGTCCTCTGAGGCAAGACATTTGTGACTCTGTTACAAATAACTCACAAAGACAGCATGTTCCCAGCGGGCTGCGTGTGACATCACTGCCTGACCTCTGATGTCAGATGGTGGTGACACGCAGCTAGCCTTGAGCCAGAGCCAGAATGAGCAGAGCTGCACGTCGAGCAGTAGAAGGTGAAGGCCAACTCCTTCTGTCCTGTCCACCGCAGTCCTATGACCTCAGTCTTCAGTCAACACTTCAGGTGGGGGAGGGAGGCAGTGCCAGCTGGCCCTGCTGATGCTTCCTGGCCCTAAGGACAGGTGTTCCGGACTCTGCCCTGTGTCCCCTGGGAGCCCATAACTGCCAGAAGAGCAACCTCCCACTTGTAAGCAGGATGCTCAAAAGAAGGCCCCGCTGAACCCCAGCATGTACCCAGCCAGCAGCCGAAGTTCCCAGGGTCCCCAGAGAAAAGCAGGCTCAGCAGCCTTCAAAGCAGGCTGTTTCTCTTGAAAACGGGAATGTTCTGCTCCAAGCCAGAGAGAGGAGCTGCGACCTTCCTGGTCAGTGTGTCTGCAGGTCTCTGTGTCTGCCCAGGGAACCTCCCTGCTGTTCAGCCCCAAGGTGAGGGGCCTTGGCTCAGCTGGGACTCCTGCCTAAGCCATTCTCCTTCCGGTGTTTAAGATGATTTTGACGAGCAGTGTGATGGATGCTTATTAAGCAAATGCAGGGCCGGTGGGAGCCAAGGTCTGAATACGTCCAGGGCCAGGGGGATGGGTAGGGAGGCAAGAGCCCCCTCTCCCCACACACAGCAGCCCTGTACAGTGCGCAGCTCAGAGAACTCCTAGGCCAAGTCCTGCTGCCTTGTCTATGCCCATCCCGGCTAAGACTGCCAGGGTCAGATATGGGTGGAACAGCTGTAGTCAGATTCCTAGGAACGGCGGGAGAAGCTGGTGTCTTTGCTCCCGCAGTGAGGGGCAGGTGAGAGTGAAGAAGCCAGGCCTGGTCTCTCTGGACCGACAGCCTTTCCCATCCTCCTCCCAGTACCTTCTAGTAACAGGTCAATAAATACCGGGGAGGGCGCTTTGGGGTTTGATAGGGTGATGGTATTTCCAGCGGAAGCAGTTACCTTAAACACAAGCTTCTGAGGGACAGCGCAGCAACAGCAGACTGGAGGAGCAGGGGAGGCTGTGGGTACAGTGCTGTTTGCACGGCCTCTCGACACTTCCCAGTTTAGAAACAAACTTGGAGTGCGCGCCAGAGACACACACACAGGCGGTTGGAGGCCCTCTGCGTAGTATTTACACTCCCTCAGCCAAGGCGGAGGGAGAGGCTGTCAGAGTTGGGCAACTCCTTCTGTTCCTTTCGCTCGGCTCCCTGGGCTTGGCAGTGAGCGCCAGACGACAGGCAGGGGGAGTGCCAGTTTACCCAGCGTCTTCCTGAGTGCCAGGCATTTTGCAGCATCTCAGATGCTGCTTGGAGTGGCTTGTGCCGTGACCCATTTTGCGGATGAGAAACCAGAGCCAAGGAAGTGATGGTCTTTTTGTAGGTGCTCAGCCAGGCAGCTGCAGTGGCTTGGCCTCAGGATCTGCAGGACCTCACACACAGGCACAAAGGGTGACACCCTACCCCCGGATGGGTTCGTGGGTGTGATACCACCAGTTGAACACACTGGCATCTTCTTAGGCCTGGCGACCTCAGCCTGTTGCCCTCACCCGCTGGGCCCTTCTGTAGCCCTGACAGGAAGAATGTATTGCATGAAACACACCTGCCAGCTCCGGTATCATCTGCTTGACCCCCTGGGCTTGCTTAGAGGAGCGTGTGATGGCCATGGGTCACCCAGGAACCTCAGCCACCCAGAGCTCCTGGCAGGCTTTGCTGGTGGAAGGCCAGGTTACAGATGGCAACACCACTTTAGTGGGTGAAGCTTGTGGCCCGGCAGCAGGTGAGGGGCAGCTGAGGAAGATGGCACATGAGTACTCAAAGGGGCCAAGAGATAATTCAGGCTGTACCAGAGGAGTGTCGGAGCTGTCTGTGGGTTGAACGGGGCAGGTGTCCTCATCTGTGAAGAGCACAGGCAGCACCCACTTCCCAGGGGCGTGGCGGGGATTCCGTGAGGGCTCACTGTAGGCCACAGCATACAGAGAGTGTTCCATAAATGCAGTTTATACCTGCCATGAGCATAATCTCCAGCTCGCACAGTGTCTTGGAGCCCAAAGCAGAAGACCCGGTTCTGGGCTGGGGTCCCCCTACCCTTCCAGCGCCTCAGCAAGGGGGTCCCCACGTGGTGATCCCACATGGTGAGCACACGTGGTTCCCATCTGAGTGCCAGGGGGCTCTGGGGCCTGGACAGGGCGCCCTCCCCAACCTCCCTCCTGCCCACTCTGCTTTGCCAACCCTCCCCAGTTAGAGGAAGCAGGCAAGCAGCTCGTATTCATGAACCGTAATTCAATCAGGCAGCGATTCCTTGGGGCTGGGCGGGGGTGAGAACGAGGAGGCGCGCACAAAAGGGCCGCTTTATTACCTCCCGCGGGCCGGGAATTGCCGCTCTCCCCCAGCACCGGCCGGAGCGCCTTTATTGTGTTAACCCATTTGCGTGTCAAGAGCTATTGTGCGCTTTCTCGCCGCCTGCGCGGCGGTGCGGCTGAGGGAGGAGGGCTGCGCTGCCGGCCGGTCACCTCCGCGGGCGCCGCCCGCCGCCCTGATTGGTTGCTAAGCGATTTGCATCCAAGGTAATCACTTTTATCTCGGAAGGTTGTCGACTGTAATTATAAGCTACTGACATCTTTTGAAATCTGCCTAATGACTATTTTTGTCTGCCCGGGCTGGGGGTGGGGAGAGGGATTCTGTGAAGGGGTGGAGGCTGTTGGGGTGTGCATGTGCACTCCTTCCACCTGGACCACTGATTGCTTAGTTGAGAAACAGCTGAGGGCCTACTGCGAGCCTCAAACAAAAGGCTAGCCAAGACAGTGGCTGGTGGGCTCTCCTGGCCATCCCTGGTGGAGTTAGTGCCATTTCAGAGATGGAGAAGTGGAGGCCTTGAGGAGCCAGATGACCAATAGATAGCTCAGTCCCTCTCAGACCCCTGATCTCTGTCACTGGGGACACAGAGGATAAGTTCATGCCTATGGTCACACAGCCAGGGAGTGGCAGGTGAGGAGGGGCAGTGGATTCCTGTAGTCAGGGTGGGAGTGGGGACATGGGCGGTGAGGAGGGGTAACTGGGCTGATTCTTTTGCCCTGTCTCTAGTCTGCCTGGATAGACGCGTAGTCTGTCTTGATGAGAGACCCTTGGTGTGCCCACTGTTGCCTGTCCTCAGGAAGAAGAGACCTTTTGATAGATTGGGTGTGAACAAGGCTGGAGGGGACCCCAGGAGTGAATGGCAGTATCTGTTGAGGGAGGGCTTGGTGCCTGAGGGTATTGCTGACAGAGGGAGCACCATCGGCCTGGAAGGACAGCCACTAAGAGGGGAGAGTGGGAGAAGGAGAGAGAAACTACTAGAGGTGTTGGAAGGGATCATCTCAGTGTCCGAGCTAAGGGGCCCATTGGTCCAAGGGGAGAGGGGCTTCCTCATGGTCTAGGTACTAGGGGCCTATCTGGGGTGGAACCCTAGTTTCTCTCCTTATTGGGTATGTGTGTTCCCGTATAAATTGGTTTCCTGGTAGGTTATTGGCAATAGCAGTTCTCCTATGGGTTGTGCGTAGGAAAGGTTTGTGTGTGGAGGACCCTGTGGGGATGCATGAGCGAGGTTCAGGTCCTAGCCAGTTATCTCAACTCCAAAACAAGCCAGTGCCCCACCTCTAGCAACTGTTTCCCCCCCCACCCCCCCCAGGAACTCCTGTTAGTGTATAGAGGCACAGGGACAATAGCCTGGAAGGTCAGGAGGTGAGGCCAGTGGACAGGCTCTTAGAGACTTAATGACCCAGGATCTGAGGGGAGAGGGGCCTCCCTGGGAGGAAGGAGTCCCACCATCAGCTGTCTACTCCAGGTTCACATCTGGCGCCAGCGCCAAGCTTGGCACCGATGGAGGCAGCTTCTTGAGGCCATACACTGTCACCATTTGTGTGACCACAGGCTCCTCATCTGTCAGGTAGGCCCAAAGTCCACCTGAGAAGGAAGGCTGTGAGGCCTGGCTAAAATGAGAGCCGGTGGGTAGTGAACAGGAAATGACCACTGCTGCCCAGCCAGAGGCCTTCTCCGCTCCTGGCTCTGGAGACAAAAGGTGGCCAGTCCTGAGTACTGCGGGAGAGGGATTCACTGTGTGCCACTGCTGTGCCAGCAAGCCGGAGGTTGGCGTGAGATGGCCCTGGTCCCTGCCCCTGGGGCCTTCATCTCTCTCAAAGCATGTAGGGGCTGAGGAGAAACAGAGCAGGGAGGGCTCCATGGAAGAGGAGGCCCTGTTGCTTTCTGGTCCTCTTTAAACTCCTCTGCCTGTCGTGGGAATCACTGTTAACATCTGCTGTGTGTTCCATGGAGCTTTGGAATACTCACTTAAGGCCCCATTGTCCCGCCAAGGGCAGTTTTATCACTGTTGTTTAAGTGGAGAAGTGAGGCTCAGTGAGATGAATGGGGGGCTCAGGCCATGGCCACATGGCAGGTGAGCAGGGTCTTCTGTGGAGGGCAGGGCTGGGCAGGTTGTCCTGGGGAAATGCCTGAGCAGGAGCCAAGGGACCTATTTTAGACTATCCATTTCTTCACATTTTGCACAGCCTTGAGCAGGTTGCCCCCCATCTCTCCCCAGACGCAAGCATGTCCCTTAAAAATGTCAAGGATGGTAAGTCCTGTGGCAGGCCTGACTCCCCTTCTGCCAGGTTGCCCTTGGCAGACATCGCCAATCAATTGCTGCCCTCTTCCCCGGCCTCATTCTTTTCCTGACCTTGGGCTCCTTCCAGCGCTCTGGGCAGCCAGCGCCCATCAGTCATCAGAGCCTATGGGCTAAAACAGGTCTGCTGCCTGGCCTTAATAAGCTCAGGGTCCCCCGCTGTCCGAGGGCCATGGGACGGCAGCTGGAGATTGTGGGGGCCTTCCTTAAGTATAGGGGTTGTTTCAGCACTGTATAAGTGTGAGGGGCAGGTACTGCCTGCCATGCCAGTCCCAGAGAGCCTATAGCCTAGAGTTTCTTTACAGTTAGTGTTTACTGAGACCTTCTCTGCAGTGTGTACCTGAACAGCCTCGCCCAGAGGACAGTGCAGGCCCGGCACTGGGGGGGGAGAGGGGGTGAAAGATGAAGGACACACTTCATCACCCCCGGGGCACCCGAACGCCTCTTTGGGCCTCTAGGAAGGACTTGGTCCTTTTCAAAGATGAAGAAGCTGAAGTTCATTCAGCACAATCTAGCAGTATAGGTTAACACACGTCAGACCTGGGACTCAGGCCGAGCCTGGGGGTGTCAGACAGATGTGACAGCCCCCCAAGCGAGCTGCCTGACATGTGTTCTGAAGCCCTACGGGCTGATGGCCGTGCTGGGAAGAGTGGTGTGCGTGGCAGGGACAGCATGGCTGTCAGGCGGGACCGGTGATGTTCAAGGCAGGCAGGGATGGCACGGTGGTTAGGGGACTGTTTCAGTGACTTGGAGGGGACTGGGAGGAGCCAAATGCTGGCCTTGGCATTTGGTGGTGGCAGATTTAAGCAGGGGAGTGATGAGGTACTGTCTCAGTATCTAGTACCTCTACCAGCCAGGGTGCTGTGTGCTTGGTACTACCTGCTTCTGGCCTACTTGAAGCTGTAGACAAGAGAGCCTAGTACACAGATAGACATCCATGTAGGCTGAGTAAACGCATACGTGCTTACAGGGCAGAAATGCCCCCTGAGCACCCACGGGGTTCAGCTGCTAAGTGGAGAGAGCCCAGCATTCCCCCTCTCTGCCCAGGCCAGACAGGGGAGTGGCTAGGGAGGGAGGACATGAAGCAGGTACCTGGGGCAGGGGCCCTCTCAGCTCTCCACAGCCCTTCTGCCTGTCTCAGAGGCCTCTTACTGACCTTCTGTGCCGTGTGCACCTGAACAGCCTCGCCCGGAGGACAGTGCAGGCCCGGCACTTGGGCGGGGGGGGGGGGATGAAAGATGAAGGTTCGTGACCATTTTTTAACTCAATAAAGGGAGAGACAAGCTGCAGGCTGCAGGCCGGAGATATAATTAGTCCGCAGCGGTGGCGCTTTCTTGATTTAGCTTCTGAGAGAACAAGACAAGGGTGTGATACCCAATTAGCAGTGACATCTAGTCGGAGCCTCAGTAGCTGAGATAGCAAGCTGTTTTTATGACTTTCTTCTCGCAGCGTGGTGTGGGCAGGAAAAGGTCCATCAGGGCCTTATTTCTTTCATCATGGGACAATTATCAGTGATCTCTGGATGTCCCAAAGCCAAATGAGGCATTCGTTAACCCAAACAGCGGAGCATCCCAGGGCAGCAGCTGGAGCACTAGGAGCCCAGGGTAGCAGGACTGGGAGGAGGCTGACACATGCAGAACCCGTTAGTGTGGCAGAGCCCACTCGCATCCTTAAGAGTGTCTTGGCACCTGCCGTGGTTTCCCTACCTGCTTCCCCTAAGTGGAGGTTGGAGCAATTCCTCCGGGAATGAGAGTGCGCCGGGCCTGACCCTTGGCTGCTCTTCCTGGCACTGTGTTCCATCCCCCTGCCAACTGGGCTGCAGGCTCTGGCTCCTTGGCTCTGCCCCTGCATACTGTGGCCAAAGAACCCTCATTGTGGCAAGCAGCATCTACCTGCCCACCTGTCCCAGGTCTCAGGCCTGCTTCCTGACAGGATCTGACCATGGTTAGCCTCACTCTCCATCACTGCCTTGCAAGCCAGGCACCCAGCACTAGCCAAGGCCCCACCCAGCTTTCTGGCTATCTGGTAAACGCCAAGGTGGATACCGAGAGAAAGAGCTGATATGGTCACTGTCTCTCCCTATCCATCCAGTCATCCATCAGGCCCCGGTCTTAGGTTCCTGGGCTTCTGCCCATCCTGTGGAATCTGCCTCGCCTCCCCCCACCCCCCACAGCTCCTGTCTGTCAGTGTGGAGCCCTCCACTCATGGTTCAGACGACTGACATATCCAGCCATGCAAAGTGGGAGTTTAATTGCAGACAGTTTTTACGGATCATGGGCCCATCTGTGCCACCATATGCAAAAAAGAAAAAAAAATCCCCCTCTTTTTTCCCCCCTCTCTCCCCACTGCAATCCCAAACTACCTCAAAATATTGTCAGAGGTTTTCGGCTGAAGCCAGTACAGAAGTGGGGTTCATCTTGGGGACTTCCTGCAGAGTGAACCTGGCAGGGCCAGTGCTCAGCCAACCACTCCCAACCCCACTGGGTTCTTTCACATCTCTGGGCTTCTGTGTGTATCATGGATGCCCTTCTCATGCACCTGGTGGGGGCCTTCCGTGTGACCTCTGGCCAGACTTAGCATGTAGCCATGTGTGTAAGAGAGATGGGTTTCTAGGAAATGGAACCCTGGTAGTGGGGCTGACAGCACCACTAATTGCCATGTCCTCTGGGGCTCTTGCCCTGATGCCCTGACTGGCTGTGCATTCGAGTCCTTACCACAACAGAAAGGCAAAGGTCACCCCAGATAGGACTTCCCCTCGGGGCTTAAGGGGCTGGTCTGGCAACTTCTGAGAGGCTTCGCCTCTGGTGCCGTCTGATTCCCCTTCACTGTGCCTCAGTTTCTTCAACTGTAAATTGGAGCTAAGGATGACAGAGTTCTACACGTGAAGTGCGTTTAGAACTGTCATCTCTTCATGTGCGGCCATGCGCCCTGTCAAGGAGGCCCTGCAGACGCTTTTAGCCCCGTCCCCTGCTGCCTTCTCAGGTTCCAGATGGGGCACTTGATGTCTTTGGGAATTCCTGGGTGAGTATGTGAGCGAGTGACTGCATGACAAGCAGACATACGTGTAAGGGGGCAGGCATGTGAGTGGGTGAACACACAGGTCTGTGAGCAAGCAAACACAAACAGTCCAGCGAGTGCATGAGTGAATGGGTGTGCTAGCACGTGAGTGAGCAAGTTCCCGAGTGCCCGTGTGAGCGCATAAGTTCCGAGTGCCGTGTGAGCGTGTAAGTTCCTGAGTGCCCATGGATGAGTAAGCCAGCTGGTGAGTCAGTCAAGGATTCGCAGCCTTTTCCCCGGGGAGGAAGCTGTATAGGGCCTTGGATGTGGAGAATTCTGAGTTTCCCCATATCCCTTTTCCCTAGGGTCTAGAAATCACCTTAAGTTCAGCTCAGGTAAGGGAAATAGACTAAAGATTAAGGGGTTCTCCAGGGTCATACATCTGGAGACAGGCCAGAGCTGTGTGCAGAATCCTGGTCTGAATGAATTCCTACCCCTCTTGGCAGGTAAGGGGACCAAGCCCAGAGCTCAGAAGGGATTTGGCCACAAGTCACACAGTAAGACAACTTAGCAATTGTAGGGTCCTAAGAAGGATGGGCAGTAGCCCAGGAACCTAGGACCGGGGCCTGATGGATGACTGGATAGATAGGGAGAGACAGCTCCGTGAGGAGCTGAGCCTCCAGCCAAAGCCAGACCAGTATCCCTCTTTGCTCACCTCCTCAGTGCTGGGACTCCCCAGTATCTCCTCACCAGTGTTATAAACTGGCAACACCATAGGTGCCAGCAGCTAGGCCCACACTGTGGTTCCTTCCTGTGCCCAAAACCTGGCACTTGGCACAGCCCTTCTGCAGCAGGTAGCCGGGAAGTCAGGCTCCAGACAGCCTCCCCCACCCTGTGGTGATCACCAGCTCTCGATGTAATCATTAAAACTATTAGAAGGGAAACGTTCGCTTGAAGCAAATGTCAGGCGCCGAGTTGTGCTTTGTAAACGCTCACAATTAATGCCAATCAGGCCCAGAAAAAAGCCGGCCCGGAATCCTGTCTGTCTCATCTCGTTTGTCAGCTGGTGCTGCTCCGTGTCGCACATTTTCATACAATTGCTATAAACATAAAAGGGAAACTCCACAGCGTTCCCAGGCACCCGGATGGTGCGTCGTCTTAATTACTCGGTACTCTGCTGTTCACTTGGCTGCCCTAGCTCAGGCGGACAGCAGCAGGGAAACAGTTGTTTTGCAGAAGGCTCAGAGTTCCAGGGGTCAACAGGGGCGATGAGCAGGTGAGAGGCCTGGATCTCTGGCCCCGCCCCCTGCAGGCTGCAGGTTCTCTAGGGCTCTGGTCCTCAGAGTCTTAAGAAGTGAAATAAGAAAATAAAATCCTGCTGAAGACTGCCCCCAGGGTCTGTGAGATCACGGCCTACAAAGCCTAGGTAGCATTGCTACTGGAATGGTTGCCGGCCTCCTGCATAGCCAGGCACCAGGAGACGACCTGTGGGTTTCAGTTCCTACCCTGGGCCTTTGGGAAATATCCTCTTGGTCAAGATGTCAAGCTTGCTGGACCTGGAGACATCATGAGTGGATTTTCTCATGTTACTGTAGACCCTTTGAGGGTGAACAGCCTCTTATATTCAGGGAGGGAGGGAGGCGTCTGAGCCCTTCCTGCTGGGCTCGACTCTGAGTGTGGTACTATCCTGTAGCCACCCTTTCAGGGCAGCTGTGGGACTGGGAAGAGATGCGGTTGCCCTAGGTCCCTGTGTCCAGTAGGTGTTTAGTGACAACAGTCATTCTACTACTACCGCTCAAGACAGGACCTCAGCCTGGCCTGAGAGCCAGTGCCCTCAGTTTGGGACTGTTGGGTGGGAGGGGGTTGCTTGGTTTACTTGTCTATTTCCCAAGTAAAATCGAAGAGATGCCCATGGAGGCTTAAGCCCATGAGGCTGCTACCCTGCCTACCTTCTGTCCCCCAAATGGAACAGTTCCCTGAACTCTTGACAGCCCAGGTGGCTGGATATGTCACTGTCAGAGACCCCTCTCTACAGAAGGGAAACCAAGGTTCAGCCCCAGGGTTATATGACTAGGAGGTGCAGAGCTGGAACTGGAAACCGAGAATCCTTCCTGTCCTCTGTCCCCTCCCCATTGCACCTGAGTGGGAAACCTCACCCCACACTGCACACCCTCCCTGGATGGAAGCCTCACCCCACACTGCACACCCTGAATGGGAACCCTCACCCCACACTGCATACCCTCCCTGGATGGAAGCCTCACCCCACACTGCACACCCTGAATGGGAACCCTCACCCCACACTGCACACCCTGAATGGGAACCCTCGCCTCACACCACACAGCCTCCCTGGACCCTTCTGAGCCTCATGTTCCCTGTGCACAGGGTCTTCTGGGGCCAGGCTGGCTCCTCAGGGACACACTGGCCTTTGTGTCTGTTCAGCTGGCTGGACGACCAGCAGAGTGGGGAGAGGGTGGTGTGGCCCAGCCAGGCCAGGAACAAATGCTCAGAGAGAGATAGAGGCCCCTTTGTTGTGTCTCTCAGCGGGGGAAGGGTGCTGCCAGCTGCCACCCCTTCTCAGAGGTTTGCCCACCACCTCCAGGACCAGCCGGAAGTCTGTCATCTCCCACAACCACCACCTAATTCAGAGCGTCCACCACCATCACCTCATTTGGTTTGGGCCTACTGTGTGTCACCGAGGGGCCAGGCCATTATGAACCCTGATAGGAGAGAGTCATCAAATGTTACAACTTGACACAGGATGCCCTTGGTGAAATGAGAACCAAAGATGGCCTAGCCTCAGACACTGGTCCCTCGCCGTGAGATGTGGGCAGACACAAGCAGCAGTGTCAAGCTGTGAGTTCAAGGATGGGGGTCAAGTGCAGGATCCCCACAGGACAAAGAGCCCCAACCTCAGCTCGGACTCTGAGGCCCCCAATTCTTGTGATATCTATCCAGCCGTTGGCTTTGAATCCCAAGGCAAGGCAGGGGATCCCAGGTGAGAGGAGACTCAGAAATCTGGAGAGTGACTAAAGTCACCTGGGCTCCTAGGGGAACTCAGATCCAAGCCACCACCCCTCTCCGGAGTGGGAAACCCAGACACCTACCTCCCACCAGAAGAACGGCCACTTGCCCTCAGAAATGTAAGCTTTGAGGTTGGTTTGGTTCTGATGACTAAGAGATGAGAGTGGAAAGCTAATTTTCTGGGTTTTGTTTGTTTTGGCGGAGTCTCACTGTAGCCTATGGTGGCCTAGAACTCGCCGTAGCCAAGGCTGTGCAGAGCCTCCTGGACTCCTCCGACCTCAACCTCCAAATGCTGGAATGACAGGCATGCACCACTGTGCCAGCCACATTTCTCTTTCTTCTTTTTTTAATTGCATGCAGTCAGCAACACAAAGAAAAGCTGTGCACAGGGAGACGCACACGCTTCAGCGATGGATGCCGTGTTGTCTGGGCGGGGAGCACGTCAGAGGTCCCAGGTCAGCCCTCCAGCCCTCAGAACCCACCCCAAGTCCCCGCAAATGCCCCCAGGAAACACCCCACTGCGTCTGCTCTACCAGAGGCAGGAGGCAGGGCCCAAGCCCCGTGAGGGCACCACCCAAACAGCTATAATCAGCAGCCTCGCCAAGACTTCAAACTCACCCAATTATCCTGCGAAGGAAAAAAAACACAAAATGAAAACAAATTAACATGTTTGCATAGAAGCTGCTACAGCAACACACACAAGTGCGCGCGCACGCTCATGCTGGCATGTGCCCTGGCAAGGCTGAGCTGTGCCGCTGCTGCCACCCCTCTTCCTGGCACCTACCAAGGCAGGAGATGCCCCAGTGACCAAACCATTCCCATACTGGCTGGACACGGTCTTAGGCTTCTGCCTTTTGGTTTCTTTTATCTAAGTGCTAGGTATTAGACTCAAGACCACATTAGGCAAATGCTCAACTACTAAGCCATACCTACAACCCTTTACATTTTTTCCTTAATAAAGGAGTAGTATTTGCTGTGCACCAGACTTCTTCTCCCCAGTCTGTAAGATAGGTCTGTCATGAATCTCTTTCTAGAGATGGGGAAGCCAGAGCACGGAGAGATCAGTGGTCCTGCCAAGCCTGCACTTCTGGCAAATGGGAGAACTCCAGACTGATGGGGAATCCCAGTGCCTTTAGCACGGCACTCTCGGGAATCCCAGTGCCTTTAGCATGGCGCTCTCTTGTCTGCAGGTGAGGGGTCAGGGTCCCACCTGGCCTCCGAGGACCCCTGGTATCTCTAGCCTATGTTCTTTCTTGCACATGGCCCACACAGCCCCTTCTGGCCCCATGCTTTGGACTTCAGACCCTTTGTCTAGGCTGGAAGAGCTGTAACCCCAGTCCTCAGAAGGTTGAGGCAGGGGATTTACAGTTTCAAGACTAGCATGTGCTGCCTCCGTCCTTCCTCCTAGAACATCAGGATAGTAACAGTCCCCCCTCCAGCAAGGTTAGGAGGGGGTAATGGGAAACAGGACTGATTTCATTCCTGGCACCTTCTCTGTGGTGGTTGCCCATCTGCCATGGTTTGCTGAACTCCGCCTGGCTCTCTAGCCCCACCAGCCTCTGCTGGGCATGCTTGGGCTTTGTACCAAGGCTACCCTAGCCCTGGAGTATGCAGATGTCTGGTCAGGTGGCCTCCTTTCCAGGATGCTGTCCGTCCTGCATAGTGGCTCCCAGAAGTCAAGGCCTGAGGTTCAGGCTGCTGGTGTGTGCCTCGTCTTCTGTGGGTCTTGTAGTCTGTTACACGCAGATGCTTTGAAGTTTGGTGATCTCTGGGTGGTGGTGGCAAATGCCTTTAATCCCAGCACTCGGGAAGCAGAGGCAGGCGGATCTCTGTGAGTTCAAGGCCAGCCTGGTCTACAGAGTGAGTTCCAGCACAGGCTCCAAAGCTACCCTATCTTGAACCATCCCCACCCCCAAAAGAAGGTTCATCGAATGTACCCTGTGGAGCCCCCTCCTCTCTCTGAGAGTTAGGGAGTTACCTACCTGCTGGACCAAGTCCCTGGCATCCCCTCTGCTTCATTGCCACTATGGACAGATCCCTGATTTCATTGTGTTTACCTCTGTAGTCTCTGAGAGCCAAGAGTGGCACCTGAGTGCTCTTGTCAACAAGATTAGTCTTCTCTGCAGCCACTGAGGCAGCAAGGGACTCTGTGACTTAGGACCACCCTGCTGGTGAGTGACAGAGCTGGATTGAAAGTCAGTTTGGAGTTTGCACTTTAGCTGAAGAGCTGTTTTGTGCTTCCTGGAGCCAAACCTACCAGGACAGATGGTAGTAGTACTTTGTGGATACAGAAATTGGGTCAGTAGGACACCATGGTTGTTGAAGGAGGCTGCTTGTTTGTTTCCCAACCGCCTGGCAGCTCAGACCTGAAATAACCATACAGAGACTGTATTAATCAAATCACCGCTTGGCCCATTAGCTCTAGCTTCTTATTGGCTAACTCTTACATATTAGTTTAACCCATTTCTAATAATCTGTGTATCACCACGTGGCTTTGTTTACCAGGTAAAGTTGGTTAAAGTTCCAGCGTCTGTCTCGGGTGGGCTACATGGCTTCTCTCTGACTCTGCCCTTCTTTCTACCAGCATTCAGTTTAGTTTTCCCTGCCTAGGGAAGTTCTGCCCTGCTACAGGTTCAAAGCAGTTCCTTTATTCATTAATGGTAATCACAGCACACAGAAGGGACTCCCACAGCACATGGCTGTGCTGGCTGTTTGAGGGCAAGTTCACTGACCTTAGATGGCCCTGTCGGCATCAGCCTCTTGACCTACATCATGGCAACTAAGTAGGGCCAGGACAGTGACCTTCGAAAGTAGCCCAGTGCCCACGCCAGTAGAAGCCAGTGATTACCTACAGACTCAAGATCTCCCTTAGTACAGCGGTCTCAGTGACTTCAGAGTCAAGTAGGCATGGATTCATGTCCAGGCCCACCAGGTGACCTTGGACGAATTATTTCCTTCCGCAGCCTCTGTAGCTTGCCCTTCTGGGTATGAGAGGCCTGAGGGATGGGTCTTCTGCCTAGCTGCTACTAGAGGAAGCAAGGGGCACCCCTCCTTCAGGACTTCCCAGCCCTTCAGCCCCAAGGATAGGTGACAACCCAGGAAGAAGCCATCCTCCTCTCCCTGGCCTATCTATCGTGGGAGATGTGCGTTCAGCCCTCTGTGGCCCACTGTGTCAGAGTTTGTCAGGCTGAGGTGATGAACTATGTGGTGCAGTTGGGTGGGTGAGGACCCTGGATAATTTGGGCATAGAGGCCCAGCCATCCTTCTGTTCAGTGCCCGCCAGCCTGGCTTGAGGCCCTACTGCATAACTGTTGGGCACCCCTGCAGAAGCCACACAGCCTCTCTGGATCTAACCTCACAGAACACTTTGGGGGTTTTTGGGGTGACATCTTGTATCAGGTAACAGAACATGGGTCTGGAAGCCTCCCTCCCCTTTTAGGGGAGAGGCTTGTCCCAAAGGCCATCATGGAGTCTCTAATGGTGCCAAATAGCCTGCTTCTCCTTGAGTTCTGAGAGCGGCACAGGAGCTGGGCTGCGGACACCCTCTTCCCTGTCATAAAAAGCAGCATTTTGCTTTCATTTGAAAGTAACGTGCTAGAAGCAGCCGCATCTCAGTGCCCTGAGCTAAGCACTGGGTGCCCTTTGGGGGGGGGGTCTGACCTGGTGTAGAGTGTTTGAGGAGCACCCATGTGCGCCTTGCAACAGCGGCCCCCTGAGCAGGCAGGCCCGGTCCTAGTTCACCGGGCCACATGCTGAGCCCAGGCTCTGGGGAGCTACCTGCCCCCCAAGCAGCCTGTTGTCTGGCATGTGCAGGCGCCGGGTGGCCCTTGTTCTGCACACATCTGATCCTGTCTTTTCCACATCAGATCGTTTGTAACTGTCACTCGGCAATCGGCCCATTGCTGATTTAGTCCTGGCTTTGTGCTGTCACAGCCATTTTTCCATGTGGACTGATTTTGAAAGGAAGCCCGTCCTCGGTTCTGCTCCTCAGCAGTTGTGGGGAGGGGTGTGTGTATGTGCTGACATGTTCGTGTGTGCACACACATCGCCTCATGCATGCATGTACACGTGCGTGCACACCTTAGCCTCCTCCTCTCAGCACTCATTAGAATGTGAAATGAAGTAGGCAGCCAGGGGTTCCCGGCCCACTCCCTTCACCTCTCCTCCGCCCTCTTAAATACCTACTGTGTGCTCCAGCGTGCACACAGCGGAGCCAGTGCTTTGGCAGACAGTGCCCTAGCCTTGGAGCAAGAGATGACCCAAGAGTGCCACGGGACATCATTAAAGGTGCTGATGGGTTGTGGCCCTGTGAGGGTGGTTAAAGAGGGCTTTCCTGGAGCTGATGCAGAAACAAAAAGAGATGGGCTGTCTGGGGACTGCCATTTGCAGAACATCGTGACAGGGACAGGCTGGGGACAACGTAGCCAGGTGCTCTCCACAGGTGGCTACCAAGTCCGTCTCCTCTAGATTTCAAAGGCATGGTGCAGAAGGGACCATGACATGCCTTGTCAGTGCCATAAGGTCTGGCCGTGAACCTGTGGGATTAAGCGGGGTACACCGCTAAATTTAATTCTTCTTGGCTGTAGAGAATTTATACTTACAAATGGAGCCTGCCTAACTCTATTGGACAGTGCTGTGCAGAGAGGCAAAACCAGAAACGTAAAAGCCCTGTCTAGAGGATCAGAACGAAAGCCAGCACGACCAGGCAGTTAAGAGGACAGGGACCATGCAGGCTGTGCCGAGGAAGATATTAGAAATGCCTGGAAGTCGGTGGGGGTGGGACGGGTTGTAGGTGGAAAACTTGGTCTGGACCCTGAGGGTGAAGAGCACCATGGGAGCATTGGGGCCTTGGCTCCCACAGGGCCAAGTGTGTGGCAGAAGGGTCACTAGCTGGGACCTACTGGCACTTGGCGCTGGCTCCTGAAAACAGTGCTTTCTCTGCCTCTGGGTGTCAGAGCTTCTGGTCCTCTGTCTGACTGCCCCTCATCCAGCCCTTCCTCCCAACAGCTGCTGTCTGTCCCGTGTGTGATTTGCCCTGAGCCTCCTGTCTCCTGACAGACAGAGACTGAAATCCCTTTCCAAATATTTTGAAAACTAGCAAAAACACAAGTAGTGACGCTCGTCCAAAGTTAGAAACGATGAGCTCCGGGAAGGACAAAGAAGAGAAATGCACCTCCCTCCCACAGACAGCAAGGGAAACAGCCTCACAGCTGACCTGAGATTCGAACTAGGTGCTCCAGCTCTTGGGCTAGGTTCTTTGGAAACTGTGGTGCCCTGTGACTGGGGACATGGGTGGGCACTTTTCCTAGCCTCAGTGCTGCCGTGGGGCAGCGTCTTAATTCTAGCCATGTCCTGAAGGCACCACTCGCCCCCAGCCCCAGATGCTTCTCCCCCGCTGCCACTCATTTTAGGACCATTCCAGCCAGCCAGCCTCCTCCCAGGGTCCCGCTCATCCCAGGAACTCTTTTCTCTATCACCCGACAACTCTGCATCCTGCTCAGCCCGATTCGTGCAGCTTCCTCAGGTGTAAAGCAGTCGTCTCTGTGGTAGAGCGCGTTAGATGTGGTGATGTCTGTGACATGCTGAGCCAATGGAGAGCGCACACAGAGAGACCTCCCCTCCAGCTCTTATTGCCCCTTACTTTAAACTGTGGGCTTGGGACTTGGGGTATGCTTCTGCTTTACATGGCTTTAACTTTGCATACCGTGCTGCCTCTTCAGAGACCCCTCACACCCAGGGTCACCTGGGACGAATTCTCTGAAATGTATAGCCTCCCTCTGAAAATGCTGGGCCAGGGCCTTTCTTCCCGGTCCATATACCCTCACAATGCCAACAGTTCTTCCCGGCTTCTCCCAACCTTTGCTGGAACGTAAGGAGGACCCCACATTTCCCACCTTGGGATAGGATACTGTAGAAGAGAGTTCTTCAGAAGGTCAGAACTGGGGAGGGGGTCGCAAGTCCCCTTAGCTAGGACCTGGTCCATCAGCACTAGTCCCCTGCCTGTGACTGGAAGAGGTCCCCCCAGTATGAGCCCCACACATCTGCTCGGTGAGAACATCCTGGGCTCTGAGAGCTGATCAACTATGTGACTATGTCATGACAGCGGTAATGACGGCTCTTGTCACTGCACTGGGGCTGCCTTTGAACCCTGTACCACCAAGTCTCTCCCTGTGCTGAGTTTACACTTGTGCATTTGAAGCAGACTCCTGAGGTTAGGGCCTGGCTGGCTTCACACAAACGAGGTTCTTTTAGTGCCCACCCCACTCCCACTCCATCAAGGTCTGTTCTGCAACAGCCGAGGTCTTGATGTCGGTCCTTTGGGAGCAAACCTGCCCTCTTTATTCACTGCCTGTACTTTGCTGATGAGTACGTTACACTTGCTCTCACTGTGGGTAGCTCCCATGGTCGCCTGGTATATACCTAGATAAATGTGGAAAGGAATTTTTTAAAAAATGTATTGTGTGTGTGTGTATGTGTGTGTGTGTGTACACACCTGGGGCTGAGGATGTGCGTGTGCATGGAGGCCAGAGGACAACTTCGGGGAGTCCGTTCTTGTCTTCCACCTTGTCAAAGCAGGGTTACCCTTGTTTCTGCTGCGCACTCTAGGCTTATCCTGGTCTAGGAGCCTCTGAGATGTTCCTTGAGCCTCCCCTTCCTTCTCACTGGATGAGTGCTGGAATTGATGGGGAGTGGTGATGCGTGCCTAAAGTCTGATGGTGGTGGCGCACGTCTTTAATCCCAGCACCTGGGAGGCAGAGGCAGGCAGAGCTCTGAGCTGCAGGCCAGCCTGGTCTACAGAGTGAGTTTCAGGACAGCCAGGGCTACAGAAATCTTGTCTCAAATCCCCCCCCCAAATAGTGCTGGGATTACAGATGATTGCCACCACGAACAACCTCTCTCTCGGTTCCCAGGGTCAAATTCAGCTTGTTAGGTGTGGTGATTGCCTCCACCCTGAGTCATTTGCCAGCCTGTGGAAAGGAGTTTGATAAAGAAATTGAGGCTCAAATCAAGCTGAGACATATAACTGAAATTAGTTCAGGGACAGAACTCATAGCACAGGACACAGTACTACCACCTTCCGCATGAGATTTTGGGAGGCCTTCCTCCTGGCACACCCAGGCTGGGTAGGCTGGGTAGGATAACCCCATCCGGTAGCCACCTGTTTTCCTGCCATGTTGTCCCGCTAAGTTTCCTACCTCAGAGCTGTGACATCTCAGTGTTAGCACAGGCCCTGGCACACGGTAGGGGCTTCATATGTTGTTCCCAGAAGTTGGCATACTTGGAGAAAGGCAGACACGGCTGTTTTCCCAGGGCTACGGCATCATTGCCCTCCCAGAGCTGGCCCCGCCCCTTTCCTGGGACCGTGCTCTGGGAGCTGGCCGTGGTGCTGAAGGACTTGGGCCAACTGCCTACCTGCAGTCCCCTGCCCTGCCTCACAGACGCTTGCTAAGACCCACATTCTTCCCTCAGGAGATGTTTGCCTGGGGACCTACTGTGTGTAGGCACTGTTGACCCACACAGGAAGGTTTGGGATCTACGTTAGGAGCCACCTGTCAGTCACACTGCATTGTGTGTCTTCATAAACATCTTCAAAGCCCCATGGAATTTGGACTTCAAGTGCAGGTTAAGAAGCATTGTAAAGTATATTGGCTGGGTGGTGGTGGTGCACGCCTTTAATCCCAGCACTCAGAAGCCAGAGGCAGGCGAATCTCTGTGAGTTTGAGGTCAGCCTGGTCTACAAAGTGTGTAGCTAGGGCTACACAGAGAAACCTTGTCTCAAAAAAACAAAAGAAAAGCAAGCAAAGACTATTATACCAGAAGGAGGGGCTGATGAGGAGCAGCAAGTGCAGAAGCGGGGTCCACAGCCTGCAGAGGAGAGAAAGCCTTGTGACAGGAGAAGCTGGGTTAGTATTCCTGTGGCTGTAGTGATGCCTTGACCAAAAGCAACGCGGGGAGGAAAGGGTTTAGTTCATCTTACGACTCTCAAGTCAGACTCCGTCGCTGAGGGAACCAAAGCAGAGCCGACGGAGGGAAGTTACTCACTGGCTCCTCCAGGTTTGCTCAGCTTGCTTTGTTATTCACCACAGGACCAGCGGCCCAGGCTGGCCCCACCCACCATGGGCCAGGCCCTTTCACCTCAATCAGTGATTAAGAAAATGCGCCGCTGACTTTGCCTACGGGCCAGTCTCCTGGAGACATTTTCTTCGTTGAGACTCCCTCTTCCCGAGTGCCTTTAGCTTGTGTCAAGTTGACATAAAACCAGCCAGCACAGAGGCCCACCCAAGTGCTCTGCCTACAAGATTGCTACTTTAGTTTTCATTTTTCCCTGACTCCAGCGCCCTCCCCAGACAGGAAGCTAGAAATAGCAGGAAAGGACCGGATGGAGAAGTGTTGAGCTAGACAGGAGCCACGGAGCTGGGCGTCTTAGGTGCCTCTGGCCTGTATGGTGGGGGTAGAAATTCTGGCAGGAGATGAGGTTCCTGTCGAAGGGGCTCCCCCACCCCCACCTCCAGCCTTAAAAGAGTGACAATCCCCTCCTTGTGCCAGCCCGATTGGCGGTAGGAAATAATCACTTTTCACAGGCCCCTTATCCATAGCCCAGCCCTGGGCCTGTCTAATCAGCGGTGCCTAAGATTCCCCGGCTAGAGAGATGGAGAGAGGGGTTAAAGAAAATTACCCTGGCCTCCTCCATGCTAATGTAATCTCTAACCAGATCTGCCCAGCCGCAGCTCAAATTGCTTTTTAGATTAACATTTAATTATTAACAGGGTCCCCTGGAAGGCCTTGGGCTCTGGGAACCCAGGGTGGGGGAGGGAACAGCAGGAAGGAGGTGGGGTGGGCTTGTGCCCTGGCTGCCTCAAAGAGAGACTGATGGGAAGAGAGACCAAGAACATGACCGGGGAGGCCGAGGGGGTCAGGCAGGGAGACACAGCCGAGGGAGAGGGAGGTGGAGAGGAGTCCCGGTGGGGTCTGTGCAGGCTGGGGACCCTTGGCAAGTCTCTGCAGTGGGCTGGCTGGCATTTTCTGAGGGCTGGATCGCAGAGGGGGTAGTGCTTTTCAGAGCCACACAGCCAGGCTTTTACCCCAAGACCACCAACTTGGTGCTACATCTCTTTCCTGGGTCTGGGCCTCTCAACGCTGCAGAGCTCTTCCTGTGTCCGGAAGGCAGCTGTGTGGTCAGGACAGTGTGAGAGAAGGGAGCCTTCTCTGACAGGTAAAGCAGAGGCTGTGGGAACTCCCAGGTTTCTCGGCTTCTTCCTTCCACTCTGGGTTCTGCTGCCTTCAGGGATACTAACTGCATCTTTTTATATGACAACAGGCCGGGGACCCAGCCCTGGCTCTCACATATAGCTGGCACTGTGGATTTTTCTGAAGAGTCAAAGGGTGACATGCTCCCACATCTGGACTAATTCCCCACCCGGTTTCATCCAGGGCCACTGTACATCCTTGGGGCACCCAGACCTCAGTGCCGAGCCCTTGCCTAACTGCTCCCTGGAGCTGCCTTTCTCCTCTGAACTCCTCACCCCGCTGGACCTGGTATGACCTTCCTCTTCAGGCTGCGGACTGTATCTGGCCTTGAGTAGAGCCGCAGGGACGTGCTGCTTAGGCGGTTCTAGATAAAGGCAGAGATGGAGGCTAGAAGCAGCTGAAGTTGTGGCCTCATGGACTCACATATTCCCCAGAGCCCAGGTTTTTCTCCATGTCCGCCCTACTTCAGGGACAGGCTGCAAGGCAGGTGGGCGTGTCTTCCTTCCGAGGGTTTGGAGGCTGGGGAGGGGGGGTAGTTCTGAGTGGGTGGTACCCTAGGCCCTTGTGGCAGGTCATGCTTACATATGTGGCTGGGGATGGCCCCCCAGAAGGTGTTCTCACGTGTTACTGCCCACGTGCCCAAGTGGGTTGAGGGAGGGGAGGTGTGCTACACTGCACACCTGCTGTGTTCTGTTGACCGGTTGTGGGATGTGGGAGTGGCCGCCAGGGAGGACTTTTTCTGTGCCTCTCCTCTCTTCCCAACCCCTCTCAGGGTAGAAGCCAAGCGGATTGTGGGCTTGACCGAAGCTGGGGGCTTCTGGGATTCTCCCAACTGTGATGGACTTGCCGTGCAGTGGCTTGAGGCTCAGGGTCTGACATCCTTGGGCTCTGCCAATTAAAAAATCCTTCTGAGCTTGTACACATTGCCACCCCCACCCCCAGACACACAGTGGCCATTTCCTACTGTGTGAAAGGAAGCTAAAACCAGCCAAGGCTGCCATGGCGGTTAGGTTGAGGGACAGGATGCACTCAGATCTGGATGCGGAGGGCTTTTGCAAGCACTAAGTGCTGTCCTCAGTACCCAGCACCTTGCTAGTTCAGGGCCTGGCTCCCACCTCTTGGGACTCCCTGTTGCCCCCTGCAGCCAGACACAGAGGGATCAATGACAGACGGTAGCAAGGCCGTCCTCTTACCCAAGACAACTCTTTGAATAAAATAAAGACAGTCCTTAGCCAGCATCTGCTCCTTGTTTGCCATGCAGGCATCAGGCATAATTCTCGGCTCAGAAAGTTTCTTTCGGCCTCTCCTCCCCTGTGACAACCCCTTATCTCCAGTCCCGCTATGAAAGGGCACACTGACAGCTGGGGGTGTTATCTGGTGGAGCGGACCTTCTCCTTGGGTGTCTCCCAGATAAGACGTCTTATCAGTCCCCACGTCAGGGATGGGGCCAGAGCATTCTAATCATTGAGGCTTATGACATTTCCCCTCCCCTCCCTCGCCCCCCTTTATTATCAAAGTCACAAAAGGCCTGAGCTTTATAAACAGTCCGATTTGCAGACAGTGTGGCTCTCCAGATGGCCTCCGGCTGGACCCAACGGTGATGATTCTGTGCTGGAGGGTTGAAGGACCCACCATCTGCAGACAGGGTGATGCTGGGCAAGGAGAAGGCAGGCATGAGTGTTTCAGGTGCCCACTACAGCCCTGTTCCTGGCTTGCTGTGTCTTTATGCCAGACCGTTGTTGTCTCTGGGCTTTCATCTCACAACAACCAGACTTTTTGGTGCACCATTCATCGGATGCCTTAGTTTTACTTTATTTGTATATCTGTGTGAGGGTGCGCCATGTCTGCGTGATGTGTATTCATGTGCCTTGTCTGTGTGAGGGTGTGCCGTGTATACATGTGCCTTGTCTGTGTGAGGGTGTGCCGTGTATACATGTGCCTTGTCTGTGTGAGGGTGTGCCGTGTATACATGTGCCTTGTGTGAGAGGGTGTGCCGTGTATACATGTGTCATGTCTGTGTGATGTGTATACATGTGCCATGTCTGTGGGAGGGTGTGCCTTGCTATGTATGCATGTGCCTTGTCTGTGTGAGGGTGTGCCGTGTATACATGTGCCTTGTCTGTGTGAGGATGTGCCATGTATACATGTGTCATGTCTGTGTGATGTGTATACATGTGCCATGTCTGTGGGAGGGTGTGCCTTGCTATGTATGCATGTGCCATGTCTGAGGGTGTGCCGTGTATACATGTGCCTTGTCTGTGTGAGGGTGTGCCGTGTATACATGTGCCTTGTCTGTGAGGGTGTGCCATGTGTATACATGTGTCATGTCTGTGTGCCGTGTATACATGTGCCTTGTCTGTGTGAGGGTGTGCCGTGTATGTACCTCCTGGACTTGGAGTGACATGGGTGCTGGAAACCACACTCAGGTCTTTAAGAGCAACAAACACTCAAGTGTGGAGTCTTCTCCCCAACATCTACTTTCCTGGCCAGACACTGGGGCGATGGAAACAAATAAGACGCGGCCCTCGCCCAATAGAAACTCACGGTCCAGCGGAGACCGGTAGACATGAAGTTGGCGAGTACAACGCAGTGTGACTAGGGCTGTGGTGAGGGACACCCAGATGGCCAGCTAAGCCCTCTGAAACAGCCCTAAATTAACATGGCTGTGACAAGTGCCACAGGCCCAGATACAGCAGCTGCCATGGTCTGGAGGTATGAGGCATCCAGAAGGAGCGCCTTGAGGCAGCCTTGAGAGACCTGGGTCAGGCAGAGAAGGCTGGTGATGTGGGGAGAATTTAAAGGACAAGCTGGCCCCTGGCTCATCTGAGACCTACCCCTCCCCAGTCCCCACAGCAGGACACAGGGTTGGGCAGAGTGGATGGTGATCTGGGAGACTTGAGGATGCCGAGAAGCCCACTCTCCACCTCCCCGTGAAGCTGGTGTCCTAGGCAGAGGTGGAAACTGAAGAACTGCCCTGAGAGGCTGAGGGGAGTCAGAACCGGGAATCAGTCATCCTTTCCCCCAGCCTGGTGGCCCCCATGGCCCTCAGACTGCTTGAACATCCCAGCTCTGGAGACAAGAGGCCCTGGGCGGCAGGAGTACCACAGCAGGCGGGCTGCCCCCAGTCATCAGCTGTAGCCTATCATGCCTGTGTTGGCTGCACATGTGTCAGGGTGGGTGCCCGCCAGGATGCCTTCATCCTGGAGTGAGGTGGGACTCTGGCCTCTTGCACCTGAGTTAGGACCCTAGAATAATGAAATGGCTTTTATAAGCCAGACAGCACTTCCCAGCCAGTACAGGGACTGGGGGACTCTAGGCTCTGGCCTTTCTCCACCTAGCCGAGGGTTTGTGGGAGCCAGACAGCCCCGTGGCGGGGCCCAGGTTCTGCGTCCTCCAGTCCAGCATCACCTGTGAAGAGAAGAGCATAGGCAGGTTTTGAGCTTCAGGGTGGCAGGAAACAGATGGTGTGTGTGTGTGTGTGTGTGTGTGTGTGTGTGTGTGTGTGACCAGTCCTGCATCCCCAGGGACCCTACTCGTGTGATGCAGTGTGACACAGGTATATATTGCATGTGCACAAGCAAGCACCTGCAGTGTGTGGAAACCAGCACACTCCATGTAAATGGGCCGGACTGTGGCATGTGGCGGCGGCGGTGGTGGCCTCGGCAGGCCTGTCTCTGCCACCTGCTCCCATCCCCGTCCCTGAAGAGCCTCCCTGCATTCTGCCGTCAAGGACTCCAGCCCGCAATAAGCTGCACTTCACTCCTCCTTAAGCTGTGCCATTTCTGCCTGATTGTAATGGCATATTTTAAAATTACCAGAAATCAAAGCCGAGAAGTGGATATTGCTGCTTTTATTGCCTCGCTGTGTTGAGACTGGGGGAGGGGACAAGCATTCCACCCTCCCCCACATCTATCCATCCCCCACTTCCTTTTTCTTTCTTTCTTTCTTTTTTCTTTTTTTTTTATAGACAGTAATAGGAGAAAATTGGTTTTGAAACTGAATAAAAGTCCCTTTCAGAGGAAATCTTTACTCACGGGTACCTCTGCTGAAAGTAAAATAGAGCATAATGAAAGGTGGTTACGTGATTGTCTTTCATTTACCGAGAGGCCAGGACAGACGGGAGGCTGCCACCGTCTCGGGGAATACAAGATTGGAATAATTGCGCCGTAACAAGGAGCTTGTTGTGAAATTAGTATCCTAAGAAAGTGGTAGAAAAAGGCTTTGCTCATGAATACTTCATTATCAGAAGCAGCAGAATTCTGGGCTTCAGACACCTGTTTAGTATTAAATACCTTCCCTCTCTCCCCTTAAACAGCCCCTCCTCGTTTACAAGCGGCGCAGGATGGAGGCACCCCAGGCTGGCTGCCAGGGACAGAGATGGGTGGGATGGGGAGGATTCAAGGACCTCGGGGTACCCAGGCTGAGGAGAGAGAATGGGTGGGCCCCACTGGGACACCCCCTTCTTCCACGGTGGCCTCCAAGACTGGCTTGTCCTGGGCCCAGTGCTTAGGGTACCATACCCTCAGGAAGGCAGGCTTTGTGGGGACACATGAACTTCCTGTGCCCCGCTACCCCTGGCATCTGACTTGGTGAGGTGAATAACAAAACGGGCTATGGGGTGGCCCATCTGAGCTGTCGTCTAAGGGCTGCTGTGGGTGACTCTGGCCTGCCCTTCCTACTTGGAGTGAGCACCCTCAGCCACCTCCTCAGGACACCTTCCCGACACTCCTCCAGGGTACCGTGGTGCCACACCAGTACTTATGGTATCAGGGACACCGTCCTTACTGGTTCTACCTGAATGCTCCTGTATGGACCACAAAGATGACCCCGTGAGCTAGGGCCAGATCTATCAACAGGATTATGAGAGAGTGGGGGGTCTACCACCAGTCAAAGCACAGCTTGACAGAGGACTGGGAGTCTGAAACAGTTGGCTGTGACCCACACACCAGCTAGCCAAGGGTTTGTGAGGCTCATGAGTTCTGGTGTTGTTGTGGTGGAGGGCCACCTCTGATCCTGTCCTGTGATGGCTTTGTGGTACCTATGGATACCTCAGTTTCTCCATCGGAAGGAGATAGAATGTCTGTTCTGAACATCTAGCCCGGGGTACACATGGTGGCACCCCCTCATCCCAGAAGCTGGGGAACATATGCTGTAGGCTAGCCTGGACTACATAGAAAGAGGTCTAAAAAACAACCGGTCTCTGATGTTCCTTGGGGTGCCGGGGAGGGTGGGAGGTTGCTTGGAGCAGCTCTCAGTGACCAGTGCCTCGTCTCCCTCTTCACAGGAACCCTGCTGTAGAACGTGCCCTGCCTGGGGCTCCCAGCTCAGTCATGCTGGCCTGCCTGCAGAGGACTCAGGACCCACCCAGCCAACACCTGGCCTGCCCCAGCAAGAGCCTTGAGCTTCGCAAGTGTGAGTGAGACCCCTCCCCTGCCTCCTGTTCCCTGTTTCCTCCTCTGCACACTCTGAATCCCGGGACTTGGTTTCTGCTCCTCAGGTCAGAGTGGGCCATGCTGGGGTGTCGAGTGTGACCCCTGCTGGGGTGTTCATTCAGAACCTCTACACTGAGATACCTTGGAAGGCCTAGGCTCATCCCCCTGGGAGACACCCACAACATGCCTCCACGTCAGAGTTCTGGACGTCACCCCAGCACTCGGGAGGGAGGCCAAGCCTGGACTACATACTTCATGACAGAAACTAGGGATGGGACATGGGTCTCCAGTGAGGCGCAACATGGCCTCTGCCCTGCAGCCTGGAAGCAGCTGTCTACACTGTTGCTGCTGCTCCAACTATTTATTTATCCTGAAAGCAGAATTCTTGTCCATGGTTCCTAAGGACGGAATGAGAGCCCGGAGCCCCACCCCTCAGAGGCAGCTGGTGTCCACTTCCTGTGTGCCCTCAGATGTTTTATGCACTTTGGCAAATGCTTGCACATCTGATGCGGTCCAGCACCTCACTTGGCCATCCATCCTCCAGGTCACCTGCCAGAGAGCTGCCTCTTTCCGTGTCCCTTTCTCTGGCGAGGATGAGCCATGATTTATTTGGCCAGCCCTCTCTTTAAACTGTCCACAGCTTGTTGATCTGATAAGCGATGTGGCAATAAACCCCGTGTTGTCACCAGGTGTGGATGCAGCGTGGGGGAAACTCTGGAAGAGGAGATACGGCGTCAGGGCATGTCAGACCCTTCATCAGTCTGGTGGGTGTGGTCTGGCAGCCTTAACGGTTACACCCCGGGACAGTGTGCAGCCATGTAAAGGACCACTTCCCCACATGGTCGTGCCCACCAGGACAGGCTCTGGCCCCTGGGCAGTGGGTTTACTGTGTAGTTCTCATTTCAGATGACACAAATTCAGCGTCTTTGTATCAGACCATTTGTTTCGCTTTGAACATTCTGTGCATCTATTGAGCTGTTTTCTGATGGGGTGCTGGTTTTTGTCTGTCTTGGTTACCTGTGGGAGCCACTGTGTGTGACATGAGAACAACATGTCTCCCCTGGTTTGTCTTTTGTCTTGGATTCTGCCCCAGTTCACCAGAGCTGAGCTCCTTTGTGGCTTTGGGTTTAAGTCAGACGTGGGAGACCCTTCCCCAGGCTGCTCTCTGAAGGGAAACTATCTCCCCAAGCTTCCTTCCACTCTCTTGTTTGAAAGTAGATGACTTCCCTGATTCAAAAGGCTTCATATATATATAGTATTAAAAAGATTTCCCCAACACTCAGGAGACAGAGGCAGGCAGATCTGAGTTTGAGGCCAGCCTGGTCTTCATAGTGAGAGAAACCTTGTATCAAAAACAAAACAAAACAAATTGTTTTGTAACTTTCCTGGTTTAAAGTGTGAGGTTGAGATCTACTGTGATCAGAATCAGGCAGGTACTGGTCTCTTTCTCTTCTTTTTGGCAACTCTGGGGTTTGAACCAGGTCCTCATTCATGCTAAGCAACATCTCTTGCCACTGAGCTAGCTAGGTCCACCAGGCTCATCCGTATTTATCCACCCCCACCCTGTTTTGTTTTTATTCTTTTTTGTTTGTTTTGAGGCAAGGCCTTGTGTAGCCCAGGCTAGCCTTGAGCTCACCACATAACCAAAGATGACTTTGCCCTCCTGATTCCAGGACGGGGGTCATACTACCACAGCCGGTTCTCGTTGCTGAGGGTTGGAAACTGGTAAGTTTACTGAGCCATGACCCTGTTCAGCCAGCAGTGATCTCTGGGCAGACTCACAGTCTGATTAGCATCAGCAGTCACGCAGCCTCAGACCCAGCGACAGCTGCCGCCTCCCTCCGCCCCTTCTCCACGGAGTTCAGCTCACATCTGTCACAACTGACTTTCACACCACGCATGCTCTTTTGTGGGTGTTTTTTCTGTAATTACATTTATTTATTTTATGTGTGAGCACATATGCACATGTGACCAGGCACATGGCGAGGTCAGAGGACGGTTTGTGGGAACCACTTATCTCCTTCCATCATGTGGATCCCCAAAATCAAACTCAGGGCCCTTGGGCTTGGTAGCCAGCCCTTTAACCTGCTGAGCCACATGACTGGCCCAGTGTGGCTGGTTCTCCAAGGTCAGCTACATTGCAGCACTGATAACACGGATAGCTTCACGATCCTTAGTAACCCACTCCAGATTTCCATGGTAACCTTGTTTATTTGCCTTCTGACCTGAAGAGCCACTTCCTTAGAGGTGGCATTCATGGTGCAACTGTGCACCTTGACAGATGGATCCCAGGAGTCACGTAACGCTCTTTCCCTCCAAAAAAGAGGCATCCCTGTGTGTTCACACTCCTTCTGTGTCCCAAGGCATGCCTGTGTGTTCACACTCCTCCTGTGTCCTGAGGCGTGCCTGCGTGTTCACACTCCTCCCGTGTCCCCAGGCATGCCTGTATGCTGCTCCTCCCGTGTCCCGAGGCATGCCTGTGTGTTCACACTCCTCCTGTGTCCCCAGGAATGTTCTAGCAGCCACTGCCTTTAGCTCCAACATGTTTGCGGGCCAGTTTGCTTCCGGAGAGGACAGCATTTTTGATGCACGACTTCCTGCATAGCGAGGCTGATCCTGTGAACGCTGCTGCCCCCTGCCACCTTGCATCCTGTTGCTAAAAGGACTTTCCAGTTTAATCTCACCCGTTTTACAGTACTCAGTGAAAATGAGAATTTAATGCTTTTTGAGAGCAGCCTCGTGCAGTCCAGGCTGGCTCCAGACTCGTCGTCCAAGTGAGAATGCATTCATCATGCTGCCTCTCCCTTCAGGGAGCTGGACTCGCAGGTGTGCACCACCATGCTGGGTTTGGTTGTGTGTGCTTGTTGTTTTAAGACAGGGTCTTCTATGTAGGCTAGCCTCAACCTCCCCAGTGCTGGAATTAAAGGTGTGGGCCCCTGGCCTCCATGTCTGGCTTCTATGTTATCTTTAGTTTGTTTTGTTGAGTAGGGGCACTGTGTGGCTGTTGTCTCTGGAATGCTGACGATAGTGGTATGCATCTTTCCAAATACTGTAGCGTGCAGATAGCTCTGCCAAGGAAATGCTGGCTGTGCAATGAGTGTTTGTTCAAGTTGAATCGGTCTCCCTTTTATTAAACGTTTATGATCATGAACGGGGCTTGAACATTTCCAGATGGCTGCACAGGTTATGAGCCTGTGAGCAATGATGTCACAGGACACCTTTGTGTTGAAGGATCCTTGCACTCTGGTTGAGCCCCACGTGGTCATGAAGGGGATCGCTCTCTATAACATACTTTCAGGATGTTATTTTAGGCTTGGATCTGTTATTTAAGATTCTTGCTTTAGAGATTTTCAGCATTCTTGAAGACAGGGTCTTGTCATGTAGCCCTAACCTTACTCCCATGGCCCCCATCAGAACAATTGGTTTGTTGTTGGCTGTTACCACCTGCAGCCTTCCCGCACTCCTGTGCTTGGTGACAGTTAAGTGGAGTTGTTGTAAAGCCTGCTCTGTTCCAGGGTAAAACTTAAGCCAGCGTGTGTGCCGGTAGGGCCGGCGTGTGAGCCGGTGGGGCCAGCATGTGAGCTGGTGGGGCCGGCAGCCTTTTAATGCTGTTTGCTCTTTCTTCTCTGGTAATTGTTTTAATTATTTTCCTGCTCCTTGAATGGCTCTGATAAAGAATTTTAAACGTAATTTGATCCAGGTTTTTCGATGAAGATACATAGTGTGTGATTTGATCGCTGACGCCACATAGCACTCTTTGTCTTATGTGCGGCTTCCCGCATGGCTCTAGGGCCAGAGGACCCCAGGTTCCCACCGCTGGCTGCTTCAGCCACCAGCAAGCCCCAGGCATTCCAAGGTGCTGGGGTACAGTCACGTGCCACCACACTGGTCCTGTGTGGGACCGAAGGATCATAGGCTCTTTGCTGAGCCATCCTCTAGCCTCTAGCCTCGTCCCCGTTCTCAATTACATTAGCTAATGACGTGATCTATTGCCGGTCCCCAAAGATCAGCCTATAGTATTTATTAGTAATATTACCCTTTCTAATATTACTAATTCATTGATTTATGCTTTTATCTTTGTTAAAATCTTTCTGCCTTTTGAAGTTATTTTTTGAGTTAGAGACTTAAATTTTTTGATTTTTACTTAATTTTTTAAAAATGGCAATTTCTCTGCGCGTGTGAGAAGTAGCGTGCGCCACAGCTGGGGGTGGAGCTCAAAGGGCACATTGCAGGAGTCAGTTTCCTGCTTCTCCCGTGGGGCCCAAGGACTGCACTCAGGTCTCAGGTTTGGTAGCAAGTGTCTTTACTCACTGAGCTGGACAATGTATGCTTGACAATGATTTTTATTATTTTTTTTTTTAAAGAAAAAGGCCACAAAGTCTAGACTTGTATTTTGAATTTTACTTTCTAGTTGTTTTAAAGTTTTGATTTCTGATTTTTTTTCTTCATCTTGACTTTCCAGAGCCCTGCCTGTCCATCGAAGCAAGAAGATTGTGTGTGTATATGCGTGCACACGTGTGCACACATGTGTGTGTGCTATGATCAGAGATGCCTCTAAAAATAAATTGAAGTTTTTTTGTGTGTGTGTCTAGAGACATATCACCCCCAAAAATACCAGCTCTTTTCTGCAGTGCTTTGTGGTACAAAGTGAGCTTCGGTTTAGTTTAGTTTTGTTTCGTGTTTCCGATGAGGACTGTCTGGTTCAGGGTTTGATGGACACTTGCATTCTCCCCTGCACCTACCTGGATAAGGAGCCACACACCCTCTGCTAGTGAGTTCCAGATGGTTTCTTCTCATAGAATCCGTAATGATACTGCGGTGCTGTTTAATGTGCAGATGTTAGTCCTGGAAACCTTCATGGGAAGAAAATCCTTAAAAAAAATAAAAGTCGTTTTAGCACTTTGGGGCCTGGAAGAGATTTTAAGATTTTAAGCCTGCTTTTGAGCTTGCATTTCTCTTGACACCTTCACCAGTTCTTTGGATTACTGTGTTTTCGTGTGACTCTCCTGCTGTAGAGCTGGAGTAAGCTTTGTGACCCTAACATACCGCTGCCCTTTACTACATACAGGGTGCGCCTTCCTTCTTGCCTTCCTCTATTCTCTGCCCAGTGCTCGCCGGTTAGCAAAACTCGACACTCAGGCACTCCAAGGATCCCCTTGTCTCCACGCCTCCCCTTCATATACACTCAAGGATCTGAACTTAGGTCCTCATGTTTGTAAGGCAGGTACTTTACGGACAGAGCTGTGTGTGTCACTTTCCCTGAAGTGTGTTCTGTGGTTGCTCCTTGTAGCTGACTTCCTGTCTGCAGCCTCAGCAGCTGCGCATGGCATCTCCTGGTCTCGTCCAGTAAAGACAAGAATGGCACTGCGCTGTAACCGGGCCCTCGGTCCCTTCCGTGGTCAGCAGTACCCTCGCTTCGCCTCTCTGGCGTTATCCCAGTTCCTGCTTCTGTTTCTCTGTGTCCTCAAGAAATAGGATCCACGCACCAGCGTGTTAGCCTTCCGCTCCGTCTTCCAAAGTTAGCTGGCTTCCAGGGTGTTGCAGGGCAGCCGTGGGCAATCCATAGTCACGATTTCCTACCTTCCAAAGGCTCCATTCCTTGTACCTCTACTTGAGAGGGTTAAAGAAAATGCAACTTCATGCCGCCCTGCGCTCACCCCACCGCTGCACCTTGTTTTCAAACTTAGACGTCCTCTGTATCCAGTTACTTTACCAGGCTGTCTTGGGTTGACCTGTTTTCATCCCTTTCCCAGGATTGCAGCCTCTAAGCCAGGCTCCTAGCTTTGTTTCCCTCCTTCCCCTCTGTGCTTGCGCTCTCTCGCATGCATGCCTGCTCTCTCTTGCTCTCCCCCCCCCCCCCCCGCACTTTGAGGACCATTCTCTAATCTTTCACAGTTGCTTTGTGTTCCCACTTCACAAACACAGTTGCTTTTACATGTTTCCCCTGCAGTCTGTCTCTCCTTGAAGCACTGAACTGTTACTGCCATCTCTTCTCTGGTGACAGTCGTCTCTGGGGATGTAGTTTGACATCAACCATGACCTTGCCCGAGCTTTATTCTGATGAGGTCTCATGCTTGTTCAGCGTGGCTTACCTTTGGAGGAAGTGAGTTTGTCCTGCCCAGCCGTCTGCCGGAAGTTCATGGTTCAGGAAAGTTGAGACCATGTCCTGATGGGACTTTCTCGGTGTTATTTCTCGGGGTCATGGATGCAGCCACTCCTCCTCCATCGCTGCCGGGCTGCAGAGCAGGTGCGGCATGGCTCTGTGATTGTATTCCTAGTCCTGTGCTCTTTCCAGCCAAGTGTGTTCCATGCACCTCTCCTGTCACTAGAGAGGGACTTGGGCTTTGCATTTGGGATGTCTCTGGGCCTTGAGGGGTGCATGCTGCTGCTCAGTGAGCACATCGTGACTTTTTTACGTTTTTTTCACCCCACTTGATCTTTACAGCATGCGTCTTTGTTTGCATCCAGGCCTTAGCGGCCTGTGCACTCGACATGGGTAATGGCACATTGAGACACAGCTGGGCATCTGGGGCGTTTCTAGTCAGTTCAGTTCTTGTAGGAGGGCCTCACTCTCCCAGGATCTGCCGTCGTTCTTAGATAGGGTCTCACCGTGTAGTCCAGGTTGGCCACAAACTCCTGGCCATCTTCCTGCCTTTGCCTTCCAAGTGCTGGGATCGTAGGTGTGGCCAGTGTGCTGGTTGGGCAGTGACTACATTTCCTTCCTGCTCCAGGGCTGGAGCAGAAGAGCACAGAAGGCCATCGTGCCCGCCTCTTCCCACTCCAGTCCTTTCCAGGTCTGTACCTACCGGAGAAGACATGGGGTCTGGCCAAGGGGGAACAAGGAAGGAGACGAGGGAATTATGTCCCAGGCTCTGCTGCCAGACCCACTCTGATACCTGGATGAGGCTCCTGCCTTTTCCCTCTACATATGGTGATAGGTGTGGAGCCCTCTCCTCTCTTTGTCCCAAGCAGAACTTAGGATGGAAAGGCTGGCCTGAGCTTTGGGCCACGCTGGTTACCTCAAAGGTAGGAAGGTCTTGGCCTTGGCCAGGCTATGGACAGCGTGACCTTGGACAAGCTGATCAATCTCCTGGGACCTGTGTCCCCTTCTATAAAGCAAAGGGACAGAAAGTGGATAGAAAAAAGTCTAGCTCTGGCCCTGTGACAGGTAACATCAGAAGGTAGAGGGGGTAAGGGAGCCAGCTTGAGACCCTGTTCTTTTCCTGTACCAGGGGAATCACAATAGCCTAACTTAAAGAACTGTGACAAGAACCAGCTGCCATGTGTGCCCAGAACACACACCTAAGGGACCAGAAATGGTCACAGCTTACATCTCTAGTAGAAAGTGACTTGAAAAGAAAGAACAGAGTATGTGTGTCCCCTCCCCTCCCTTAGGCCTAAGAGCTGATCCTTCCCAACTGGCCAGAGTCCTAAGGTCCCAAGCCAGACCTGCTCAGCCCCCAGAACCCTCTGTCTCAGCTCTGCAGGCCCTCACCAGAGTTGTGTTCTGCTAAAATACAGGCTCTGCGGAGTCCCAGGGAGGTAATGTGTAGTTGGTGGGGGAGGGTTCAGGGATGGGGGCTCTGCTATGCTCAAGGGCATGGGGGGATGGGCAGCTGTGCAAGATCAGAGGGTAGCTTGTGCCAGAACCTTACCCCCCCTCCAGGATCCAAGATGGATGGATTAAGGGGTCAGGTCCTGGCTGGACCCCACACAGGCCATGTGTGTGAACATTATGACAGGGATAAGAAGGAGGGAGACCGTCACGGGTGGGCGGCTAGTTCCAGCACTTTGCCTGTCCCCTTCCCAGCCCAGTACCATTCCTTGCCGTGACTGAGAAACACTGAAGGGCATGTAACTCAAGAGCGGTAGACTTTCAGCCTGACTGACCCTTCCCTACTGCTGGGCATGCCCTGTGATCTGCCAAGTGGAGTCTGCCACTGTGACCTTCCAGCTGCTGGCATTTCTACAGGGGCCGACAAGACGGCTCAGCAAATGAAAGTGCTTGCTTCCCAGCCCGCTGATGTCCAGTTCCTGGGGCACATGGGAGAGAACTGGCTCCAGTAAGCTGTCCTCTGACCTCTATGTGGGTTGCTGTCCCTCTGTCAAAAGAAAAACTGCACGGGGCAAGGGGTCCTAGTAGCCAGCGAGACAGCAAAAGAAAGTGAACACGTGTCAGGGTCAGACATAGGACATCCGGGAGAAGGCAACTGGAGCAAAAGTGTGACTCTAACGGTGTTCTGCCGCAGAGGCTGCCTGACTTTGCGTGCTTTTGCGTGCCAACAGCCGCTCTCAACCTTATAGGCCACACAGCCAGATGTGATTTAATATGAAGCGGCGGAACTGTTCTAATAAAGCCTCCCTGGTGGTGGGGCTGGGGAAGATGGCTGCCCTCACACTCTTACCTTGCACATGCGAGGACCCAAGTTCCAGCCCCATGATGTGTTGTTTTGTTTGGAGGCGGGGTCTGCCTCCGCCTCTCGGGTGCTGGGGTGTGTGCCTATGCCCAGCACCCCGACTTTATTAGTCTCAAGTACTCTGAATCCGTTCCATGCGCTTCCTGGCTGTTACATATCTTCTTTGAGGAAGTCTGTGCATTTCCTGTTTCAACTCCATTACTCGCCTTTCTCTCGGGGTATGCAGGCCCCACGTGTGTTCTGGGTCCTAGTCCTGTTTCACGGGCGTGAGTTGCAGGAATCCTCCTCTCCCGTCAAGCAGCTGTCTTCCTCACACTTCCTGACTCCCCTTTGAAGCACCAACTGTTTTCATTCTGGTGACGTCACGTCCATTGTCAGGTGCTTTTGTGCAGGTTCTGTATGACTTGTGTTTTCTTGCGAGCATCTCTAGTCTTCAGGCCAGTGAGACAGCGCAGTGGGTGGAGGCTGCTACCAAGTCTGCGGACCTGAGTTGATGCCCAGGATCCACACAGTGGGAAGAGTTGCCATCCCGTGCCCTTGTGGGGCTTGCTCTCCTCTACCACATAGAGTAAATAAAAGGGGTTTGGAACATTTTAGCTTTCTTTGTATGTTTCTGACTACACTCTTAAGTTGATCTTTGCATATGGAAATGGTCCAACCTCATTATTTTGAATATAGCTGTTGTTCTCGCCACCAGTATCTAGATATCGAGTTGTCTTCAACACCAGTCACTGGAAAGACCGCTCTTCCCTACTGAGTGGTTATGTGAATTTGTGCCCTGACCTGCTGGTGCCTCTCTTTTTCTGCCTGGTACCCACAGTGGCTCGATTGTTTTAACTCTTCATTAAGCTTCAGAATTAGAAATTGTTTGGACTTTTCTGGATTCCCAAATTTCAGGACATGCTTCTTAGGTTTTGCAAGGAGGCCCAGGTGCTGTCCTGAGTCTCTCAGTCCATGAACATGGGATATCTTCCCATTTATTTTCTTTCTTTGAACAACGTTTCATCGCTTTCAGATCACTTTGTTCTTCTGTTAAAATTTGTTCCTATTATTTTTGATGCTGTTTTTAACAGAATTAAGGGTTGTTTCTGTGTTGTTTCTTCCCGGTGCTAGGGATAGAACCTGGGGCCTTCTCCCTACTCAGCAACCACTCTGCCCAAGATGCACCCTCAGCCCTGGTGTTTAATTTTGTTTTCTGAACTGTGAGCAGATGGAAACAGAACTGGAAGAAAGTAGCTGTCTGGTAGTGGGCAGAGGCCGTGAGACCTGGGGAAGGAGGCTTGGCACGCACGGCAAGGACGAGTCAGGTCGACTCTTGTGTACGTGGTACGGACTAGAGTCACGTGTGACTGAAACAGCCAGGCTGAAGGGCAAGTGAGAAATCGTGAGGGACAGGCAAGTTAGGGTGGGGAAGGAGGGACATGAGACGGTGGCCACCCCAGGGCTCCAGCCAGCCTGGGGGTGGGGAGGTGGGGGTGGGTGCAGGATGTCCCGTAATTAGATCTCGTGGCTTTGTCCATGTGTGCTCACACATGGGAACGTTCTCCCACTTAATCCTCACCCCCTGCCCCAAGAGATTGGACACGCGCGCGCTCGCACTCCAACCATTAACAGAGCACGCCTGGAATTATCCTCTGTTTGACCACCAGGGGTCAGTACCTGCAACAGATTGGGGTCCCTGGGACAGCCAGCAAGCAAGGTGCCAAGCTGCCATCCCGTGACTGCTTGAGTCCTTCCCAATAAAAACCAGAGAACAGCTGCTCTCCCTGCCCAGTCGTCTCCCCCACCCCCAGCCCGGAGCGGTCTCATTAGGCATTCTGCTGGTGCCACCAGCTAATTAGTGTCACGTTAATTGAGCATTCAGGAGGCTGCCACCTCCAAGGGCATAGTGTCACAGTGAAGGGGAATGCAGATGAAGGGTGGTGCCCTGGGACTTCCTGGTCCCCTGTGGAGGGCAGGGGCTGGACGGAAGAGAATGCTATTACCACTCTCTCACTCCTGTGACAGCACCGTCCTGTACTCAGAAATCTGAGCTTCCCGTGAGTCAGGAGGTGACTGAGCCACCTTGGGGAGACCCAGTTCTAAGTGTGCTGCTCCTGGGCCCCAGGCTCCTGAGCCCCAGGCCCCTAAGCCCCAGGCCCCTAAGCCCCAGGCCCCTGAGCCCCAGGCCCCTGAGCAGGCCTGCCCTCTCCTGTCAAGTGAAGTTGGCCCCAGTATAAACCTCCCAAAGCAGCCTGAGCCCTGGGCCACCTCAATGATACAGGCCTAGATCCTGCAGGGCATCTGGAGCCCAGGACCAGGAATTCTGGGATGGCGGCTCCCCACTCTCCTTGAAGAGGCATCTCATTGCATGCTTAAGTCCCCTGGAGCCCAGCCTTCAGCCCCATCCTGGTAAGAACACCGGCAGCCTGAGTCTGCATAGTCAAGGTAACCGTGACCCTGCTCTACCACTTAGCTCCCCACAGCGGAGCCCGGCCCTCCCCTCCCTGCCCGCCTGCTGCTGGCAGCAGCGCAGTGAAGCCCTCTCATCTCCCTGAGGCAACATTAAACCCCACTCAGAGGGCTGGTTTTAATTGGCTTAATATACTCGTTAATAACCGCGTCTATTTAACGCACCTGTAAAAGGCCCATAACATTAACTTAATGGCAGCGACAGTTCGCCCGGCACTTCCTGCCAGCCTTTTAAATCTCCAGACAAGCCGTTAATGGGGACTTCCTGGATGGAGATGGATTGGGGGAGAGCTAAGCAGGGAGAGGCAGCCCGGGTCACCCTTACTTGATGCTAACCCTGCGTGTCTAACCTTTTCGGAGCACAGGGCCCTCCAGAGCTGTCTCACGAGGGCACAGTGCTGACCCAAGGGAAAATGCGACCCTGTGTGTGCTGAGGGCCTGTTGACAGGAAAGGAGGCTACAGAGGGAGGTCTAGGTCAGGTGGCCAGTGTCGCCTTGAACAGCGCATCCCAGTGAAGGCTGTTACAGAGGAGCTGAGTGGGGACAGCACACGAGAGCTCCAAAAAAATCATTGTCAACGCTGACACGGGCCAGGGACACCGAGGAAGGCCAGCCCTTTGTACCTGCTCCCGAGACCCTCCGGACTCAAGCAGTGGGAATCAATTTAGTACCAGCTTGGAGTGGGGCCATGGCACCCTGAGGCCACATGTGGCAGATCTGGGACTTAAAAGACCACTGATGTTCAGTTGGTCTGTCACCTTCACCCCTGCTCAGAGGCACACCGCAGTCAGGTGTCTTATTTCCAGCCAGGCCCACCTATGATCAGCTCGAGATGAACACATCAGTGTATTAATCCGTTGGTGCCCTAAGACCCCGTCAGCCCTATGTGTGCCACCAGCAAGGGACCAAGCCTTCAATACACGGGCCTTCAGGGGATTATTTTATACCCCAATCATAACGGATGGTCTCTCTCCCTGGGGAACCGTCCATGTGGAGCATACACCAGATGACCACAGTGGCCTGGGACCTGGATGTTTTGGTTTCCAGCACCCATCTCTGGGTTGCTGGCCCCTGTCTCGGATCCTGTATGGCTCCCCTCTTCAAAGGCTGCCACCTCATTGACCTCTGCGTTCAAGCCACAAACCCTCCCAGCCCACCACTCAGTTCGCCGGACCTCACTGTTCATTCCCAGGGCAGTCAAACCGTCCCAGGAATCCGTGCCAAGCGGCCACCCCCGACATTGTAAGTTCCAGGACAGCCAGGGCTACATAGAGTGACCCTGTCACCTCACGAAAGTCACTTAGCAACTTTCCTGCCCACCCATACTACATTCTTCTCAGTATAATGAAGCCCCTAATCCAGTTCATATCCAACGAGGGGGACCAGACATGGCTACTTAGGGAAGATGTGCCCAAGAATGTGGATGTGTCCACCACACCTGTCAGCCTGCCCCCCTTTGTTTCCGGGGCTTGTTGCTGCCCGCCATCCGATCCAGGGTGCTGGCTCTTTTCCTCCCTGCCTGCATGGTAGGGCCCAGGAAGCAGTGGGTGTGTGACAGACAGCAGTGGCAGGGGTCCAGAAGGGACAGGCTCAAGCGTCTGCTGTGTCCTATGGGAGTGGGGCCCAGCTGTGTACAAACCATTAAGGGAGCCCTGAGTCTGGTGGCCAGCTGCAGGCAGGGCCATGGTCCCTTCCGTAATGACAGCTGCCACTGAGATTCCTCGGACTAACTGAAACAGGGGTAGGGCAGGCTGGGTGGCTGGGTGGATGCTGGGCTTTTCCATGGGGCTGTGCAGCCTCCACCTTACCCTCCTCTAAGGAGCCCGCTGACACTCAGCTCTCCAGCCTCTCCATGAGGACCTTTCCCTATTCCCGTTGCCCTGCCTTTACCAGACCCTGAGATGGTGTGAGCACTTGTGACAGGGACTTTGCAACCTGGGCCCAAGAAGGCGAGGGTCCCAAACCAGGTCCCCTGCAGAACAGGCTGTGCTGTGAAGCTCTCCAGGGTAGCCAGAAAAAAAGGGTCTTTTAGGGACCGAGGCTTAAGAGGGGTGGGTACCATCTCAAAGGCGTGTGTGGGGCCCATGATTAAACCAGTCCTGTGATGGGAAACCACAGCAGCCTCGCTGTCACCATGCCCAGGAAGAGGCTCACCAACATCAGCCTGAGCATCCAGGTGATGGCTAGAGAGGGTGGTGGCCCTCAGCCGTCAGACATGACCTAGCCCTGCTGGGCGCTGCCTGGGGTGGAGTGACTGTGACCCAGAAGACAGACGGGTCTAGCTCTGCCCTTGGCTGGTTGTGACCTCTGACCTCTTAACCTACAAAATGGAGACCTGTGTGTCATCTTGGGTCAGGTGACAACACTGTGGCTGATGGGACTTGGAAACCCAAGAGCCACTTGGCTGAGTGTCTACTCAGGGTCCCTCAGGAGGCTCGGCTGGGACTGAACAAGACTCACGTGGCCAATGCCTCTGTCCATCCCCTAGGCCTCTCCAGGGTCCCCATGTGACTGGGTGCCGTGGGAGAAGCAGCCCACAGAAAACCATGTTTCCTTCCAAAGGATCTTGCTGGTTATATAGTTCAACCCTGCCTGCTGTGGGACCTGGGCAGAGACTAGAGTGCCCGGTGGTCAGAATGACTAGGGAGCCAGGGCTCCAGGCCGGCTGCCACATGTCATACCCCTACGTACGTCACAGGGATGCCATCCCTCCACACACACACCACTCAGAAAATAGTGGGTGCAGAGCCTGTACCTGGCCATCGCTGGCCGCCACGAGCCTCTGCCTCCAGACACGACTGCCTGCAGGAAGCCCGCTGACCAGATGGGGGCCAGGTGCGCCCTCTTTTGGGAAGAAGACCAGGGAAGCAGGCATTTCCTCCCTTTTCTTAAGGTTTTGAACACCTAATTTATTCCATCCATTAGATAGATTTTGTAGATTTAATCATTTTCACAGTTGGTGGCTCATTGGATACTCAAGATAAACTCCGAATGAAAGCATAATGCAAAGGACAAATGAGTTTTCACACCACAGTGGCAGACACGTGCCTGGGAAGAGTTTAAGGGGAACACAAATACACACGGCCATCATTTTTTTTTCCCCTCCCGGCAGCTGCTTTTGCTGAGTCTGGTAGGTTTCCACAGCTAATTTCACCAGTTTTGTTCATCTGTAAAATTGCATAAAAGTGACATTTTTGTGCTCATTATAGCAACTGCTGATTTATGGCTGGCAAATGAAGAGCGGGTCCCTTTTCCGCGGGACTCTCAGAGCGGTGCTAAGTGCCCATGAAATTGCTTGTATAATGTAGTTTAAATCCAATCGCAGAGAAAGATTCCTCCGTTGGCCAAAGTGGCATTTCCATTCTCCACACCAAGTTTATTTTAGGCTACTTAGGAGCTGGGGAGGCCCAGGGCAGGTCCGAGCGGACTTACCTTCTGGGTCCAGGTTAGGCCAGGGATTGAGAGGTAGAGAATGTGACACCCTGTTCCATGTTGTCACTACCGCCTCCTGCCATGCTGCACTTGGGCCTTGCTGGCCCGAGGGGCTGGGCGGATCGTGCTTACTCTGTCTTGTGTGCTGTGGGCTGAGGCAGCCACCAGGTCCAACCCACTGGAAGCCACAAGTATGCAGACCCCTAGTCATGACCAGCATCTGTCTCCAACTGTTTGGCATGCCCACTCTGGTGAGAAGCCGCCCTGATGTGCCCAGGCCCTGCCTCAGCTGGCCTGAGCTCTCCCAGCTGCTCAGGCAGTTGTGTCTGGGAAGGCTGACCTAGTCACCACCCTGCCTGACACAGAGAACCGTTGTCCAGCCTAATGCTGGACCAAGGCCATTCAGGTCAGGCTCTGGGAGGACAGATAGGAAGCCTCCAACTGAAAGGACCTCACGGGTGTGTCCGTCTCTGGTAAGACTCTGCCCTGGGCCAGACTTGGTCTCCTCCAGCACCGCCTACTACACACGGACCTGCTGAATCCTCCTAGCCCCCCTCAGAGGCAGCCTTAGAAGCAACATCTGCATAGATGAGGAAAGGAAGGCTCAGCATGGTGAGCCCTTACCTAAGCCCCTGTCACCCACCGTGTGACCCACACGTTGGGCCCCTCAGCACCGCCGAGGTCACCCTGTGACTGGCACCATTATTGTTCCCATTCCACACATGGGAAAACTGGAGCTTGCCCAAGCAGCTTGCCTAGGGCTCCACAGCCAGGAACTCCACCCAAACCCTGCCAGCGCCAGTACAGGCCTTCCTGCGTGCCTCCCTGTGCCCCTGCCTCAGAGGAAGCTCTGGGCTGTGCTCTGGTTTACTGGAATGGCTCAGGATACCAGGAGGGGTCTGTGAACCAGCAGGGCCAGTTGTGACCACCTATAGTGAGTGAGTCTCACAATCTAGAATGTCACACACAGTATTAACAGGCCAGCCACCGTGAGCATCCGGCATCCACTTCACCTCACCTGGAATGCCAGCACAGCTAGTCCATGCTGCCAGAAGTGGGGGTGGGGCTGGGGATGCTTGGTTGGTAAGGGTAACTTGCCTAGGAGGCCCTGGGTTCTATCCCAGGCGCTGCATAACAGGGCATGATGGCACACAGCTGTGACCCTTGCTCTTGGGAGGGAGAGGAAGGTCAGGGTCATTCTTGTATATGCATCAAGTTTGAGCCAACCTGAACACACCCAGGACCCTATCTCAAAGAGGAAAAAAATGGCAAGCTCTATTTAAACTTTGTATGTGTGTGCGGTTTCCTCTGTGAATTTCGTGCTTTGGTTCAAAAGTTGGAAGTGTGGAGCCAACAGAGGAAAAACCAGCGAGGGAAGGGGAACTGGGCAGCTCCCAGAGCCCTGGTAGGGACTGAGGGGTTGTGGCTACCAGCCTGACACTCACTTGTGCCTCTGTCTCCCTGCAGGCGAGTCAGTGGCCAGCTCTATGCATTCTGCCCGCTATCCAAGCCCAGCCGAGCTGGATGCCTATGCCGAGAAGGTGGCCAACAGCCCACTGTCCATCAAGATCTTCCCCACCAACATCCGGGTGCCGCAGCACAAGCACCTGAACCGCACGGTCAACGGCTATGACACCAGCGGCCAGCGCTACAGTCCCTACCCTCAGCACAGCACCGGCTACCAGGGCCTGCTGGCCATTGTCAAGGCTGCGGTCGTCTCCTCTAGTTCGGCTGTGCCCACTGGGCACACCAAAAGTGTGCTTAAGAGTGTGGAGGGCAAGCGGACTAAACTGTCACCGGCCACTGTGCAAGTGGGCATCGCACCCTACCCGGTGCCCAGCACTCTGGGGCCTTTGGCTTACCCGAAGCCACCTGAGGCACCTGCCCCACCGCCCAGTCTACCTGCAGCCGCTACTGCCACCTCTGTGATCCCTCTGCCAGGCCGGGGCCTGCCCCTGCCCCCTTCCAATCTGCCCTCCATCCATAGCATCCTCTACCAGCTCAACCAGCAGTGCCAGGCCCCAGGCGCTGCCCCAGGCGCCTGTCAGGGTGTGGCTGTGCCCCATCCCAGTCCAGCTAAGCATGGCCCGATGCCCAGCTTTCCTAGCATGGCGTACTCAGCCACAGCAGGTCTGCCAGACTGCCGGAAAGGGGCAGAACTGAGCCAGGGAGCCACACCAGCCCTGACAGTGGCTGGGGCCACCAAACCCGCAGGGTATGCAGAAGGTGGCCTGGATTACCTGCTATGGCCACAGAAGCCACCCCCACCCCCACCCCAGCCACTTCGAGCCTACAGTAGCAGCACCGTAGCTAGCAAGTCTCCTGAGACTTGTGGCGGGCGGGCATTCGAGAGGGCCAACGGGTCGCCCCACAACTGTGGTGTGGGGCTGCCCACCAGCTTCACCGTGGGCCAGTATTTTGCTGCCCCTTGGAACAGTGTTCTGGTGACACCTACTAGCGACTGCTACAATCCAGCAGCAGCTGCGGTAGTGACAGAGCTGGGGCCAGGAGCTGCCAGGGAGCTAACTGGGCCTCCTGCAGACGCACTCTCGGGCCTGGCCAGCAAGAGCGTGTGCAACACAGCGGTGCTGAGCAGCAGCCTGCAGTCGCTGGAGTATCTCATCAATGACATCCGGCCACCCTGCATCAAGGAGCAGATGCTCGGCAAGGGCTATGAGACAGTGGCCGTGCCCCGGCTGCTGGATCACCAGCATGCCCACATCCGCTTACCCGTCTACAGATAAAGTCTGCTCTGCGAGCACATGAACCGATGGACAGATGGACAGGGTGCTGAGGGTTAGCAGGCCACAGCACAGGGCAGGATACTAGCAGGCCGTCCCACCTGCCCTGTGGCGTGTGTCCACAGGGAAGCCAGGCTGCTTCGCTCCGCACTGCGGTGGGCAGGCAGGTTGACCTCACTCACCAGGGCTTTCTCCCCCAACTTGCTGCCCTAGGGAGCAGGGAGGGTCCAGGGCTGCCTGCAAGGCCCATCCTTCCTCCATCGAAGCAGGGAAAGAGGACCTTCTGCAGACAGGAAGTTCCTTCTGGAGTTCCAGCAGAGGCATTCAGACCCAGGGGTGCTCCAGTCAGCCACACACACTGGGTCTTTACCCACAGTCCCCTAGTTTCTCAGAAAAGGAGCAGAAAGGATTCTAGAAAGTCCCTGGGTCCAAAGTGCACCCCCCACCAACTACTCTAGGTGAAGACCACTCTGACTCCAGACTCCTAGAGGCCTCAGGACTACCAGCCCCTGTTCCTCCTGACTCCCCTCCCCGTCCTTCCTAATAGGAATCACATCCCACCCTTCTCTCTCCACCCTGGACCAACCTCTTCTCTGTTCCCTCCACTACACCGTATAGGGCTGCCGGGAACAACTGGTGCATCGCTCAAGGGCACTGTGCCCAAGGAGACTCCACGCACATCCTAGGTGTGTGTATTAAGAGTTGCCTGCATTCTGAGGAAGGGACACCATTTCCCTACCCGCACAGAGATGTCACGGGCTAGCGAGGGGCCTGTACATTCAGACTCCATTCATGTGGACGATCTTGCCCTCAAGTGTGGGGTCTCCTGGGAGCTAGTGAGAGGGTGACCTACTGGCTATAACTGGAATACCCCACCCAGCTCCTCTGCACCCCCCCAGACCTGACCTGCACTGCTGTCAGGAGAGGTGGCATAGATAAGCCCAAGAAGTCAAGGCCTGCAGTCCCTGGGTCCCAGCCCAGCCCCAGGCACGCACTCCGGAAGCGGTACCATATCTCTCCAAGGCCTGTTCAAGCACTAAGTGCATTTACAAATCTCTGAGAATGTTTTTTTTATACTAAAATTGACCATTATATTCTACTGTGAGAAGTGCAGTCTGCACTGTTGTTTTAAAAACGAAGAGAAAGAGAAAAAAAAAAACAGATGGTGTCTCAGCCATGTGCTGTGAAGATGTTTCCACTCTCGCTGACTCCTTCCCTCGGGGATCCACGGGAGGGCGCCCCAGGGAGCCTGGCGGGAGGGTTGGCATACACGGTGTTCTGTGCCCAAGTTATTATGAAGCTCTTCAAGCTGGGTGCTACCCCATGTGTTCTGTCATCTTTGGTGGCCAATGGTCCACCCATAGAAGCAAAATCAATCAAAACTGAGCTCCGGTAGCTCTCTAGTGCTGGGGTGGCTCCGAACCCCCCATCGTAAGCCCCTCCCCAGCTCCTGTCTGTCATCCTCCCAGCTTAAATGGTGGCAGAATACCTGGAGACAGGCTTGCCATCATCCTGGCCAACCCAGATGACACTGGGCCAGACATGTCCCTGGGAGGTCATTCACCAGGGACCAGCTGAACCTTGCCAGAGACTCATCCTTGGGAGGTGGGAGGTCTCCTGCCTGAGTTTACAGTGCCGTGGGCCTGGTGCCCACACAGAAAGATGAGACCTGTCCTATGGTGGGGGTGGAGAGTGGGGAGCGGAATCTGAGTTCAGAGCACCCAACAGGATGGGAGACGGGAAGAGGGATCCAGTCCCACAGCATGATGGTTTCACTGTGCCCATGTTTGATCCCAGTCAGATAATCTATGCCAAGAAAAATTGGGACATCCAGTCTGGGGCGGCCCTCCCGCCCCACACGGAGCCCTGGCCAGTGTGGTGGGGATTAGGGCAGAGGTAGGAACGTCCCAAGTCAGCCAGACCCTCAGCTGGGGCCGCAGTCTCCTGAAACCTTTCAGTAACCCAGAGTCCACTCAAAGGGAATAGTCTCAATGTCACCGTGTGCAGAAGACCAGGCTTTTCCCTGGGCCAGGCACATCTGCTAGCCCAGGGGATATGGGAGACCAGGCGACACGTGGTAAGTGCTGGAAAGACCACCAGGGTTGAGTCACAAAGAATCAGTAGGTGGGGCTGGAGAGATGGCTCAGTGGTTAAGAGCATTGCCTGCTCTTCCAAAGGTCATGAGTTCAATTCCCGGCAACCACATGGTGGCTCACAACCATCTGTAACGAGGTCTGCTGCCCTCTTCTGGTCTGAAGACATACACACAGATAGAATACTGTATACATAATAAATAAATATTTAAAAAAAAAATCAGTAGGTGACATGATGACCTCAGTGGCCCTGTCAGGTAAGGAATGGGGTCACACATCTTTCCCAGAGCAGACATAGAACCTGAGGAACACCTGCAAAATAATGGCAGACCCGGCAACTGTCTAAAACAGAGCCAGTGGGCCACCCAGAGCCGAGATGGGCATAGCAGGTAGCTGGACAGGGTCTGAGCCCCAACTGCTACACTGAACTATTCTAAAAAAAAAAATAAATAAAAACCACCAAGCTGGCATATTGTGAAGGAAACATGGGCGGCAGGAGTGACCCTAGAAGGGCAGACCAGTCTGCCCTGTGGCTGGGTTCCTTCTCCCTGGGCCTCAGTTTCCCCTTCAGAGCTGAGATTGCTGACCCGAAGAGCATTCTAGATGCTGTGGCATTGACCCATGCTTTCACGGAGACCCTTGAGGCAGGTCAGGCCACCAGAGTGACGGAAGCGGCCAGTCAAAGCAGGCTCAGGGCCAGGGAGCTCCTGCTGGCGCACAGTGCTCTGCACAGGTGAGTCTGGTGCGGTCACGGCCCCCTAGAAGGAAGCCTCCCCACCCCCGCTCCATCTCCACTCCTGGTTGCTCTGTGCACACCTGGAGGCAACAGAAATGCTCCAGGTTTTGTTTGCCTTCAGAATCAGGTTGGCCTGCGTGGCTGGGCTACGGGGAGGCAAGCTAGGCAACTAAGCTGTGAGAAGCTGCTCCTTCACCCTCTCCCATCCCCGCTGAGGTTCTGTCTCCGTTCCTGCAGGTTCTCTTCCCCCTGAAACTACCTTGGGCTCCCATGTTTCCAGGCTGAGATCAGGTGGTCAGGCATGCTGTACCACATTCATGGCCACAATGGCAAAGCCACCAAGGTGCATCTTCTGCATCTTACCACATCAGGACAGCCAGGGACTGAGAGCAACTGGGACAGACACCAGGTCAACTGCCCAAAACAGGAACCAGACCCCAGAGATAAGCAGGTCACATTAAAGGCTCTGAAAAGTTCTGCATGCTAACACCCTTAGTCTTTAGCCCATGACCCTGCCAATATCTGAACTTAAGTTTTTGTTTCTATTAATGTACCAGGGAACAAGACTTTGTTCAGGGAAACTATGTTGCATTGGAGGAGAATGAGTGCCTTCTCCCTGGGCCTCAGTTCCCTCAGTTGTAACACAGGCTTCGTAGTGAGCTGCAGGGGAGCAAGGATTTGACTCCATCCATAACCAGCAGTCACTGGGCCCATATCTAGGTTCTCAGCGTCCTATTAGGAAGGTGAGGACAGTGGTGCAGCACAATCACTATGAATACATTTGTTTGGGGCAGGGACCCTTGAACTCGAGATGCCCCTGCCTCAGCCTCTCAAATGCTGAGGCTGCAGGCAGATCCTAGTACACACACAGATGAGAACACCCACTCTGAGGGGCAAATAGGCCCAGGGAGGGAAGGCAACTTGCTTCGGATCACACAGCAATTTGATCCTAAACCCTCTAGAAGCCGGGCTGCCTTCTCCTCACAGAAAGAACATAGGCTCCTCCCAAGTCCCGGGCTCCAGGTGGTGGCGCACCGGCTGCTGTTAAACTTCAGCACCTTTGTAAAGGCCTGAGACACTGAATTTTAAACAAATCCTTGTGTGGCTAGAGACACCTCAGTGGTGCAGTGCTTTCTTATAAGGTCTGGGTCCCACCTCCCACAACTTCCAAGAAGTTGCACCCTGTAATAAGACAGGGCTCAGGTTCAAATCCTGCCTCCACCACATCCTCACTGTGTCCTGGACTGGGTTCATTTATTGGTTCTCACTTCTTTCTCTAAAAAATGGAGTTGAAACAACTGTACTTCTTACCTATGCGGTAAGTGACAGAAACCACGGCTTCCCTCGTTAAGATGAGAAAGAAAATGTATTCTCACAAACAAAGGCTAATTTAAGTGCAGGGTAGCCCAGGGGTTGGCTGAGTCATAAGTAGCCCAATGGTGTTATCAGGGACTCCCTCCTTTTTCATCACTGTCTGTTCTATTGTGGATGACCACAGCTTTTTAAAAAAAAAAATTATTTATTTATTATGTATACAATATTTTGTCTGTGTGTATGCCTGCAGGCCAGAAGAGGGCACCAGACCTCATTACAGATGGTTGTGAGCCACCATGTGGTTGCTGGGAATTGAAGTCAGGACCTTTGGAAGAGCAGGGAATGCTCTTAACCTCTGAGCCATCTCTCCAGCCCCTGACCACAGCTTTATAAGAGAAAGCATTTAACTGAGGACTGGCTTACAGTTTCAGAGGCTTAGTCCACTGTCGTGGTGGGAGCATGGCAGCAGGCAGACATGGTGCTGGAGCAGTAGCTGAGAGCTCTATATCCTGATCTACAGGCAGAGAGAGCAAGGCTGTAGACTATTAAAGAGCTCCACAGTAGCCCGGAATGGAGTATAACAAAGGTTTATTTGTTTGGTGATAAAACTCACAGTAAGGGTAGAGATCCACGGTCCCCTGTGGGTGCTGGAAGCTTGGGATCAAATCTAGTAAAAAAGGGGGCTGCGTGCGTACTTTTCATATGTGCTTCTAGTACCTCAGACCACACCCAAATGGACCACTTCTAAAAGACTATTGGCTGAAGGAGTTCCCATAATACCTCCCCTCTTTGTCTAAATAAGAGGGTTCTAAGCCTAATACAAGACTATATACAATAAGAACAAATTCAAGTATTGTCCAGGGAAAAGAAGAGACAAGAACATATAAAAATTAGAACTACAACCAGCATGACAACATCAAGCAAGAAACATATGCTAAATGTCCAGTCTAGATAAGGAACAAACAGCAGATTATTTCAATAGTTATCCTATCCTGACAAGTCTAACTCTTACATTAAAAGTGTCTTGGTTCAGTCAAGAAAACAAAGTAACTATGACTATCTAGTCTTCAACCCCATCAAAGACCAGAGAAGGGAAATAATATTACCTGAGTAAACAGAAAGTGCAGTCAAGCAACTTCCAAAAGGTGCAGGAAATGACAGAGACAACTGGCTACCTGGGCAATCACCCAAAGTCTCATTTGCAATGTTGAGGCAACCAACTTTGGCTAAGGTCTAGAGTATCTAACAGACCATTTTCAGAGGCAGGAAAATTTGAAAGACCATTCTACCCTGTGTTGGCTGAAGGAATTCCTACAACACCTGGTATGGGCTTTTGAAATCCCAAGGCCCAACCTCAGAGACAGGCTTTCTCCAATAAGGTTATACCCTCCTAACCCTTCCCAAATAGTGCCTGGTGACTGAGCATTCAAATCTATGAGCCTTTGGGGGCCATTCTTATTCAAACCATCACACCCGTGTTCTGGTCTCAGCATCCCTTCCTAGTGACAAAGTAGCTACCACAGTTCCAGCCACCACTTCCAGACCCACCAGTGAGGCGCAGCTGGGGGAGGGGCAGTCCCACTCCCCTGGGGATCAGCACTGGGCCACAGGGCTATTCCATGCCAATGTCATGTGTGTTGGGGGTTCGTGCTGTGCAGAGCAGGGTGTATGAGGAAGAGGAGGCCCAGCCTCAAGCTCACACAAAGCCAGCTTCTGCCTGGCCATCTGCTTCCCTTGCCTGAACCTCCTTTCACAAAGAGCACTACCAGCCTGGCCTCTCCCCCACACCCCTTGGCTCTTCAGTCCCTGGGCTGTGGGCCTCTGCTGGCCATGGCTGTCGTCCCCCCCCCCCCCCCGTTCTCTCACCTCCCACACTCCCTCTTAGGAAGATCCCCTCATTGCCCGCAGGGACCCCGGAGTCCTCAAAAATGAGAGGCTCAGGAGGTTCCTGGCTCTCAAGTCCATGCTTCTGCCAGGCCAGAAGTGGGGGTACAGGCCCAGAGGCCCCAGCTGCCTAGTCATCCAATCAAAGCAGAGGCATATCCATAGGGCCAAGGCCTGGCATGGAGGTCACATGACCACAAACTGGCCAGCACAGCTAATAAAACCCCTGGCAGTCATCTGAATAGTAACAGCCTTGAGAGGCAACTGTTCAGTCAAATCCAGAGCGCGCCCTCCCAGCCTCACTTGACCCCGCCCCTTCTCTTTGATCTCTACTGTATCCATTATTTCCCAGAGAGCTTTAAACTTGGGGGACAGCGTCAGTCACACATGTTGTACGAATGTTCCCCCCTAATGAGCCTCTCTAGGAAGGAAGGGACCGGCCACCAAGAGAGCAACGGGGGCTGGGGATCAGCTGACAGGGCCTCCACAGGAAGGCAGAGGCCATGAGGGCATGGTGCTGGGTTCAAATCTCACCTTCACTGTTTGTGGCCCTGGCTACAGTCCTGGCCTCTTGAATGTCGCAGAGTTCTGGTTTGGGGCTTGGCTTGCTTCTGAATCCATTAACTATAGCTGACCAAATTATTAAAAAAACAAACCAAGCCAGGCAGTGGGGCGCACGCCTTTAATCCCAGCACCTGGGAGGCAGGCGGATCTCTGTGAGTTCAAGACCAGCCTGGTCTACAGAGCTAGTTCCAGGACAGGCTCCAAAGCTACAGAGAAACCCTGTCTCGAAAAACCAACCAACCAGCCAAACAACCAAACCAAAGGGCTGGAGAGATGCCTGGGTCACGGGTTGCTTGCACAGAGGACCTGGGTTTGGTTCCTAGCATCCACACGGCGGCTCACAACCATCTGCAATTCCAGTTCCACACCTCTTCTGTCCTCCGTGGGCACTACCCTCGCATGGTGCACAGATACATGCAGGCAAGGTAATAACAAATCTTTTTCTTTTTCAGGAAAACTCAGCATTATCCAAACTCGTTCATGTCTCAGAGCTCAGGGTTTTTGTGAGCTCTGCCCCAGCAGGTGTTCAGCCTCACCTTAGGCTGGCCATGAAGGGCTGCCTACATCCCATTGGTGAACATGTCACCTGCTCAAGCCCAGGTATAGGACACTACGCTCAGCTTACAGCAGGGGGCGAAACAGTTTAACTGCTAAGAGGGGACAAGAAGTGGGGCGTGATGGCACACACCTGTCACTCCTGCACTTGGGAGGTGGAGGCAAGACTGAGGTCTCAAGGCCAGTCTGGGATACAGGGCAGAAACAGTGTAACTGCTACAGGCTGACTTTTCCTGGGAGGGAGATGGCTCATCCCTCCCGCTTCTTAATCCTGCCTTCAAAGAAAAGGGACTCTAGACCAATGAAAGAGCAGTCCGCTTCCCTGCCCTCAGAGATTGGCTCAGGAATGGACACGTGTCCTGATCCAGCCCGGTAAGAGGCAACCCTGGGTCTGTGGCTGGAATAGTGAATGAAGCTTGAAACCTGGGCCAACACCCTGGGAAAGCCATCCTGGGACAAAACTCACAAGCTGGGCTGAGGCCCAAAAGACAGGGTCATGAGTACCTCAGCTGAGTCCCTGGATCCAGCCATGCCTGAAGCCAGGCTTCATGGTCATTTTCAGTCATATAGACCCATTTATGAGCCTGGCCAGGTGGTGAAGGACTGTGACCCCTCCAGCTGGGAGGCTGAGTTAGGGTTCTGTGTTCACTGCCAGCCCGAGCTACAGACCAAGTTCAAGGCCAAGCTGGGCAAGCCAGCAGGACTCAATCACCAGGTCGTACTCAGATGTCTTGTCCCACACAGCAGAAACGTATGTCTACTACTCGTGGGGAGTACTGAGGCTACCGGCTTGGCCAGCGAGAAGGCTCAGCACGCAGGGATGCTTGCCACCAAGATGGATGGTCTGAATTCAGTTCCCGGCATGCATAGCAGAGGGAGAGAAATGACCACTGTCTTCTGAGCTCCGCACCTGTGCCATGGCATGTGTGTGCCTAAGCACACAAAACAAAGGTAACAATTTTTAATTAAAAAGGGGCTGGAGCCGGGCGATGGTGGCGCACGCCTTTAATCCCAGCACTCGGGAGGCAGAGATAGGCGGATCTCTGTGAGTTCGAGACCAGCCTGATCTACAGAGCTAGTTCCAGGACAGGCTCCAAAGCCACAGAGAAATCCTGTCTCGAAAAACCAAAAAAAAAAGGGGGGGGGGCTCAGTGGTCCTATGTCCTAGCCGACCTGTGGTGTGACCCGTAAGGTGGCTTACAACAGTATGGAACTCCAGTTCCAAGGAATATGCGCCCCCTTCTGGCCTCTGCACGCACTGCATGCACACGGTTACAGGCAGGCAAAGCACCCATATACATAAAAATTAAGAAAAATTTTAAAGAGTGCCAACTTTGTAAGATTCTCCACAAGATTTAAATGGGGTGACAAAGAAGCCTCGAGGGGTCTGTTCCTGTTAATAAAGGGAGGATTGCACCATTATAGATTCCATGAGAAACACTAGAGACCCCTGCGGAGTGGGCCACTGGGGATGCAAGAGTGCATGGGGGCGGGGGCGGGGGGGGGATGTCGTTGTAGGTCTGCACTCGCGGGGTAGTTGTGTGCCCCTGGGCAAAACACCCTACGTTTTGTTCAAAGCATGGAAGGAAGGTTGGTGTGTGGCTCGGTGGCAGAGTGCTTGTTTATCATGCTCAAGGTCCTGGGTTCCATCCCAGAACCTCAATGAACACTAGAGGAGATGGGCTAGGCCTCAGGCCTCGGGCTGGGATCATGAATTGTGAGATTCATTGTGACATCACTGCCCACCTGTGCCAGGACAAGTCCCCATAGGCTGGGTATTCCAAGTGAAATAGCTAATTCTCAGAGTACCCCCGCTTGGTGACACAGCAATGCACTTGGTGGGAGTCTTGGCTTTTTCTCAAAAATACTGTCCCACAGATCACCGGCACGGGGAGAAAAAAAGTCAAAGTTCACAGCATGGCCCTGGCCGCAGGTGGAGCCCTTGCCCACCATTGTCAAGTCTGACCATTTTAAGTGGAACCAGCTCAAGTCGGGACGGTGCTCAGGCAAACTGTCTGTCCCTCAGTCATTTACAAGCTGTGGGACCCCATGTGGTGACCAGTCAGGCAGGCACTGACCCCAGGGTCAGTGGAGAACAGGCCACAGAGAGGATCATGGCTGCTGGAGGGAGGGGCTGAAGGAGCCAGGGTGCTTCCGCTGGGAGAAGGGGAATAGTTTGGGGGTGGGGTAGCCTGAGACTGAAAACCAAAGACATTGCTTTATTTCCTCTGTAGACAGGATCTCATGTAGCCCATGGCTGCCTTGAATTCATTATGTAAACTTGAATTCTTGTTCGTTTTGAGACAATCTTACTATGCAGCTCTGGCTGGCTTGGGACTTGCTGTGTAGACCAGGCTGGCCTTGAACTCACAGAGATCCATCTGCCCCTGCCTCTGAAGCTTTGTGTCCCCATACCTGGCTAAAGCGTGACCTTTTAATGCCCTCCAAATGAACCTCAGCCTTTCTTTCTTCTTTTTTTTCCATCTTATTTTTTAATTGATTCTTGTTGAGCTCTACATTTCTCTCTGCTCCCCTCCCTGCCTCTCCCCTCTCCTTCAACCCTCTCCCAAGGTCCCCATGCTCCCAATTTACTCAGGAGATTTTGTCTTTTTCTACTTCCCATGGAGATTCGATCCATGTATAACTCTTAGGGTCCTCTTTGTTGTCTAGATTCTTTGGGATTGTGATTTGTAGGCTGGTTTTCTTTGCTTTATGTTTAAAAACCACTTATGAGTGAGTATAATTGTCTTTCTGGGTCTGGGTTACCTCACTCAAAATAATGTTTTCTAGCTCCATCCATTTGCCTGCAAAATTCAAGATGTTATTTTTTTCTGCCATGTAGTGGGTACTCCATTGTATAAATGTACCACATTTTTTCTTATCCATTCTTTGGTGGATGGGCATTTAGGTTGTTTTCAGGTTCTGTCTATGACAAACAAAGCTGCTATGAACATAGTTGAGCACATGTCCTTGTGGCATGGTTCAGCATCCTTTGGATATATACCCAAAAGTGGTATTACTGGGTCCTGAGGAAGGTTGTTTCCTAATTTCCTGAGAAATTGCCACACTGAAATCCAAAGGGACGAACCACAGCCTTTCTTGGTGACATTGCCGAAGGCAGAGCCAGGATATGGGGGGGGAAGGACCATAGAAGATGCTTGTGAAGCCTCCTGGGTTCCCTCATCCTCCTTTCTCACACAGCTCTAACCTACTAGGGGATCACTTCCTCCCTGTTTTCCTCTACCTTTAGATAGTTCCTGCTTCCTGTCTGCTGATTGGCTGAAGCATTAGACACGGCACAACCGTGGTCAATGGTCCGAGGGCAGAGGCTAGGCTAGAGGGGTCTATGGCGTGGGTTGACGAGACAGAGGCAGAGACATCCCCTTGTGTGTTCTGGAGGTGCCTGGATCCAGGGTACACTGTGTCCCTGTGGGAAAAGCCTGCACAGCCCAGAGGGCCTCACATGTAGCTGAAACTGAAAACCTCCATGAGTGGTAGAACCAGGCTCTTAATAGATCAGCCCTGGAATTAGCCGGCATCAGGGGGATTTCTGCTGCATGGGACGATAAATACCCGTTTTTCTGTTGACTGGCTGTGTGAACCACACAATTATGTGACCATTACAACCACAACCCGGCCTATTTGGGGAATCTTAAAGAATCACCGCATCTTCATCCCTTTTAGTGGCTAAATTAGATTCCATCACACAGCTATAGCACACGGTTTATCCGCTCATCCCTCAGCCTGGGAAACCGAGGCTTGTGCAAATGCCCCCAGGACTCTGAAAATTCCTGTGGCAAGGCTAGAGCCCAGTTCTCTGCTCTGAAGGGAGAGCCTTCTGGAACATTCTCCCATGTTTCCAACCTCACTGTCCCAAATCAGGAGCACCCAGGATAGACAGGGCCCTCCCTGTGTCTCCAGCATGCATCTTCAGGGAATAGCCAGGTGCTGCCATCTTGTTTTGTGACCACCCGAAGAGCAAGCTCGGAAGCTGGGTTTGTGACCACAGGTATGTCCACCTCAGCTAGAGTTAAGCAATGCTGATCAGGAAGCCCCTCCCTGCTCAGAGCCTCACTTGGCCCAGCTCCTTCTCCCCATACCCAGCCTAAGGGAAAGACACCTGGCCTGTCATTTGGCCCTTCTGGCCGCTATCCTGTGGTTCTGGGGAGGCTCAGTCAGGTTGGGCTCGGGCCTGGCATGACACCCAAAGTCCCTTCAGTGGTTTCTGGGACTCCTGTTGAGAATGCTAAGTAGCCGCCCTCTCTGGGTGCTGATGTGGCAGCAAGGCACCCTGGGAGGCTGGGCAACCACAGGCTCCTGGCCCCAACACAGAGGAGAACTGGGCCATCAGGAAGGATGGTGCAGGTCTGGCTTCCTCCTCACCCTCACCCTTTCCAATGCCACCATCTGCCTCCTCCAACAACAAGGACATGGACGCTCAGAGAGGACATGTAACTCTCCAGCACAAGATGCCATGGTCTAAGTTAGTAGAGGGGGAAAGCCAGTGTGCCCTGAGCCTGGGACTCTGTCCACTGCAGCCACCCCAGACACCCATGATCCTGTGGATGCCGCAGGGAGGGATGGGAGGCACTGGCCAGAGCAGGACCTGAGCTGGGGAGGTCAGAGGTCAGAGGGGATATCACCAGCTACGGACTCCTCTGTACAGAGTCCACAGGTGTATGGGGCTTTCCTTGTGCCCCACCAGCACCGCTCCATGCTACTCCCACACCAGCATCCCTGTCCTCACCAGTGTCTCCTCCCTGACCGGCACTGTGACTCCCCACAGCATCACACTCCTTCCCTCATCTCTGCTGCCCACTAACTGTTCCATCCCTGTCTCTCAAATACCGCCTTCACCAGGATCACACCCACCACCTCCTCCTTCACCAGGATCACACACACCACCTACTCCTTCACTGAGATCACACCCACCACCTCCTCCTTCACTGAGATCACACCCACCACCTACTCCTTCACTGGGATCACACACACCACCTACTCCTTCACTGAGATCACACCCACCACCTACTCCTTCACTGGGATCACACCCACCACTTCCTCCTTTCATGGGATCACACCCACCACCTCCTCCATTTCCACTGGGATCACACCCACCACCTCCTCCTTCACCGGGATCACACCCACCACCTCCTCCTTCACCGGGATCACACCCACCACCTCCTCCTTCACCGGGATCACACCCACCACCTCCTCCTTCACCGGGATCACACCTACCACCTCTTCCTTCACTGGGATCACACCCACCACCTCCTCCTTCACTGGGATCACACCCACCACCTCCTCCATCTCCACCAGGATCACACCCACCACCTCCTCCTTCACCAGGATCACACCCACCACCCCCTTCTTCATCAGGATCATACCCACCAGCTCCTCCTTCACCGGGATCACACCCACCACCTCCTCCATCTCCATTGTGTTCACACCTACCACCTCCTCCACCTCCATTGTGTTCACACCCACCACTTCCTCCATCTCCACTGGGATCACACCCAGTACCTCCTCCTTCACTGGGATCACACCCACCACCTCTTCCTTCACTGGGATCACACCCACCAGCACCTCCTTCACTGGGATCACACCCACCACCTCCTCCATCAGGATCATACCCACCAGCTCCTCCACCTCCACTGTGTTCACACCCACCACCTCCTCCACCTCCACTGGGATCACACCCACCACCTCCTCCATCTCCACTGTGTTCACACCCACCACCTCTTCCACCTCCACTGTGTTCATACCCACCACCTCTTCCATCTCCACCGGGATCACACCCACCAGCTCCTCCTTCACTGGGATCACACCCACCACCTCTTCCTTCACTGGGATCACACCCACCAGCTCCTCCTTCACTGGGATCACACCCACCAGCTTCCTCCTTCACCAGGATCACACCCACCACCTCCTCCATCTCCACTGGAATCACACCCACCACCTCCTCCTTCACTTGGATCACACCCACCACCTCCATCTCCACCGGGATTACACCCACCACCTACTCCTTCACTGGGATCACACCCACCACTTCCTCCTTCATGGGATCATGCCCACCACCTCCTCCATTTCCACTGGGATCACACCCACCACCTCCTCCATTTCCACTGGGATCACACCCACCACCTCCTCCTTCACCGGGATCACACCCACCACCTCCTTCACCGGGATCACACCTACCACCTCTTCCTTCACTGGGATCACACCCACCACCTCTTCCATCTCCACCAGGATCACACCCACCACCTCCTCCTTCACTGGGATCACACCCACCACCTCCTCCTTCACTAGGATCACACCCACCACCTCCTCCATCTCCACCAGGATCACACCCACCACCACCTCCGTCACTGGGATCACACCCACCACCTCCTCCTTCACCAGGATCACACCACCTCCTCCATCTCCACTGTGTTCACACCCACCACCTCCTCCACCTCCACTGTGTTCACACCCACCACCTCCTCCATCTCCACCGGGATTACACCCACCACCTACCCCTTCACTGGGATCACACCCACCACCTCCTCCATATCCACTGGGATCACACCGACCACCTCCTTCATCTCCACCGGATCACACCCACCACCTCCTCCTTCACTGGGATCACACCCACCACCTCTTCCTTCACTGGGATCACACCCACCACCTCTACCTCTGCTGTGTTCACACCACCAGTCTTTTCCCTGCCGCCAACACTTTGTGCCTGGTTCTCACCCACAGGGTTTTAGCCCTCCCACCTTGGTGTCTCTGTGCCTGTCACTCTCCTTACCGCCACCATCTCCACCATGAATAAACAAACATTTATTGAGCGCCAACGGCCCTGATCTCTACAAAGTACGGAAGGCCCACCCTAGCCAGGGCTAGCAGGTCAGGGCTTGGCTGCAGTGTCCCTGTATGAGCTTCAGCCCCGGCAGGGGTCCGGCTGTGGGTGGCGTCCTGCATGCCATTTTCCTGAGGAGAGCAATAAATAAGGCACAAGAGGACCAGGGGGCTGAGCCCTGCAAGTAGAGGGGCTCTGAGGGGCTTAGATGACTCCATGGGAGTGAACAGGTGGCCAGGAGTCCCATCCCCCTTATGGGGAGGGGCAGAGCTGAGGGCAGAAGCCTTGGTGGAGACCAGAGGGTCCTGGGGCCTCCCAGAGTGTCCACAGGCCCTCACCTCTGGGGTCACAAGTGGGTGTGGGAAGACACGGGACAAGTGCAGAAATGCAGGCAGACAGTAGACAGGAGCGAGGCCAAGGCTGGGCCCGGGAACAGCCCCTAGAGCGGAGCATCCTCTGTCCTCCACTTGGGGGTATAACCCTGCTGGTGGCCATCACAGTTGGGGTTCCCGAGGTTGTCCAGGGGCACCACCACCTCGTCTGGGCTAGTGTTCTTGTTCAGCTCCACCACGCGGGGCACCACTGAGGACCAGCGATCTAGACAGAGAATACAGAGAGCGAAAGGGCTGATGGACAGCTTGTGCAAGGCATTGAGCACCACTGAGTACTGGGCACTCTGCAGGAAGGAGAGTATTATCATGTGTATTTTACAGAAGTGAAAATGGATTCAGAGTGGTCAAGATACCTGCCCAGGAGCACACAGCAATACATGGAGGAACAAAGATTGAAGACTGGGTCAGAATGCCTTGGGGCATGCCCTCTACACCAGTGTGTCTTGCTTTTAAGGCTTAATTTAAAAAAAAAAAAAAAACTTCTCCACTATGAGGCTGCCTAGGATCTCCTGTCACCCTGAAACCCCCCCATCTGGCATCATGGAACAGAGAAGGAAGGCTTGGGGTAGAATTGCAAAGGCACCATCCAATGCAGCAGGGGACCTCCTGGTGGCCCCTCCCACCTTCCTGTTCTCTAGACAGCCCAGCCCCCCCCAAAGCCACACTCACCCCTGCGGAGGCGCCCCACGGTGTGTGAGAAGCCGTAGTACTGGTAGACCTCACTCTTGCCTGGATCCTCGTTAATAATGCCCAGGTTCTGGTTCCAGTGAGACCAGTTCACCTCGTCCACCCTGGCAGAGAGAAGCAGTTTGGGGGGAGCCTGCTGTAGCACGAATAATAAAAACCCAGAGACAGATATTGGGGTTCAACCTGAAGACCAGAAAAGCAAAACAGTCAAGCCATGAGAGAGCTCTTACCTCTCTTACCTCTGTGAAATCTTCAGGCTGTCTTATCCGGGCTTATGTTCCTCTCTAGTGCTGGGATTAGAGGTGTGGGCCAGCACTGCCTGGCCTGTATGGCTGCTGGGATTAATGGAGTATGTCACCACTGCCTGGCCCCTATGGCTGACTAGTGTGGCTGGCTTTGCACTCTGATCTTCAGGCAAGCTTTATTTGTTAGATCATAAACAAAATATCACTATAGCCTACAAATACTGTTTCCTGTCACCAACCCCACGTCGTCACCTCCCTGATCTAGCACTCCAGCATGCCCCCCACCTCCAGTCCCTTTCTAGCCCATAGCCCTATCACCTGTATCCACAGGGCTGGGCAGCTGTCACCAGTTTCCCAGATTCCTCAGCACTCACGCACCATAGCTCCCTATTTCCCCTCCCCTGCTCCTGTGGCATCCATCGCTACAGTGTGCTTGTCCTGGCAATTTCTAGAAATATAAATGGAACCATAGGCCTCGTGGCCTTTTACATCTGGCTTCTCACACTTAGGAAGTGGTTCTCAACCTGTGGGTTGTGACCTCTTTGGGGGTCACATATAAAATATCCACATTATGATTCGTAACAGTAGCAAAATTACAGTTATGAAGTAGCAAGGAAAATAGTTTGATGGTTGGGTCTGCACGACCTGAGCAACTGTACTAAAGGGTGGCAGCATCAGGAAGGTTGAGAACCACTGATTTAGCACTGCTTTTAAGGTTCATCCATGCTGTGGCATGGATTAGAACTTCAGTCTTTTTAACGGCTAAATAATATTCCTTTGTATGGATATACCATACTCTCTCTATTCATTCCTTAATGCAAACATTCCTTGACACAGTTTCCTCTTTTACTAGGACGTCGGTAAAGTCTGGTGATAGTCTCTTGGAACAAACTGGCCCCATGTAATTGTGTTTTTCAAAGTTATTTCTTGTTACTTTCCCCACAGCCTCTATTTGTGGAGCAATGGCTCCATATGAGACCCAGCAAGGGAGATACATTTGCAGTTTCTGTAAACTGACGAGGCGTGTGATGTGGGGTTCCTCTTCTGAAGACCTCAGGAGGGGGCGCTGTTACACCCCATCTCACAGATGAGCAAAGTGACAGGGCCTCACTCCCGGGGGCGTGCTAGCCTCTGTGCTGGCTGGTGAGCCCTTGTAACAAAATACTTTACCTTCTAACTGAGTAAAGGCATCAGGAATATGGGTCACTCTGCAGATGAGTTGGGGGTCCCAAGCCCCCAAGCTGATGCTCCCTCAGCCTCCCCATTTCAGACACAACACAACCTCAGCCACAGGCAGCAGACAGAGCATAATGCAGCTGGGTGAGCCCCTTCCATTTCCGCCAGCCCCCCGGGGGGCATGGAGCCTCTGGGCATACGAACATCCCACAGGTACAGGATGCCAGCTGGAAGTTCTAGGTGCCCAAGGAGGCGGTGCCACATTGTGCCCACCTCACAAGTTGTAGGTACCCAAGGAGGTGGTGCCCCATTGTGCTCACCTCACAGTCAAATGAACTTAGGCTGAGAGACCAAGACCCCCCTGAAGGACTGAATTCTAGAACCTCAGAGCCTCAGGTTGCAATGGGTTGGAAACCCAGAAGCACATGGCAGGAGCCTGTCCCTCTGGAGCCGATCCCTCTGGGACCATCTCTCCAGCCTCACCTGAAGCACCATCTGCGGTCTGGAGTGCCATCTGAGCTCTTGCCCACAGTCACCATCTCTCCAGAACGGAATGCCTTCCTCAGGAACACGGGGAAGGAACGCTCAATATCCAGGATCGTGGTGGCCCACTGCCGGAGGAAGGACACGGGTGTGTGGGTAAACTGCCCCAGCAGGCGCCCGGTTCACAGCAACCACGAGCCAAATAAACACCTTTTTTCTTTAGGACAGGCCTCATGTAGCCCAAGCTAGCCTCAAACTTCCTGTGTAGCTAAGGCTGGCCTTCACCTCCCACAGTTCTTTGTTGTTGTTGAGACAGGTTTCTCTGTGTGGCCCGCTGTCCTGGAACTCACTCTGTAGACCAGGCTAGCCTCTGACTCAGAGATCCACCTGCCTCTGCCTGCGGGATTAAAGGCATTGCCACCATCGCCCAGCTGAAACAATAGTTCTTCTGAATGGCTGAGCTAGGTGGGCAGAGCGCCAGCCTCAGGCTCCTCCTGCCTTGAACACCCCCATAAACCCATTTTCCCGGGGGACCCTGTGGGAGAACAGAGCAAAGAGACCCAGGGCAGAGTGGCCAGGACCATGTCCATGTCACAGCAGCAGTGGCTGCTTTCTGGGGTCTGAGGAGTAGCAGGGGCCTCTCCTGTAGGTGTGGTATCTCCTGCTCACCCTGGACTGCCAGGCAGAGAGGAGGGCTGCCGTGGCCTGGGCCCCAGACCTTCACAGAAGGGACAGGAGCTAGGGCTTAAAGGGGGTGGGGGAGTTGCTTCACTTTTACATGAAAATAAGGTGGTCTAGGAAGACCTGGACTCAGAGAAGGGGCCACATGGGAAAGCTAGGAGCAGAGCCATATGGAGTCTCTCATACTTAGACCTGAAGGGTGACCGGGTTAGGGGTGACCTTAATAGTCACTGTGAATTTCCAGGTTTGTGGATGTGCATGGCCCCGGAGTCCCTGATTTCCAGAATCCCAAATAACCCCGGCAGGGAACAGCTCTCCTTCCTGCCATAGGCTTTTCCATCCCTGAGCAGTGGGCCAGCATTTTCATGTGAGCAGAGAAAAGCCCCCAGGAGAATGCTGAGTCCTCCACAAGGGGGCGCCATGACCACTTTGTTCATGCAGATGGGGTGCAGGCACAAGGGTGCCAAGGTATGAACGCATGTCAGGTCAAAGGACCTACGGTGCTGCACTGGCTCCCATCTTGTTTGAGACAGGGTCTCTTGTCTGCTGTCTGCATCCCAGGCTAGCTTGCCTGCCTCGAAGGATCTTCCCATCCCAGCCTCCCATCTTGCCATGGAAGCACAGGATTATAGGTGCTCCCATACCCAGCTTTACAAAATGGGTTGGGGATCTGAACTCAGTCCTTTAGTTTGTTGTCAGCAAACACCTTACCCTGAGCTATCTTTTGAATCAAGGCTCGGCAGAGACTCGGCACAAACCCGTTAAGATGCCCCTGCTGTCTGCTGTGTATCCCTCAGGAGTCCCTATGTTGATGGGGTTTGATTCGGTGCAGTCAACAATTAAGATCAGATGCGGCCTAGGCAGAGCCCCCATGAGGCAGTACCGGAAGACAGACTCAGGCTGTGAGACCAGCTCTGTCTCATGGGCCAAGCCGTCCACCACAGCAGGATGGTGCTCTTGGCAGATACAGCACCATACTTGAACTTCCCGGCCTCCAAAACCATGAGCCAAATGAACCTTTATAAGTGGTTCTGCTTCGGGGATTTATGTCACAGTGACTAAACATGGAGGGCACTCTCTGAGCATGCCCTGTGCTGGCAGAAGTCGTGATATCATGCTGGATGAAGCCAGCTGGGTCCCCTGAGCTGGACCACAGTTGCAAGAACTAAACAGAGGGGGAAAAACGAAGCAATTCTAAGACACAGGCAGCGGCCCTACCTGCCTGTGCATGCATGGGAGGCGAGGAACGTCCATGCATGTCTCACCTGCAGCTTCCAGATATGCTTGCTCTCCTTGGACACCTGGCCCACCGTCTCGCCCATGAGGGCGATCAGCATGTTTAGCAGAAGCACGAAGGTGAGGATGATGTATGTGACCAGCAGGAGGATGAAGACCACGGGATACTTGGCACTGCTCAGCATCTCCAGGTCGCCCATGCCGATGGTGAGCTTGAAGAGGTCCAGCAGGAAGGCACTGAAGGTCTCGCTGTCACGGCACGCGGGGTATGTGGGCACCGTGCAGTTGCTCTGGTCCTCGTCACACACCTTCATGTTGGTGCACGGGTTCAGGAGGGTGACCAGGGCTGTGGGAGGGACACACACGGCTGAGAGGGGATTCCCACCGGAGAGATGGGAGGGGTGAGCACTAGCGTCAGGTTAGCCAGTAGGAAGCCAAGTCAGCAAGCACACGTGGAGCCTCGGGAACACCTCTGCTCACCCCCAAACTCTCTGAGGAGTTAGGGGTTTTCAGAATGGAGGCTGGAGCTACACATCCTTCATCATCTTCTCTCGGGGCACATGTGGCGACTTCTGGAGACAGGATCATCCGTAGTTACAAGAGATGGGAGGGTGGCTATGCTGGCATTGAGTGGTGGAGTCAGGGATGCAGCTACATCCTACGGTGCCTAGGACAAGGGTGGCCCAACCCCATCTGTCCCTAGAAGCCCTGTGCAGTCTGTCACTTGCAGATTTGGAAGCACTCCTATGGACAGACTCCACACAGGTCCCTCTCCCCCGCCCCCCACACCATCCAGAGGTGAAGCCCAAGGCTGATCACAAGTGTCTCACTGTCCCAGAGGCTCTACTCTGTGAGGGTCCTTATGCCTGCACATATCCTAAGTTGTTCTTGGTGCCATCTTTATCTGCTAAGCCCAGATGGAGCTCTGGAGGTTTAGCAGCAACCAACTATGCTACCCTTAAGCCAGCCAGGGCAGGGATGCTGCGGCCCTGCATTCACCAGGCTGTAGGAAGCCACACTGCCTTCATCTCAAGCAGGTGGCCAACACTCTGCAACTCACAGACCAAAGCAATCAAACTGTATAGCCAGATGCTCAAACAGTGTGTGTGAAGGGTTCTGAGACCTGATCTAGGCAGAACAGAAAAAAAAAACCACTCTGTGATCCATTAGCAATGTCTGCTTTGGGCACAAACACGAGTAGCATGAGAATGTGTGCTGTTTGTGCCATATATGGCCTATGACTAGTCTACCCTAACCTGACCTCTCAGTTTCAGCTCTAGTTTGCTCACAGAGGTAGCCACTTCTGCAGCTACTGGCTCTAAAAAATGTTTTCATTACACTCATTTATTTGGCTGTGCCTATGTGGGGGGCAGGGTATCCACACACCATGGCACAAGCGGGGATGAGAGAACAACGGCTGGAAGTCAAGTGCTCCCTTCCACTCTGTGGGTCCACGGATCAAACTCAGGTCATCAGGCGTGACAGCCCCTTTGCCCACTGAGGCATCTCGCCGGCCCTGCATTTTGTAGTTTTTGAACACATGTAGCTTATGTGGCTTCTCTGGCCTGAGACTGCTCATCTGTACTGGGAAGACGAAGGCTTTTGCTGATCGGGGAGAATGCAGCTTGGCTGACCTTGGCCACACATGGGGATCTCAAGCAGGGACACCTCTTGTTCTCGTCTATGGTGATTTCCCTATAGGCCTACTCACCCTCACCCCTGCACCCTAACACTCACCTGAAGCATAGCCGATCATGAAGAGCAGGTAGACCAACAGGAACCGGAAGAGATCTTTAAAGAGAATCTAACAGGGGAGGGGTGGGATATTGTAAAAGAAAAGGCACACACAGGGTTCTCAACCCTCCACTCCCCTGTCCCACCTCTTTCTCCAAACCCCACTCTGTCCTGGCCTAGGCTGGAGCAGGCCCGGTGTCCCCCAGTGCCCTTTCCTCAGGTCTATGGACCACAGAACAGGCACACTGTGACTGCAGAGGGTCCCTGCCCAAACCTTCTGGATCATGATGCTGTAGGTGCCTGTCAGCTTCAGCCCTCGGGTGAAGTAGAGGGCATTCATCCAGCCCAGAGTCAGAGCAAAGACCATCACAGCCAGGTAGGCCTCGATCCCAGCCAGGTAGAGGGCTGCAGAGACGACCACCAACACGGAGTAGATGAAGCTATAGGGCAGTGGAGATGGGGAGAGGCAGAAACGGGGAAGGGACAATGAGACTGAGGAGGGGGCTCATTCTCAAGCCCTTTGGGGCACCGAGAAGTCCCAATGGCTTCAAGACCCCAACAGAGTACAGGGGTACCTGACATCTTGGCATTCAGTCAACCATACAGCTTGATTTTTCTTCCCTGAGACAGGGTCTTTCTATTATGTAGCCCTGGCTGTCCTGGAACTCACTCTGTAGACCAGGCTGGCCTAGAACTCCGAGATCTACCTGCCTCTGCCTCCTGAGTGCTGGAATTAAAGGCATGAGACACCACCATCTGGCTTGAGACACTGGTTCTGAGGTCCTAGAGGACCCCAAAGTCATGTCTTTGGAATTGTTAAGAAAGATTCAGAGGGCTGAAGCAATGGCTAAGGGGTTAAGAACATACTGTTCTTATAGAGGACCTGTGTTTCATTCCCAGCACCTAGATCAAGCAGCTCACACTGCCTTTAACTCCAGCTCCAGGTGATCTGGTGCCCTTCTGACTCCTGTGTATGTGTGCATATATGCATATGAATGCACACATGTGTGTCCATGTGTGCACACACAAAACAATTATAAGAAAATGATTTTTAAAAAGATTGATTGATCCCAAGTTCTGTGGATATTTCATAGCTAAATGTTATTATTTTCTCATTCTAAAGGAAATGGAAAAGATATAGCACACATACAGTGATCTCCATATGCTATGACCTGGCCAGACATCACTAATCAATTGCAACACTTCTCCCTACTAAAAGGAGACAGTATTACAATTCTTAACACCAGCAGGAACTAGCATTCAATTACTGGAATAAGAGGTCAAAATGCTTTCTCTCCATGATATAGTAAAGCCCTGGTCTTGCCCAGCCTTTTGAATATGGCCATCTTGCTGGACAAATCACTCCTAATAGCGTCACCTTTCCCAATATGTAGATGTCCATCCTCACCCAGAAGCTTCTGCCCTGGCAGTTCTACTCACTAGAGCAGCTGGAAGGAGCCATCAACGAAGAGAGAATTCACTCCAGGGCATTTCTTCATGAACAAGTCTTTGATCTGGAAGAGAAGAAACAGCCAGTGACAGGAGTAGAGCCAGAAGGAATGAGGGGAGGAAGAGGAAGAGATAGCAGAGGAGGCAGAGTGAAGGAAAGAGACCATGGGCTCAGCTGCTGAAGCAGGGAAGAGAGAAAAGAGAAGCTAGGTTGCAGAAGGAGGAGGGAAAGGAGGAGGGAGAGAAGGAGAGAGGAGGGGGAGGAGGATGGAGAAAGGGGGGAGAAGAGGAGGGAGAGGAGGAGAGGGAAGAGGAGGAGGGAAAGGAAGAGGGAAAAGAGGAGGGAGAGGAGGAGAGGGAAGAGGGAGGAAAGGAGGAGAGGGACGAGGAGGAGGAAGGAGAGGACAGAGGGAAAGGAGGATTGGGCAGGCAGATGGCCCTGGGCTAAGCACTCACACTGGTGAAGAAGAACAGAACTCCCGTGAAGAGTGTGATGATCTCACCAGCCAGCCTCAGGTAGTCCACTGTGGTGCGGTAAGGGTAGGGTGGCTGGAGGAGGGGTGCAAGAAGGTCCTCATCTGCTCTCAACATCTGGCCCCATCCATAAGCTCCCCCACCCCAAACATCTGGGTCTTCAGCATCTTCCCCTCCCGTCTCCCTCAGAGTCCCTTCCAGGCTCAGAGCCACCTCAGTGCCTGGACATCTTCCTCCCCTCCACAGAGGCTTGTCCTGGGCGGCTCCTGCCCATCGGGCCCCGAGCCAGCACTCACCGTGCCTTCCAGTGGCTGGTAGTAGGCCGTGAGGGTGAAGATGACCATGGCACTCAGGTAGGAGGCCACGTTGATGTAGAAGGACACGGCCCCGAACTTGCGCCATTTGTCCCTCAGCAGTTCGTTGATGGGCTCCACAGCCAGCATCTCGTGGCGGTTCTGTGAAAGGCGGAGGCGGCATGGCTGCCTTTCTGTGCTGGGGATTCAGGCAGGCTCACCACAGCACGGCTTTCCTCTATCCTCACCTCCTCCCCTAAGCCACTCTCCAGCTACAGGAAGTCCGGTGGCCTCAGCACTCAAGGTTCTGCACAGTTCTGCCTCAACTTACCCTTCCTTCATATTCTATAGCACCACAGAACCAGACATTCCTTAAAAAATGTCTATCCCGCAGCCCCTGGTCCTGGCCTCCCTCCCAGCCCCGGCACCCACCTCGATCTTGCTGTTGTAGACCAGGATCTCCAGCACGGACACCTCCTCCCCGCACGTATCCAGGGAGGACAGGTCGTAGAGAGAAGAATACACAGGCCCGTAGGCCCAGTCCTTGAACTTGCGGGACAGGTGACGCGTGTCCTCATCTGTCACCTCCCGCCGGATAATGTGCTGAAAAACCTACAGAGGGGACATTTGCTCTCAGACAGACAGACAGAGACATGTATGATAGATTAACTGACATATGATAGGTGATAGACAGATGATTGATACACAGAGACATAGATAGATTCATGATAGATAATAGATAGGTAGATAGCTGATAGATGGTAGACAGACATTTGATAGAGACATAGATGATAGCTAAACATAGAAAAACAGATGATTGGTATATATAGACATAGATGTTAAACATGATAGATGATGATTGATAGATTGACAGGTGATAGATGATTGATAGAGACATAGATGATTGTGGTGGTTTGAAAAGAAATGGCTCCCACAGGCAGCGTCACTACTAGGAGGTGTGGCTTTGTGAGAGTAAGTATGGCCTTGGTGAAGGAAGTGTCACTGTGGGGGCGGGCTTTAAAGACTCATACATGCTCAAGCCATGCCCAATAATACAGATCACTTCCTGTTGCCTGCAAGTCAAGATGTAGACACTCAGTTACTTCTCCAGCACCGTGTCTGCCTGCACGCCACCAGGTCACACTGTGAGGACAAGGAACAAAACCTCTGAAAATGTAAGCCACCTAACTAAGTGCCTTCCTTTTCAAAAGTTGTCTCTTCACAGCAATACAGACCCTAACTGAGACAATGGTAGAGAGATGACTGATAAATCGTGATGGACAGACACACAGAAAGATAAATGGCTGATAAACTGAGACATAGGTAATAGATGACAGAGACAAATGATAGATAATAGACAGGTGATCAATAGAGACATAGATAATAGATGACTGATGACAGATAAGTAAGTAGGTAGGTAAGTAGATAGATAGACAGACAGACAGACAGACAGACTTTCAATGCTGGGGTAGAACCCCGTGCCTAGACAAGACTTCCACCACTGAGACCCAGCCTCCCTAAGTTACTCAAGTTGTCCTTGAACTTGTTCTGTACCGAGGCTGGTCTTGAACTCCCGATTCTTCTGCCACAGCCTCCCAAGTCACAGGAGTTTCAGGCTGCCCCGTGGTTAGTCCTATCCGGCTTCCTGAGCACTTGTCACCCCCTCAGTTCTTCACTAAAAGCTGCATGTGCCTCACCTCTTTGAACTGTCATAGCAACACTCCACCAGAAAGGGAAACTGATGCACACAGAGGGCAGGGTGGACTGGGGCCTGAGCCTCCCCACCCCCCCGAAGCACTGAAAACCACAGCTACTCTGACCTGGCTCTCAATCAGGGCAATGGCGCCTCCCAAGGGACAGTCCAACAGTGTCTATAGACAATCTGACTGTCACAGTGCGTGGCAGGGGTGCTAGTGGCATCAGCGGATCAACACCAGGCCAACCCACAACACACAGAGGGTACAGACCAACCTCACACACAGCACCCACAGTGCCGAGGCTAGCACACACAGCACCCACAGTGCCGACGCTAGCACACACAGCACCCACAGTGCCCAGGCTAGCACCCACAGCACCCACAGTGCCGACGCTAGCACACACAGCACCCACAGTGCCGAGGCTAGCACACACAGCACCCACAGTGCCGAGGCTAGCACACACAGCACCCACAGTGCCGAGGCTAGCACACACAGCACCCACAGTGCCGAGGCTAGGAATCTCTCCAGGGCGCTGTGAGAGGAGAGGGCCCAGCAGAAGGAGGCAGCAGGCCGGAGGCTGGGACTCAGTTTACATCAGTGACTTATCCTGCCTGGCAGGGCTGGGGCAAGGAGCAACCAGTGGGGATGACTTAGTGGGTCCAGATAAAGCTGAGGAGCCTGACTGGATGTTAGGGAGCCATATCAACTTCTGGAGACGCCATGCCTACTTCCTGGAGTGCGCCTGCAGAGATGGACATGGGGGTCATAAATGCCAGGAGTAGCCCCAGGGGGAGCTGGGCCCACTCACTCCGATCTTGCCCGTCTTGGCAGCCATCATGAGGGGAGAAAGGCCATCATTGTTGAGCACGGTCTCCAGGTTGCTGTCAGGGAAGAGGCGGGAACACTTGAGAAGCAAGAGGTCGTACATCTTGGTGACAAACTTGGTGTTCTCGCGGGTGTTGTCGGCGATGGCCACCAATGC